>NW_027187393.1:1809770-1886115 GCF_028583685.1 Petaurus breviceps papuanus
TACTTCTGGGTAAGCTTTCTGTGTACAGAGGATGCTTGAGGTCAGGGCCCTCAGAGTGACCGTGCTTTGCCTGGGAATGCAACTGCCGCTGGCCCCACACTTTCCTGTCTTGAGCTTCAGCCAGACATTGTCCTGTGAGCACAGATCTAGGCAGACCCTGCCTGTCAGAACTGAGTTTGGGGGAACCTAGAGGCAGCCATTCCCAGGAACAGGACCTTCTCTGTCCCCTATGAGATGTGAGGTCTTAAATCTCCTTCTCCTGGACAAGAGATGGCCCCAGGCCCCGAGGACTGAGCAAGGACACTGTTGTGGCAGCCTGCCCATTGTGACCTGAGGGTGTCCTGGCCCCCAGTGGGTCTGTTGGCCCAAGCCCTAGCATCTAGGGGAGGGGCAAGGGTGTGGGTGGTCCCCTCCCTGTGTTCTCAGAGCTGTGACCCTCCCCCGCTCCTCCCTTCCCTGACCCTAGGATTTGAGGCGGAGCTCCTTTTGGGCTCAGGCCTGGCTGATGAGGTAATGTCTGGGGTGATGGGGGGAGGGGGCAAGATGCACTGGGCTGGGAGATGCCTGTGGTTGGGGGCCGAAGGCTGTGGGCCTTCCAGGCCTCAGTCAGTGCCTGCCACCCACTGAAATCACTGCCTCACCCTTGGGTCTCAGGGCCAGAGAAGCAGGCAGTGGTTGAAGTTGTTCTCCTTGGCCTGGAGCTGCTGGGGACCAAGGCACTGGGTGAAGGCCCAAGCCCCAAGTTTTAATGTATCTGTGGGGGAGGCTGTGCCTCCCTGGGGAACAGAGTCATAGATCTGGAAGGGGCCTCCAAGGCAGCTGGTCCAGTCCCTGCCAGAACAATACTTTCTAACATCTTTGACGAGTGATCCTCCAGCCTTTGAATAAGGACCTGGAGTAAAGCCCAGAGCCCTTTCTCCCCTGAAGCAGCCCAGGCCCCTTCTGGTTAGTGCTGAGTGTTAGGAAGGTTTTCCTTATGTCAAGCTTCCACCTGCCTCTTTCCCTTCTACCCATTTTTCCTGAACATTCTGATCTCTAAAAGTCAAGCAGAACAACTATCATCCCTTCTTTCACATAACTGCCCTTCAAATAATAATTAAGATGACTATCTCAGGACATGCCCCAATTCTGCCGTATGCTTGCTGTGTGACCCTAGGTAAGAATTCAGCCTCTCAGATCTCTAGGTAAATCTCTAAGACTTACCCTGCCGAGAGAGTTTGCTTGGCAGAGAGTTTTCTTGTCTGGAGTTCCCTATATAAATAAAATCATAGTTTTCAGGTCCTGTCCCTATCCGTAACAGCAGTAGCTAACATCTAAGGCTTTAAAGCTCTCAAAACTCCTTTCATCTTTGGTCTTCACAGTAATCCGATTAAGTTAGGGGCTGTTAATGTGCCTTTTTTACAGATGAGGAAACTGAGGCTGAGACACATATAGTCATTGGCTCAAGGTTTCACAGTAGTGTCTGAGTCAGGATTTGAATTTAGTCTTGAATTTAATCTTCTAGACTCCAAGTCTAGGTTCTATCCACAGCACCACCAAAAGTCTTCTCTAGGTGGAACATACACCACCCTCCTAGTCCTAGCATGAAATGATCTTCAGGCCCTTTCTCATCCTGTTTCCTCACTCCTGTGTCCTTGCTAGCTTATCCTTTTCTAAAATGTGGTACCTAGAAACTCAATACACCATTCCAGACACACCCTGGCCAGGGCAGGCTGTGGGGGGCTATCACCTCCTGAGCTTTTTGGGTGTCCTGTAACACTTTTAACTCTTTGACCTTGCAGTCCCACTAAAACCCCTAGATCTTTTTCAAGTCAGTTGTTCTCTATGCCCCTCCCCCCAACTTGTACTTGTAAAATTGCTTTTTTTAATCCAGGTATAAGATGTTACATTTCTCCTTATTAAATTCTATCCTGAGAGACAATGTGGCATAGTGGATAGAAGGGGCTGTCCTTGGAATCAGAAAGACCCAGGTTCAAGTGTAGCCTCTGACATTATACTGGTATGTGACCACAGGCAAACCATTTAATCTCTCAGTATCCCAGGAAACAAGTTACAAAATTGTTTCTGATCTGCTTTGATGGAAGGGGAGAAGGTTTCCATTTTGGCAACTCCACACACAGATGAAATCACAGGTTTCCTCAGCCTTTTTTCTCTCATTTTGGATCCTGACTCCATCATCCAACATTATTAGGTATCTGTCTTGCTTTCTATCATCTGTGATCTCTTGTTAAGGATCCCTGGGGCACTCCATTGGAGACTTTCTAGCTGACATTGAACTATTAATAACTACTCTTTCAGTCCAGCCATCCCGCTAGTTGTGAATCCACCTAACTGTTCTTGTCTACTCGAACCTCCAGCAGAGATACCGGAGAGGAGGGAGCTGAATACCTTGAAGGATTTCCGGCAGGGGAGCCAGACCTTTTTTCTGGCTCATGGCCATGGCAGACTTCCACTTAATACCTCTACTTGTCCCTAGTGCCCTGTTCTTAACCTCCTGTAATCTGACTTTCACCCCCACTGAAATCATAGAACGGCAGAGTTAACGAGGGCCCCAGAGACCATTTAATTCAACACTGGACCGCCTTCTTGTCCATAGGTAGCAAGTAGGAGAGCTGAGATTCAAAGGAACTCCACACCCAGGGTGTTTCTATGACAGTGTTCTCTTTGATGTCAGTAGTGACTTTTATTCCTCAACTAACACTTTTTAAAAACATTCTCTGTCCTTGGCTTGCCTGTTACTACTGGTTCTTCACTTAGATATCCTCATTTGCCTGTTCAGGCCTTTTTGGGAGCCTTTGCCTCCCCGCTTTTTGGGAAAGATTAATTCTATAGTATTTTAACTGGCCTCCTGAGTCCAGTCTCTCCCCCTCCCCATGGCCACATGGACAGATCCGACTTAGACATCAACCTTTCTCCAGTACCATCAATGGCTTTTCTTTGCCTGTGGGATAAAGGCCAAATTCCCACCTAGATTTTGGGGAGGTCCACAATCTGGCGGGAGAACTGCCCATGTAGCCTTATCTCCCACACCTCCTCATGTTCCAGTTGGCTCTGCCCTGTATTCTTTGCCTGTGCTGCTCCCTGGGCCTGGAATGCCCTCCCCCCAGATTTTCTTTCAGAATCCCACCCATCCTTCAAGACCTGCCTCAAGCCTTGTCTCCTCCAGGAGGCTTCCCTCTCCCAAATATTCTTGTTGACATTATTTCTCTTCCCTTGAAGCTCCTATAAGGAGAAAGCAGGGTTGGAATTCTGTGTGGTTTGTGGCCCAAGCTGGGCTGAGAGTGTTTGTCTCCTCCCCAGCAGCTGGCCCAAGCCTGACTGGGGTGGGGATGAGGGCTAGAGGGGTGGGAGAGGGCCTCACCACCTACTGGCAGTTGACTCCAGAGTAGGATTCTGGGAGCCCTTGGTGCTTTGGAAAGAATCCTGAATTCAGAGTCAAGAGGATTGTGATGATCATACCTGTTGTGCTACTTTCTATCTGTGTGACCTTTCCTTCTCTGGGCCTCACTTTCCACTATTACAAAACAAGCGAGCTGGATTCTATCTCTGAGATCCCTTCCTGTTTTAATATTTATGTAGTGCTTTAAGGTTTGCAAAGTGGTTTACTTATATTATCTCTCGATCCTCACACAATCAATCCCCTGTGAAGCAGGTGCTAATATTATCCCTTAGTTTATAGAAAACTGAGGCAGACAAAGGTTAAGTGACTTGCCCAAGGTCACGCAGCAAGTAAGTGTCAAAGACAGGATTTGAACCCAGTCTTATCCACTATGCCGTGCTATGTCTGAAATTCTTTCTGTGGTTTTAATTTCTGCAGCTGACTCCAGGGGGCAAGGCGGCTCTGGCTGGAGTGGGTGTGGGGGACTGGGTCCTGAGCATCGATGGGGAGAACACCAGCAACCTGACCCACATTGAGGCTCAGAACAAGATCCGGGCCTGCGGGGAGCAGCTCACCCTCAGCCTCAGCAGGTGTGTGCCGAGGGGCAGCCTGAGCATGGCCTCCGGACTCCTTCTCTGGGTCTGGCCTGGAGGACTTGTTCCTTTTCCGGATCTCCACCCCCCAGTGCCTTGGGCCCCTTTGCTTCCCAGAGTCTTGGGACCACCCTACTTGCCTTACTGAGATGCTGGACAGGTGGCAGTATGTCACAGCTGCAAGGGGCTTAGAGGGCCCTCATCCAACCTCCTTGTGTTACATGGGAGGAAAGAAGCCCAGAGAAAGGCGGTGACCTGCCCCTGGTCACACGGCTAGTTAGGAGCAGAACTAGGATGAGCCCGAGTCTCTCAACTCTTCTCCTGTGCTGCTTGTCATCTTGGGTCTCTGGCCCTCCTGGCTGCTCCAGTCCTTGATACTGGTCCCAGGAACCACATTTTACTACCATGGACCCTAAAACATTTCCTGTTCCCTTTCACCTATTTTCTGCCTGGTCTCAAGAACTTCATTTCACAGTTAGGGCAGTGAGGGGTCCAAGGATGGGGTGAGTTGGTTCCCTGAGGACTTCTTCTGTGTCCAGGGCCTCCAGAACACATACTCACACACACACATACCCCAAAACACACACCCACCACATACCACATACCACACACACCACACAAACATAAACATAAACATACACACACTCTGTCACTGCACAAAACCCTTTCACCAAATGTAAGCCAGAGGGCCCCCCAGACAGATCTGTGGAACTATGTTCACAGGTTTGAGGGTTGAAAGATGGAGACAGCTATCCAGAAGGAGAACCAGGCTTAGAGTCAGAAGGACCTGGCCTCTCTTCTTGACTCTGCTGGTTCCTGTGTGATAAATCCTGTGGGTGAATCCATGTAAACGTTCTGTGCCTCAGTTTCCTTTTCTGTAATTGAGGACAGTACATGGATTGCCTGCTTCCGAGGAGCACAGGGGAAATAATGGATGTCAAAGATTCATGAAGTGTTAGCTGCTTTCAGGGTGTCTGTCTCTGGATGAAGGACCCAGAATGGCTCACCGTGGGGTGAGGGTGACTGCAGTGCCTGGCAGGATCTAGAGAAGAGACCTAGGGGGGCTGATTTGTGAGGGTGAGGGGGACGTACCCTGTCCTGACTCTGAACTCTGTGTTTGTGTATGTCTTTCAGGGCCCAGCCCCTTGTGAGCAAACCCCAGAAGGTAGGTAACTGCTTTTGTCAGTAGGGGGCTGGTGCGGGGGAAGCAGGATTGTAGGTAGAGGGGAAAAATGGAGAGAGCCTGGTTTCCCTGAGGAGAGCCTTTCAAGCGGCTCCTGCCTTCCCCAGGGTTGAGCCCAGAAGAGCAGTGTTGGGGGAAGAACCTGGGTTGCAGGCTAGGCCTCAGCATTGCTACACTCTCCCCTTCCTGGGCCATAATCTGGGCCAGCTCTGTGTCTGTCTTGCAGCTAGGCTGGAGCCGAGTGTCTGAATTTGTTTCTGAAGCTGTGCCTGTTTCTGCATCAGGGTTAGGACTCTGCCTTGGAATTGGGGTGTGGAGACTGGGACTGTTGGGGAGTAGTGGCAGAGGGGTGTGTCAGGATCATGTGGGGTTCTGAATGCCAGGGGAAACAGAGACCTTGGAAAGGCCTGGGCAAGATGAGGTGGTCCTCCAGGGACACTGAGGGTACCCACCTTCTCTGCTTGCTTGGGAATGTTGGAAGGAGGGGTGGGACCCCTTCCCTCAGAAGACCAAGCCTTGGTGCCCCAGGGGGCGGTTCCCACCACTTCCTGGCCCCGCCTGTGTTGGGGTGGAGGAGATGAGCTCATCTCTTGGTGCAATGAGCCCCTCATTAGCTACAGCTTGAAACCTGAGCTTCTGGCCTGCCCCCTGCCTCTGGCCAGATGTGGGGGAGTGGGACACGTGACCAGCCCAACTCTTCTCCTCCTGGGGCCCTTGTCTGTAGAGGCTGATTTATTGTGGGGAGGGGGGTGGCCCCCCACATTCTGGGCATCCTGCCCGCTGGCCTTGTGTGGGGAAAAGCAGAGAGATAAGGACCCTATAAGCCCAGGACTGGCCCCCAGGCTGGAATGGGAACTCTACTTTTTCTGAGCACAGGGAAAAGAGGAGGGAAGAGATGGCTTCTCTGGGCCTTCAGATCTCAAACCGTTCTGGGAAGGTGGGTGTGCTGGGGTTGGGTTGGGCAGAGCCTATGCCTGGTGTGGCCTGGAGCACTGCCTGCCCCCTGCATGCCCTACCCCTCAAGCCCACCTGCTCATGCTGTGCTCTGCTTTGTCTCTGCCCAGGACCCACCCCCCTCTGCTGAACCCCCACGCTATACTTTCACACCCAGTGCTGCCCTCAACAAGACTGCCCGTCCGTTTGGGGCTGCCTCGCCGGCTGAGAGCACAGGGGTGAAGCCAGGGACCTGCACGGTCCCCTCACCCCCCTTCACCCCCCAACAGAATGGGTACGTCGCCAGGGCTGGGATGGGCACAGTGATCAGTGTGCTCTGCTCTCTCTGATGCCTGTGCTATGTGCCTGGCTGCTCTTCCTTTTCTTTACCAAGCTGTTCCCAGAGTCCTTTAGCCTGGGTCAGTGTGGCAGTGACTCCTGGTGATCGAGGCTGAAGGGGCAGATTCAGTTCCTTTGGATGTCCAGGGCTCCTCCTCCTCCTCCCTCCTTTCTGGAGTGGAGGCTGCATTGTGGGAAGGGCTGGGGAAGCACTGGGAGATGCCCTTGACCTTGGGGGTGCCCTAAGCTTTGGTGTCAGAGGCTGCTCGGGGGGTGGGTGGGGTGGGCAGGGGAGGCTGCTCAGACAGGGCAGAGATGGACCTAAAGGCCAGTAGTGCCCTTCTCCCTATGCTGGCACTTGGCTGTGGGAGCCCAGCTAGACTGAGAAGGACAGGGTACAAGGACCTGGCTGTTACACACATACACACCTCTGTAACACAGATAGCCCTCCCCAGTCATTACATGCATGCTGCACAGCCTCAGCCATCATACATACACTCCCACATGCTCATCCCTTTCAGTCATCAATCTTGCCATACACACGCACAAATGCACATGCACACACACACCATCATACCCACGTGTTCATTCTGTACATATCCCCAGCTGTTACATACATACATGCGCACATACCCCCTGCCTCATGCCCACACCCCATTGCATTCACACATTTGCCATCATGCAGATAGTGTCACCCTCAGTCCTTGCAACACATACATCTTCCCAGATGTCATGTCACAAACACACCACCCCCTTACTCCCTCAGTGGACTTAGCCCATTTCTTGTGGCTAATCTGACCTCTTTCCCCTATGTCTCTTCCCCTGTTTCCCTCTGTATGTGTCCCTCTTTTCTCCATCTTTTCCCCTGTCTGTCTGTCTTCTTTGCAGGTGGAGACCCCTAACAAGTCAGTGAGCCCCCCCTCTGCCTGTCCCTCTCTTCTTCCCGGGTCCCACAGGGGATGTATAACCTTTCCCCCTCCCCCTGCTCACCTTCTCCCCTATGCATACCCTTTCACTTAAGCCCCTGGAGGCGAATCTTACCTTCTTCACTGTTTGGGGGCCTCCTCCCCTGCTCTGTCCCCAGCCCCTGGGGTTGTCCATGTCCAGTCCCACTCTTCCATTGTCTCTAGGTAGGGATATGGAGGGAGCTTAGTGGAAGCACAACCAGGGTGGGGTGAGGCTTCCCTGAACCTGGGGGCCTGAGCCAGACCCCACCCTCCCCACAGACAGCCCCTTCGGCCACTCCCTGATGCCAGCAAAAAGCGTCTGACAGAGAACATGGAGGATTGGCAGCCACGCCCTGGGACTGGTCAGTCCCGATCCTTCCGGATCCTAGCCCACCTCACAGGCACAGAGTTCAGTAAGTACACGTGGAAGGGATAGGCTGTTTATAGGACCCAGTGTGTGTTGGTATCCCCAACTCTGGATGGGAGTGGACCCCTGAATTTTACCATCTGGGAAGGAACAACTCAGGAAGGATAGAGTCTGTATCAGTTATGGAAGTATGGGACAGAGACCTTGGGAGTTTTAGAGTACTGAAAGCTTTATATGAATCAGCTGCGTGTGATGTGTCAGCCAGAAAGCTGATGTAAAAGGACCATGCTGTGTTAAAAGGAATATTGGATTTTAGAGTCAAAAGGAACCTCATAGGGCATCTGGTCAAACCCCCATCCCTTTCCAGAGATGAGAAACAGGCCCACAGACTGTCATACAGAGGCCTAGTATCCAGAATGAGGAAGGAAGGTGACAGTTCTGCCATGGTCATCTGAAGTACTGGTATCCAGCTCTGGGCACTTTCCTTAAGGAAGGACTTTTTCCAGAGGAGAGTGACCAGGATCAGGAAGAAACTGGAGACATGTCATAGGAGAGGGCAATTGAAGGAACTATTTCTGTAGCCTGTACAAGGGAAGGACAGGGGTGGGGGTGGGGCACAAAATAATAGCTGAAATTTATCTAGTGAGCAATTAAGGGTTTGCAAATAGGGCAGCTAGGGCACTATAGTGCCCAGAGCACTCATCCTGGAGTCAGAAAGCCTCATCTTCCTGAATTCAAATCCACTCTCAGATACTTTCTAGCCGTGTGACCCTGGCCAAGTCACTTAACCCTGTTTGGCTTGGTTTCCTCCTCTGTAAAATGAGCCAGAGAAGGAAATGGCAAACCACTCCAGAACCTTTGACAAGAAAACCCCAAATGGGGTCACAATCAGACTCAGCTGACTGAAAAATAACAACAAAGGTTTGCAAAGTACTTTATGAAGACATCATCTCATTCGATTCTCCCAATAACTCTGTCAGTTGAGTATTACGTGTATTATCACAGTTTTTCAGATTAGTAAACTGAGGCACAGAGTTCATTTTAAATGGGTTGATCAGTGAGCATTTGTCAAGCACTTTGTGCCCTCGGTCACATAGCACAGGACTCAAATGACTAGTCCAGTGATCTTTTTGGCTTTAACAGGCTCTGCTCCACCACTCTTCACATATTTAGTTACTTAAAGAGCTCTTATGTTGAAGAAAGGTCACAGTTTTTCTGACTGACCCCAGAGGGCAGAACTGGCAACAGTGGGTAGAAATTGTAGAGAAGGCAGATTTTTGTTCCACGTATAAAAAAGACCACTTTCAGAGCTGTCCAAAACCTCAGAGGGCTTCCTCATGCAGCTCCCTGTCACTGGAGGTGTCTAAGCAGCTGGCATGTTCTAGAGAAGGGTTTCCTGCTTTGGTAGGGTCTGGACCAGATGTCCGCTGATGTTCCTTCCTTCCATCTTTGGAATTCTGGACATCTTTGCTGTTCTTTCCCACCTAGGCTGTTTCTCAGTTCCCTTCTGAGGTCCTCTTCCAAGGAGCAGACCAGTCAGGGCTTTTCCTAGTAAGACACTCACTACGTCCAGGCTCAGTTTCCCTGCTGGAGACCAGCTTTCTTGCTTGCCTTGCCTCCCCTTTTGGGGGCCCAGGCTCCTACCGTTTTTATATGCAGTGCTGTGGGAAAGACTGTGCATAAGAGTGGGAGGGCTTATGGGACCTTCCTGCTCTCTAATCTTCTCTCCCTTTCCTGCCTTCTCAGAGCAAGACCCTGATGAAGAGCAGTCGAAGAAATCCAGGTAAGACTCATTGGTCGCAGTTGGCCAGGCCCCCCTGGCTCCACTGGCATTGTCTTGGTCCAGCCCTGCTGCTCCATGATAGCTTCTAGAGAGCCCCACTGATGGGGGCTTTTTGCCAGGAGCATTGTGGACATAGGTGCCTCCCAGAGCAGCAGATGTATAGGCCTAGGGTGGACTTCCTTGCCTTGAAGTACGTACCCAAGGCCTTCTTCTTCCTCCTTCCTTTTTCCTTCTCTTCTCTGTCCCTTAGGGAAAAGTATGTCCTGGAGCTGCAGAGCCCCCATTACACTCGCCTACGGGACTGGCACCATCAGTGTTCTGCCCACATGCTCAACGTGTTCTAGCCCAGACCCTCCCCGCCAGCTCCCTAGTACAGGCCTTGGCTAGCTACCAATCTGCCTGCCTGTGTTTCTGTCACCCAGCTCTCCCACTGACCTTTGCTGTTCCCTCTCCCATTCCCTGAGGCTACTTTCCATCTCAGTCACTTGCCCTAGTGCCCCCAGCCCTGGATACCTCACTTGCCCATTCTTCCATCTCCCCCTGGGGCCCACTTCCCTTCCCTTAGACCAAAGGAGGTTTATGGTAACCCTTTCCCTTCTCTTGACTGGGTCCCTCAAAGCACTCCCCAAATTAGAGGTGGCCTAATGCAGTCTTTGAAAATGTCCATATTTCCCAGACCCTGGGCCTGTGGACTGAGCCTTTCTTTTAGGAGGGCAGTGAACAAGGGCCCTTGTTTGATTTGAGGTCTCAAACTCAGTGATCTGTCACACATTCCCACACTTTTATGGGGTCTCGTAGGGTCATTCTTTGACAGGGACTTCTGCCTGGCTGTACCAGATGTGATGGCCATAGCTGGGAGTTCATAGGGGGACAGTTGGGACTGAGCTGTGGAAATAAATGTCCTTTCTCTCTGTCTCTGTTTCTGACTCTTTCTCTACCTCCTCTGGCTACCTAATACCTTCCTTGGGGCACAGGTGTTGTGGTCAGGGCTACCCGTTTATGGATACAGGAAGATAACAGACTGCTGTCATGAACTGGGTGGCCAAAGGGTTAGCCACCTTCCCTGCCATCTCCCAGCCCTGTTGGGGAGGGAAATCCCTGAAGCCCTTGTCTGTCATAAACAGCTTTGCAGTCCAAACTGGGAAGGGACCTTAAAGATCTCCTAGACCAATTCCTCCATTTTACAGATAGGGAACCTGAGCCCCTAGATGTTAAGTGACTGACCCAGGGACATAGCTAGGACCAGAACCTAAGTCTCCTGACTCATAGACCAGTGCTTTTTTTATGTCACCACATGCCTCCTCATCGTCCTTGACACTTTCTGCAAATAGCCTGGGTCCTTTCTGGCAAAGGGATCTTGGGGAGAAACACCACTAGCCTAGCCCCCTCAGTCTGAGCTGCCCTGAGTGGGGGCCTAGTGTAGTCTTGAACCTTGGGGGCCAAGGGGGTTAGTGCCCCCATGAGCACACATACGCCCCCTACCTTTCCTCATGTTGGGAGCAGCTATCTTTGCTTCCACATTCTGTTGAGTCTTTTGGGAGGAGTGCCTTAGCTGCTCAGGTGTGGGCAGAGGGAGGAGCTCCTTCTCAGCCCTTGCCTTACAGCAGTGGGGAACATGCTGATTGATGCCTCTCCACCAAGAGCCTAGTTAGTCTGAGCTTTTTCTCCTGGTGGGGCCTTGAGTTTGGCTTTAGGCCCTGGATGAAAGCTGGGGCCACCCAAGAGGGTCTTAGCTCATTCATTGCCCACCCAAGGCCCCCTGTCCATCCTGGGAGCCTCAGGTGCCACTATGAGGGTGGGGTCAGACCTAGCAGTGGCGAGAGCTGGCCATAGGGGGGTTACTGTGCTGCCACATGAGGAGCCAGCTGCCCAGTCAGTCTCAGGGTAGACCCACAATTATGGGGAGGGTGGTGCTCCCTGGGCCAGAGCCCCATGTGGAGGTCAACTGGGGATTTTTGTAGCCAGGTACCAAGGACAGATTCCCCGGCCTCAACTGTGCTGACCCCAGAGCCCAGATCTGGTGAGCGGGAGAGTGGAGAGGGTGGGGGGGATGTAATTTGGAACTGATCTCTCCTGGCACATTCTACCCAGAGGGTGCCACTTGTCTAGTAGGGCTTGGCTTGGTATGACATGATGGGGTCGGGGTTGCTCAGGTATCTTTTCCTATGGCTGCTGAGGTTTGGGGGGGTTGGCAAGAAGGGCAGAGACAGGAGGACACTTAGAGGTGACTCCTGAGTGTGCCAGCCTTCTTCTAGAAGTTAGCCTAGTCCTTGAAGGTTGGGGGGAGGGGGAGTCTTATGTCCCTGTGACCAGTGGGATTTGGGTGGAAACCTGGGCAAGGGTCTCCAGGCTGCCTCGAGAGCTGGCCTCGGCCCTCACAGGCCCCACCAGCCCCTGGAGCTCCGGCCCCCCCAGCCGCCCACCCTGGGCAGTGGACCCAGCATTTGCAGAGCGCTACGCCCCAGACAAGACTAGCACCGTGCTGACTCGGCATAGCCAGCCAGCCACCCCCACCCCTGTGCAGAACCGGAACTCCATTGTGCAGGCCGCCCAGCTGGGCCCTGACGGCAGCAAGACTCCTGTGTGCCACCAGTGCCACAAGGTCATCCGGTAGGTGGCCCTCCCTGCGCCCCCATCCCTTCCCCACATCCCAGTGCCTTGGAATCAAGCTCTGCTTGCAGCTCCCTGAGTAGCCTTGGACAAGCTCCTGCTGCTCTAAAAGGAGGCTTTTGGACCAAATGCTCTCTAAAACCCTTTTTAGCTTCAGTACTAGCTCCCATTTCTTCAGCTCCCCCCCCCCCCCTTGTGTGTGATTCTAGTGGTTTAGAGAGCACCCAGCAAGGAAGGCCTTTTTTTCCTTTCTTTTTTAAAAATGTATTTATTTATTTTTAGTTTACAACATTCAGTTCCAAGGAAGGCCTTTTCTCAGTGCAAACTGGTGCCTTGTGTGCAACGTACAGGCTCAGAGACTTACCCAGGGCACCAAGAGCCAGTATGTGTCAAACTTGAACCTAAGCTTTCCTGATTCCCAAGCCAGCTCTTGTCGCCTCTCTATAGCACTTTTCCACTTGCAAATTCAGTTGAACAAACCTTTATTGAGGAACCATGAAAACCAGTCAAGTCAGCAAACATTGTGTCTACTGTGAGTGCAGCACTGTGCTACAAAGAAAGGCAAAAACCAGACGCAGCTCTTAAGGAGCTCCCAGTGAGACAGCATGTGATCATGGACAAACAAGATCCGCACGGGAGAAATTGGAGATCATCTCAAGGGAAGGCAGTGAAATTAGGAGAAGCAGGAAAAGCTTCTTGTAGAAGGTGGGACTGTAGCTGAGACTAGAAGGAAGCCCTGAAGTGCAGATGAGGAGGGAGAGAGCTCCAGGCACCGAGGATGATCAGGGAAGATGCCTGGAGTCCGGGGATGGAGTCTTGTGTGCACACAGCAGCCCGGAGGGATCACAGGGCATATGTAGCAGTCGGAGAGGAGAAAGAGACCAGGTTGTGTAGGGCTCTCAAAAGTCCAACGAAGGATCATATAGTTGATCCTGGAATTCAGCTTAAGCCACTTGAGCTTTTGAATGGGGGAGGAATGACATGGTTAGGCCAGCACTTCGGGAAGATTAGTTTGACGGCTGAATGGAGAGTGAGCAGTACTGGGGAGAGAGGAGGCAGGGAGACCAACCGAGACTATTGGGGTAATTCAGGCAGGAGACGATGAGGACTCAGACCAGGGTGGGGACTGTCAGAGCAGAGAAGAGGGCACATGTTAGAGATAGTGCAAAGCAAGAGATAACAGGACTTGGTAACTGCTTGGATGTGGGGGTGGGGGTGGGTGAGGAGTGAGGAGCAGCAGGTGACACCCGGTGTGAGCCTGGGTGACCAGCAGGAGGGTGGTACCCCAGACAGTAATGAGGAAGTTAGGAGTGGGGGAGGGCTCGGGGAGAAAAATAACAAATTCCATTTTGGAAATGTGTTTAAGATGTCTATGAGACATCTAGTCTGAGATGTCTGATCAGCAGTTGGAAATACTGGACCGGAGGTCAGGAGACAGGTTAGGGCTAGATAAATACATAATAAAGATAGTATTTATATAGCATGGTAAGGTTTGCAAAGCGCCTTATGGATGCTGGCTTCATTTGATCCTCACAAATAACACTGTGAGAGAAGCGTTATTCTGAGCTTGTGTTGGTCTGCTCAGCCACAGTCGGACACACTGGAACATGACCCTAGCATAGCAATGTCATTGTGGTCCTCTTCGAGAACAAAGGATGACAACCAACCAACCGATTGTTATCTCCATTTTTGCAGATGAGGAAACTGGGGGTGACAGGTTAAGTGATAAATGCCCAGAGTCACACAAAGGGTCTGGGACAAGGTTCAGATTTAGGGCTTTCTGATTCTTAAGTCCAGATGTCTATGTACTACACCCACCGCCTAGCTGCTTCTGTAGATATAAGAATCATCTGCTTGGGGCAGCTAGGGGGTGCAGTGAATAGAGCACCGGCCCTGGAATCAGGAGGATCTGAGTTCAAATGTGACCTCAGACATTTAACACTTACTAGCTGTGTGACCTTAGGCAAGTCACTTAACCCCAATTGCCCTGCCTTCCCCTAGAAAAAATGAAAGAATCATCTGCTTATAAACGGTAATTTAATCCTTAGAAGCTGATGAGATCACCAAGAAAAAACAGTATATAGAGAGAAGAGGGCCCAGCACAAAGCCTTGGGGGACAACCATGTCAAGTTAGTCTAGGTCACGACCTAGATGCAGACAGAATCAAGGAGACTGAGAAGGAGCCATCATAGGTGGGAGCAGAGCCAGGAGAGAGCCTAGCTGTATGATGAAAACCTAGAGAGAAGAGGGTGATCGCCACAGAGGCTGCAGAGAGGTCAAGGAGAATGAGAAAAGGCCATTGGGTTTGGAAATTAAAAGACTGCTGGTCACTGTGGACAGAGCAGTTTCAGTTGAATGAGGTCAGGAGCCAGACTAAAGAATCAAGAAGAGAGTGAGAGGAAAGGGGGAATGGAGGCACCCAACACAGAAATAGATGATGGCCTCTGACCTCAAGGAGCTTACCCTCCTGTTAGGAGGGCTGTATCAGGTACTCAAAATAATACAGAATGTTACAGGGTCAAAGAGATCCAGGAAAGGTGTTCCAGGAAAATTTGGACGTGAAATCCCTTTCAGCTGAATGGGGAAATCAGAGAGGGCTTCCTGGAGGAGGCTGCACCTAAACTAGGTCTTGAAGAGGGGATAAAGGTTTCCACTGGCAGAAATGATGCCAGACTTGGGAATTTGGCCTTTGTGGATGCCCACGGATAGGAGGGGGAAGGATGAAAATGGAGAACTACTCAGTAACTTGTTTCATGGGTTCATGATATTAGAGCTGGACACGATGTGGGGTATGGCAGGTCTGGCATCTTCGTTGCACAAAGGAGAAAGTGGAAGCCCAGGGCAGGGAGGGCCTGGCCCAGTAGACAGGGAATGGAGGGGATTCTCGGATTCTGCCTTCCCAATGTGGGCTCCTGTGCCCCCCCATGAGCCATTCATTCCACAAGCCTTTATGAAGTGCCAGCCGGGCTGTGCCATGTGCAAGGGACACGCCCGGGCGCACACACCGGGGCGCACACCCTCTCGTGGCCTCGGGGAGCTCCCATTCTGTGCGCAGCTGGGGACCTTTGGTCCCCCTCCATCCTTGCTTCTGCACCTCTTCCCCTCCCCCCCCCCCCAGGGGCCGCTACCTGGTGGCGCTGGGCCATTCCTACCACCCGGAGGAGTTTGTGTGTTGCCAGTGCGGGAAGGTGCTGGAGGAGGGCGGCTTCTTTGAGGAGAAGGGCTCAGTCTTCTGCCCCAGGTGCTATGACATGCGCTATGCGCCCAGCTGTGCCAAGTGCAAGAAGAAGATCGCTGGAGTGAGCCAGGGGACGGGCCTGGGGGCGGGGCGGGGGCGGGGAGGGGAGGGTCCGGCTCAGAGTCCGGAGCCTGAGCCCCCTCCCTCCCACCCCCAGGAGATCATGCACGCGCTCAAGATGACCTGGCATGTGCACTGCTTCACCTGCGCCGCTTGTAAGACGCCCATTCGCAACCGGGCTTTTTACATGGAAGAAGGGGCGCCCTACTGTGAACGAGGTAAGGGGGGGGCGGGGCAGGGTAGAGTCTGGGGACAGAGCATTGGAAGGCCTCGGGACCCCCGCAGTGGAGGTCGGGCAGGCAGAGGCTGGGGGCATCTCCTCTGGCCTGGGGCTAGCCTATGGAGCCGTAGACCTGAGCGTTCATCTTGTCCATCTTCATCCAGACTACGAGAAGATGTTTGGCACCAAATGTCGGGGCTGTGACTTCAAGATCGATGCTGGGGACCGTTTCCTGGAGGCGCTTGGCTTTAGTTGGCACGACACGTGCTTCGTCTGTGCGGTGAGGGCCCCTTTCTCCTTCTGCAGATGCCCTGGCTGTCTTCCTTTCCAGCTCGCACCTCAGCCTTATTCCATTCCCGACCCAGGGCCTCCACTGTAATGTCCAGCCCCCAGCCTGTCTGGGCCTCAGTTTCCTCATCTGTAAAATAAGGGGACTGGACTTGACCTCTAGAGTCCCTTCTGGCTCTATGATCCTGAGATCCTTCCCATCCAACTCTGAATTCCCTGCCTTGATGCATGATAATGTCAGCTCTGGCCCTTTTTCCCATTCCACACTAGCTCTGGTCTATTCTGACCCTGTCAATCCAGAACCAGCTCTAGCCTTGGTCCCACCCTCTGGGCCATCCCACCTGGCTCAAGCCCAGCTCCAAGGCTTTCCTATTTTTGATGCTTAAGGGCAGTCCTGTTTATATCTTTGGGCTCAGACCAGGTCACTCCACAGTTTGGGGTTGGTCTCTACAGGGCAGCAGCCCTGGGTTCCCTCTCCCTCTTCAGTGTCACTGCAGGGGTATTCCCTACTTGGGCCCTCTCCTTTTTTCTAGATACTCTATGACTGGTCCTCCCTTTTTTCTAGATCTGCCAGATCAACCTGGAAGGAAAGACCTTTTACTCCAAGAAGGACAAGCCTTTGTGTAAGAGCCATGCTTTCTCTCACGTCTGAGCCTCTGTCTGCTGTGTCCTGCCCCACCTAGCCACAGCTTGTGGCCCTGACCATGTCGCCCCTTTCCTGTGTCTTCCACCCTTCCTGAGTCAGGGTGGCCCCAGAGCCTGTGCAGTCCTCTTGCTTTCCCTTTCTTGGGCTACCTCTCTGCACGTGGCCCTAGGACTTCCTTCGAGGCCCAGGGTGGGAAGATGGACATAGACCCTCCCAGGCAGCTGGGGTGATGGCTAGCAACCTGGTTGATTGGGGCGGGGCAGGGAGGAGCCTGAGACCCACTGGAGTACAGGGATATAGAAATACTTGTTCAGAGTTTGTCCAGTGAGCCCCAACCCCATCAAGCAGGAGAGAACTGCAGAGATACTCCGGGCAGAAGCAGACCAAACTATCCCCTCCCCACCAACACTGCCCATCATCTCGGCCTCTGAGATCCCAGGTCCCACCGAAGTAGCAGCTTTTTCCCCCCATGCCACAACCCAGCCTTGGATGCCGAGCCTCTGTTTGCTTTTAGTGCCTTAATAAATCTTTCTGTTATCCTACCTTGGTCTTCAGTGTTCTCCCCTATACACCCTACCCCCCATACTCCTTGTGTAGGACCCCACCCTCCACCCCAACATCTGCCAGGGGACACATGATCTGCATAGTATTTCCAGGCCACAAGAGGGGAGGTGGGAACAGACTGAACAAGGGACCCCTGGGACATTTATGCAAGAACCCTCCCACCTACTTGAAATTCTGCCATTAGTCTGGAAGTCATGATGATGGTGTCGAAGGGAGAGTCCATTTTCAATGAAAGGAGAGCAGCATTGGGCAAAGGAGACACAGGGGACCTGGGGCCTTGGGCAGGCTTTGTGCTCTTTCCTAGGCTTTGGAAAAACCTGAGTTTGAATCCTGCCTCTAACATAAGCTTTTTGGCCAGAGCCTGACTCCTTTCCTCTTCTGCACCTGCATTTCCTCCTCTTCCTTCGCATAACTAAGATCATGGTGCTTCCATTATTCACCTTTCTGGACTGATAAAGAACTCTGTAAACTGGACAGTACTATTACTTCCTCTGCAATTAGGCAAATTACCCCCAGCCTCAGTTTCCCCATCAGTAAAATGGGAATTACTGTACGTGGGTTTTGAGAAGAACGATGCATACATTGTAGGAGCTACAGAGATGCTTTGCATGGCCTTGGGCCCTTTTCTAAAGTGGTTGTTAAAAAAGGAAAAAAACCTTCCAGCTTCTGTCCTGAGTAAGCCTTGGACCAGCACCAGCTAGAGCCTTAGTCCCTAGGCTGTGCTTGACACTCTCTGGTAGCAACACCTATAGCCCTTATAAAGTTTGCAGAGTGCTTTCATCAACTTGCACCTGCGAGGCAGGAAGTGTAAGATTTATTTATTCCCATTTTAGAGAGGGGGAAACAGGCTCAGAAAGGTTAAGTAATTTGGCTGTGGTCGTTTGTATGAGATTCCCAATTGGGGAAGACAATGTCGACACCATGCTGCATACCAGCTTGGGTGGAGCTGGCTGGAGACCCTGGGAGAGGAGAGACTTTTTCTCCTCTGTGGATTTGGTCTCAAAACAGGGGTATCCTCTATTGAAGATGGCATGAAGACTGTTGGATTACCCTTCACCCATTAGGAGTCCCCTGCAAGATGCTTCAGGCTTAGTCAGAAGCTTGAGTTAATGTTAGTCATGCTGGAACCAGGATTGGAACATAGCAGATCCTTTCCATCACTCGCCTCTGGGGTTAACAATACCTTTGGCTCTATGTTCATTTGCACAGCAGAGCTGACGACATTCTGAGCCAGCGGCTGACCAAGGTTTTTATGACTCAGCTTCCTGGCTCCACCTACTCATCCAAATGCTTTAGGATGGTTTCCCTCCTTTTCCCTCCCCTCCTAAGGAGACCAGCTGTAGGCCCAGGCTCCTGCAAACTCAGGAATCCTTCAAGGGTTTGTGTTCCCTCCAAGGGAAGGGGAGGCCTGTTTCCTCACCACTTGGAGTCTGCCTAAATGGGGGAGGGGGAGAAGAAAGGGGGGAGGGAGAGGGAGAGAGACAAGAGAGACAGAGACAGAGAAGAGAGAGGGAGGGAGGGAGAGAGAGAGGAAGAAATTACATGAGAAGCGGACTATGGAACAAATGGAGAACATCAGAGCTGCAAGGAATAAATTGTAGAACTCGTATTAAGTGCTTGCTGTGTGCCAAGCACTATTATCAAGTCCTGGGAATAGAAAAACTGAAAGAGGCTTCAGAGGTCTCTCTTGTTCAGTGCCTTCATTTTACAGATCACAGGGTGATGGATTTAGGGCTGCACAGAGCCCGAGTCCAACCCCTTCATTTTAAAGAGAAGGAAACAGGTTCAGAGAGGTTAATGAAACAACCAAGGTCACAAGAGGGCAAGGATTTTCCTAAGACTTGAACCGCATCTTTGGCCTCCAAAGGAAGCACTCTCTCTTGCTCCCATTCACTGCTTTCCCCCACCCCCATCCCAGCAGGGTTTTCATCAGGCAGATGGAAAACAGAAGTCATCTGCAGGGAGGTGATGGTTGAATCCCCCAAATGGGAGTGTCCTCCCAACCCTCAGTCTCCAGTCAAGCTCTGTTTCCTCTACACTCTTCCCCTTGCCAAGGCAGCAGGTAATGAGGACTGATGGCTTTGTGGAGAGAAGGGGGTGTGTGTAAGAAATGAAGTGACAAAGTTAGACACGTGGGAATGACTGAAGTGAGGTGTCAAGGGTCACTGAAATATTGGCGTTCTCAACAGTAATAGCAGAATGACCAGAGGTGAGGGGAGAACCAAGAAGAGCAATGATATGGACATCCAGGGAAGGATGAAGAAAGAGGGAATGGTTTATGGAATCACATCATCTAGAGGTCAAGGAAGCTGTCTGGGGAAAAATATTGGATTTTGTAATTAGGAGGTCACTGGTGAAACCAAAAATTTGGGAATGAGAGGAGAAAATGCCCTCCCACGACCCTCCCATATTGACTGACCAGTCAATTCAATCTTCAGCTACATGAAGAGAGGTACTACATTTCACTGCATAATTGTCACAGATTTTACGCCAAATTTTTTTTTTTGCAAAAAAGTGGGATGTGACCATTATATGAAGCTTTTTTTAAAAAAGGTGCCAGTTAATTACTTAAAGTTAATTTGTTACTAAACTGTAAAATTAGGATTCACGGAATACTCATGAATATGTTTTTGTTTTGTTTTTAATATTTTTTTTTGCCTTTTGGAGGGGGGATTGCAGGGCAATTGGGGTTAAGTGACTTGCCCAAGGTCACATGGCTAGGAAGTGTTGTGTCTGAGGTCACATTTGAACTCAGGTCCTCCTGATTCCAGGGCCAGTGCTCTATTCACTGTGCCACCTAGCCACCCCTTTGTTTTGTTTTAAATTTTTTTTAATATGTTAAAATTGAATACTGACCATGTATGTGTGCTGACATATGCCACTGGTGAATACATTGCTGCTTTGTTTACGTTTTATGTGGCTTGATGAACAGAACCATACCAGATGACGATTACGTGGTGAAAGGTTATAAACCAATTTTTGAACTAAAAAAAAAAGAGAAGCAACGATTACTAGGTGGCAACGATTCTGCAGTGGAATACGGTACAGTGTCTAGAATGAGAGACATAATAGCCAAATGCTGTCCTCTCCCCTGCTCAAACCACATCTAGGATATTCTGCTAGTTTCTGGGTACTATATTTATAGTAAGCCATTGATAAGCTAGAACATGTCAAGAAAAGGGAGGGTGAAGAATGGTGAAGGCATAGGAGACTGTACCATCTGAAGACTTGTTGGAAAAAAAACTGAGGAGACTGGAAAAAGGAAAGAAAAAAAAGACTTGGAATGGAGGGTAGGGCTAGTCAGTAGGACCAATGTTCAAGTGTTAGAAAGAGGGTCACATGGGAGGACAAGATTCATTTTTTTTTTTTAAGCAATCGGGGTTAAGTAACTTGCTCAAGGTTACACGGCCAGTTATTTCTGGGTGTGGTGCTGAGTGTCTGAGCCCACATTATGATCCAGGTCATCCCGACACTGGAGCCAGTGCTCTTATTCACTGAGCCACCTGGCCACCCCTCGGACTAGATTCGTTCTGCTTGGCCTCAGGGAACAGAACTGGGAACAAGTTACTGAAAAGTGGATTTCAAGGTCAGTAGGCAAATCGCTAAGTGTTGAGGATACAAAGAAAGGTCCTCAAGGAGCTGATACTCTAATGGAGGATAGGCAAAATAACTATGCACATACAAGGTGTCTACAAAGTAGGGGGCAGGGCAGGATGGGACCAAGGAGGGTCGCTTGTAGAGGGTAGAGGTTCAGCTGAGTCACAGAGGATTCCAGGGATTCTAGGAGGTGAAAATGAGGAGGGAAGAGATGTTATAGAGAAGACAGGCCAGGATACAGCTTTGGGGGATATCCACATTTAGTTGGCATGAGCAGGAGAAAGAACCAGCAAAGGAGATGGAGAAGGAAAAACCAGACAGGCAGGAAAAGAACCAGGAGAGAGCAGAATCATGAGAAGCCAGAGAGAGGGTGTCTAGAGGAGGTGGTGATGGACAGTGTCAGGGGCTGCAGACGCATCAGAGCTGGGATGACTCAGAGGGAAATGAAGGTCTTCAAGGGAGGCCACATGGCCACCTTCTAGAGGCCTCATTCCTTTTCTGCTCAGGTCCGGCTGGGAATAGTTTCCCTCTGACGTTCCCTCCATCTCTGAGATTCTGCAATTGTCGGACAAAGCAGGATGAGCATCACTGTGGGACCCAGGAGGTGTGCTGTGTGCTGAGACGGCTGCCATCCTGTGAATGGGATATTGGGGAGATAAGGGGATCTTGGAGGTTCAGTTCAGGAAAACAGTGTGTTCAAAGAGGTGCCTGAAGGTAGAGAAAGGTGTGATCTATGCAGCTTCATTAGACTGAGTCTGAGATAAAATCATAGCAGAGAAGGGTATTTGTATAGATGTGTTTGTGTGTGTGAATAGATATTTGCTTATATATGTTTATGTGTATGTGTGTTATAGGTTGTGTAGGTGTGTCTGTATATGTATGTAGGCATGTGTATGTGTATATTGGTTTGTATATATAGGTATTTGCATATTTGTATGTATATATGTGTATGTATATGGATGTGTTTGTGTATGACTATGTTTATATATTTTGTAGGTGTGCCTGTGGGTCTATATATTTGTGTGTGTATGTACATGTGCGTGCGTGTGTGTGTGAGAGAAAGAGAGGGTGACAGAGAGAGAGACAGAGACAGAGAGAGGGAGAGGGAAGGTGAGAGAGTGAGAGAGAAAGAGAGAGAGAGAAAGTGAGACAGAGAGAGAGAGAAAGTGAGACAGAGAGAGAGAGAGAGAGAGACAGAGAGAGAGAGAGAGAGACAGAGAGACAGAGAGACAGAGACAGAGACAGAGAGACAGAGACAGAGACAGAGACAGAGACAGAGACACAAAAAGAGAAGTGGGAACTAAATACGGTAGTAAGGTCAGTGTAGGCTGCTCCAGTGTCCCTGGTACAAATGGGGCACGTGCTCTCTGGGCAAGTTTTAAAAATTGCATTCCCTCTTTGTGTGTTATTTGGAATCTGAAGCTAGTATGGATGCCTTTACTATCTGGGTTCAAATGATGCTTTTGTTAGATAAGACCCATGGGACCTTGGCTGAGTCACTGACTCTCTCTGGGCCTCAGTTTCTTCATCTGTAAAATGAAAAAGGGACTTCCTAGCTCTGACATTCTATTATTCTGGGATCATTTTAATACCAGAGACTTGAATGATCTCACTCAAGGGTGGAGGCAAGCAGACTTTTCTGTCTTTAAAAGCAAATATATTTATTTAAATATTGTGCTTTTGTCTTTTTTTAAAAAAAATCTCATTTGATCTTCACAACAATCCTGTGAGATAGGTGCTGTTGCTACCCCATTTTACAGATGGAAAAAGTGCAGCAGAGGTTAGGTAACTTGTCCAGAGTCACACAGCTAGTAAATGTCTGAGACAGGATTTGAACTCATCTTCCTTCCTCTAAGTTCAATGCCACACCACAAGAATTTAGATGGATTCTTTTCTCTTAAACTCAAAAGAAACAATTTTAAACATGTGCCATATGACACAATTATTTTGAAAGCAAGGGAAGGGAATAGGAAGAAAAGCAAACAAAAATAAAAATTAAGGAATAAGAAAATTTGCATGTCAGCTAATTATATATTTATTCGTCCTGGGTGGTTGGTTGTTATCCTTGGTTCTTGAAGATTGTTGTCTTTGGTTTTGTCTTTTTAATGATTTTTAAATCAGCACACTTATTCTTAAAGCCATGAAAGTATGCTTGCCTACCCATCGGTGAGATAATTCAAGTCTCATATTGTTGAGTTGTATTTTCAGTCCAACTTCGTGGCCCCATTTGGGGTTTCCTTGGCAGAGACACTGGAGTGGTTTGCCATTTCCTTCTCCAGCTCATTTTACAGATGAGGAAATTGAAGTAAACAGGGTTAAGTGACTTGGCCAGGGTCACACAGCTAATAAGTGTTGGAGGTTGGATTTGAACTCAGGAAGATGAGTCTTCCTGATTCCAGGCCTGGCGCTGTACCCACTGCGCCCCCTAGCTGCCTCCAAATCTCATATATCTCAGTGAATTAAGAAATTGAAGATTTCCATAGGGTGATGAAGAGGTCATGGCAGATGATGACCCATTGCACAGAAGTGAAGAAAAACGTTATTAAAAAAATGTTTAAGTGGGGAAAAAGATGATCTGGTCATGCAGCAGGGCTGAAGGGCAGCCACAGGACAGCCCCTGGCATGGTTTCAGTCTAACCTTGGATGCTTGGGGAGCCTGCCTCTGGCCATGAGGGACTGAGGGGCTGGGTCTGTGTTGACGAAGTGTCTTCTGAATGACCGAGGAGCTGGAAATGGCAGGGTCCTAAGAAGATCAGAGCAGTGGATTTCTCTCATTTCTTCCCTTGTGGCTTTGAAGTCAGGAGGACAGTGGTGAGCACAGGGTGGAAGACAAGCAGGTTGTCCTATCTTTCAGCTGGCTGCTGTGTGTCCCTGAATTCAGACTTCTTTGGGTTTATTCTTTTCTGATTGTATGTGAATGAGTATCCTGTGATAATCTTTGAAAAACCCCAATTGGGGCAGCTAGGCAGCACAGTGAATAGAGCACCTGGTCCTGAAGTCAGGAGGTCCTGAGTTCAAATTTAGCCTCAGACACTTACTAGCTGTGTGACCTTGTGCAAGTCACTTAACCCTAATTGCCTTCAAAAGAAAGAAAGAAAAAGAAAAATCAGAAGAGACATCAGAGGTCCCTTCAGCAAGTGGCATATGCAGCAGAGATCCCAGGAGAGGTAGCCATAGGAGATGTCAGCTAAGGCACCAGATCTGAGTGGCCTGCTTGATCCAGTCCAGCAGAGAATTAGCCTGTCAGCTGAAACCCTGCATCCTACAAGGAGCTGGACCAGATGGGCAAGGGGACAGTTTATCTATAGGCAATGTGGGGCTCTTTGAGGGGAGGAAAAGATTTCCTCAGATTGGAAGATATTTTTGTAACTTTTGTCCTGGATATTTTTTCTATAAATATTCCTTTGTAAAAAAGAATTGATTTCAACCGATTAATTGATATTAGGGGGAACAGATTGGATGGGGGCTTGTGAATAATAGTGTGAGAAGCTCCAATCTCTCAGAGCTGCCCCTAGAATTTGGAGGGAAGGCGTAGTCACCCCTGGGGACCCATCTTGGGGGTGGGGTGGGAGTGTGAGCCCAGAGGGGGTACGACAATTTAAAAAACCATTGCAAAGGACCCCTCATTGCTACCCCCACCCTCTATATTTTGCCTCGGGGAAGCTATTGATTTTGCCTGCTCCTGGTTTTGTAATAAATTGGCATTGTGACCTATAAATTCTCCTCTGGTTAGCAAACAGCTTCTTTGGCTACAGCTACTGTTTGCAAAGCACTTTTCCTCCATAAAACCCTGCAAGGTGGGTGGTGCAATTATTATTCTCTGTTTGCAGAGGAGGAAACTGAGGCTCCCAGAGGTATCACCCAGACAGTAAGGGCTACAGAGCAGATCTGACCTAAACTCCATCATTTCAAGCAGTCTTCGCACTAATAGAACACATTGCCCGGGCTTGCCGGTCGGGTGGGCGCCACGCAGGCTGATAGAATAGTGTTCCTAAGTCCGAGGCCCCTGACCTAAAGTGACTCCCTCCGAGCCCGCCCCGCCTCCTGCTGTGCCTCCAGCCTTGCCAAGAGGAGAAGCTCGGGGAGCAGCCGCTGGCTCCTGACCATCTTTGAGGGAGCAGCTTCTGTGGCACGGTGGGGGCGGGAGCCAGATTGTGGGACTCGAGAGGGAGTGGGTGGTGAGGAGGAGCAGGCAGCAGGGTGACTGCAAGGTTTGTCAAGACTGGGAGAATTCTGCGGGTTTGAAGGTTAGAGAGGAAAGAGCCCTGGGAGAAGGGCAGCTGGAAGGCGGTGCGCGGGCTGTCGTGGGGAGCAGACTTCGGGAGCCCCGGAGGGGCGGGACCAGGGGCCGGGGCCAGGGTCGGATTCCCCTCGGCCAGGAGGACAGACATCTGCCATCCCCCAGAAGTGAAGCACACAGTGGCTGGAGTTAGGGGCGAAGGGGTTCAGTCGGCAGAGGACGCGAATAGCTTCCCTTTCTGGGCTCTGTTTCACATATCCGTTCCCCATGTGCAGGCCAGGTACAGGGGAAGGGCCCTTGCGCTCGGTGGCAGGAAACACCTGCGTTTGAAGCCTGCCATTAGCTGTGGGCCCTGGGGAAGTCAGAAGACCTCTGTGAACCTCAGCTTCCTCATCGTAAAGGGAGGAGTGTTAGTTATACCTGCGCCGCCCACCTCACGGGGCTGTGGTGAGGAAGGCTCCTCGGACAACTTCCAGGGGTTAGTGAAATGAGTTATTGTTATTGGACAAATGGCTGCTGCAGACGAGGCACTTGGGACTGGACCCAACGTCCTGGAGTTTATAATCTCATGGGGGGTGGAGCGGGGGGGGGGGGGGGGGGGGAAGTCTGCCCTATCAGATATTTCTGGGTTGTAAGAAAGACTTTCCTTAGAGCAAGCCCCAAATCTGATCCCTCTGCAGCTTCCCCTCCCTCTCCACCCCCCCCCCCATTGCCACTGCTCCACCTAGATACATGCACACATACACACATACACAGACACACAGGTGAAAATATATACACACATATACACTCACACACAAACATAACACACACATGCATGTAAACACACAAGGCAGCTGTGCGTGTATGTATACACTTACACACAAACACACATTATACACAGTTACACACGAATGTACTATGATATGCATACACACATCCATACACAAACATACCTATCATGCATATATGAACACAAACATGCTTACACATGTACACGTTTACTCAAACAACACACAATACACACATTTTACACACAAACACATATAATGACACACACATACCACAGTGCATACACACACAAACACACATATAATACATATACACACATTTATATATACACATATAATACCTATACAGACACACATCTATGCATTTACTCACACAAACACACATATAACACACATACACAGATATAATGCCCACACATAGGCACACATTTACACAGACACACACATACATGTATACATTTACATGTACACCTTGCTCTCTGGGCTAAGCAGAGCAAATTGGATCCCTGTCCATTATATCAGGCCTTTAAGTCCAAGGGAGACTGAATCAAAGCTCAAAAAGGTCCAGACCTGGGAGAAAGATGAGGAGGGAGAAATAATTTTGGCCTCATAGGAGGAAATGAGTGGTCCTGGAAGTTTTCTGAGTGTTCTTGGAGTAAGAGGTCCCAGAGTTGGGCCTTGAAGGAAGGGAGAGACTTCAAAAGGTGAACATTGGGTTAAGGGTAAAGATGGATCCCAGATTTTGAGTTGGAAGGGATGGAACTTCATGGCCATTAGGACCAATCTCCTCATTTTACACATGAGGAAAGTGAGGCATGGGGTAAGAGGGTAAGGTGAAATGATTTACCCAAGGTCATAGAGATTATAAGGAGGAGCCAGAATTTGAACTCAGGTCTGTTGACTCCAAATTCAATGCTCTACACAGACTCAGCCTCTCACTGAGATTAAGCCAAACCAGGGAGCTGGAGACTTTGCTTATGCCTTCCCTATCTGAGCTGAAAGATTTGAGGGAAGACTCGAGGGAAGATTGAGTCCCAAACTGTTCTGAGGGTGGGAGGGAGAAGGGGAATAAAACTACTCTTGTAAGGCAGCTAGGTAGCCCAGTGCCCAACTTAAAAATGGTAAACTCCTTAGCACAGTACCTGGTATATAATAGGTGCTTAATGAATGTTTATATCCTTCCCCTTGGACCTGGAGTCTGAGTTCAAATCCTCCCTTAGACATTGGCTTAATTGTATGACTCTGGGCAACTCACAACCTCTCTGAGTCTTAGCTTCCAGATGATAATCACAGTACCTACCTTAGAGGATTGTTGTGAGAAAATAATTAATAGCTAACATATTGGAATAGATTGAAAGCATACTATATGTCTCATGCTTAATACTATTTTCTCATTTCATCTTCCCCAAAATCTAGAGACATAGGTGCTGTTATTATTCCCATTTTACAGGGAGGAAACTGAGGCTAAGTACCTTGCTCAGGATCACACAGTAAGTGGCTGAGGCAGGATTTGAACTCAGGTATCCCTAACTCCAGGCCTAGCATCCACTGTCATTTATTCCGGAAGACTCATGATGGAAAATGCTATCCATATCCAGAGAAAGAATTGATGGAGTCTGAATGTAGATGAAGCATACTATTCTCACTTTCTTTATTTTTTCACAGTTTTTTCATTTGGTATGTCTCTTATACAACATGACTAATATGTAAATATGTTTTACATGATTTCACACATATAACCTCTGTCAAATTGCTTACCATCCTCGGGAGGAGGGAGAAGAGGAAGGGAGAAAATTTGGAACTCAAAATTTATTAAAAATGAATATTAAAAATTGTCCTTAGATGTAATTGGGAAAAATAAAACACTATGTCTACTGTCATCTAATGCATCAGGGCCTCAGGCCACTCTCTCAAACTGTAAATCCCAATTTGATGGATAAAGAGAGAAATCCCCAAGAATTTCCTATTTCAGGGAAATTAAAGGTGTGCTCCAAAACAAACAAGCAAAGAAAAAACCCCAAAAGCCCCAAACTAAGAAAAATAAGATAAAAAAAAAACAAGCAAACAAGTTGCATTCTATAATTTTACCAGGATGAGTGGCCAACTCCATTCTCTTCCTTCTATTTTTTTTTATGGGGGGATTTGGGGCAATTGGGGTTAAGTGATTTGCCCAAGGTCACACAGCTAGTTAAGTGTCAAGTGTCTGAGGTCAAATTTGAACTCAGGTCCTCCTGACTCCAGTGCTCTATTCACTGCACCACCTAGCGGCCCCTCTATTTTTTTTTTTTTTAATTCAGGATACCTTTTGCCCATCCTCAGAATTACAAATAGGAGAGCTGGGGTAGGTAGCCCAAGTGTCACTTATGGGAAGCAGTTCTCAGAACACGCCCAGTTGTGGGGGGAGGTGGCAGATATCACCCCATGGGAGCAAAGACCCCAGGATGCTGGCCTGTGTCAGAAGAGACCTGGCACTATTCCAAAGCTCCGGTGGGCAAAGAGGCCTCTATTTCACAGATGCACCTGGATTCCACAGACTGAGACCCAGGGTTCATTCCCATCATACTCACACTCAGTGTACTTGAACTGATGTGGCATCAAAAGAAGCCCAAATCTGTTACTGAAGCCACTAGGTGGCACAATGCATGCCCAGACTGGATCTGAGTCAGGAGTACTTGGAATTTAAAGCCTTCCTTAATACTAACAACAATAATGTAGCTAAGTATCTATCTTGACTAGCTACCATCTCTCCAGTCCAAAGGTCATTTCCTTTGGTAGAGAAAACAATTTGTTGCATTTCTGCCCTATTTTGCTGTTTCTTGACTGGAGACGTTAACATGGCAAAAACCGGAATATATGTACAGTATGTTATTGTTTGGTCGTTTCAGCCGTGTCGAACTCTCTGTGATCCCATTTGGGGTTTTCTTGGCAAAGATACTGGAATGGTTTGACATTTCCTTCTCTGATTCATTTTACAGATGAGGAAACTGAGGCAAAATGGTAAAGTGACTTGCCCAGGGTCACTCAGCTAGTTAGTGGCTGAGGTCAGACTTGAACTTAGAAGAGGAGTCTTCTCAGAGGAGTTTGACTCCAGGGCTGGCACTCTACCCCCTGTACCAGCTGCCAATATGTATAGATCTATGCTAACTTCAAAAGATCCAAGTTTTCAGAGTAGGGGCAAAGTGAGTCAGATTAATTTAATTTAAACCCTACCTTAAAAACAACAATCATAATTGCAGCTAATGTTTCTATAGTATCATGTGTCAGGTAATGTGCTTTATAGTGATTATCTCATCTCATCCTCACAACAGCTCAGAGAGGCAGGTGCTATTGTTATCCCCATTTTTACAGATGAGGATACTGAGGCAGAGAGAGGATAATGACTTGCCCAGGGTTGCAGAGCTAAATATCTGAGGCCAGGTTTGAACTCAAATCTTCCTGACTTCAGTCCTGGTGGTGTCTGCTAGCTGCCATAGATACTTTACTAGCTGGGAGACCTTGGGTAAGTCACTTATCCTCTTTCAATCTCAGCTTCTTCATCAGTCAAATGGGGATCACAATAGCACCTCTTTCCCTGGCTTGTTGTGAGGATTGAACAAGACAATGAACAACTTTAAAATGCTTTGTAAATGCTGGCTATTATTATCATCATTAGAGCTGCTTCCCCATGCTCAATTTTATAGAAGAAGGGGGATCTCTAGGCCTACTGACTTCCAGTGGGGCACTGTTTCACCACACTGTTGACAGCTGGCTTCTCTTTGGGGCATTAACCCTACCAGAACAACAGGCTCTGTTCTAAAGATCCAGGAGAAGAATTAGAACAGGATGTAGGGTCCCTCAGTCTTTTTGGGTGCTGACCACCTCTACTCTTGGACTCCTATTTGCAGGAACATTCTTCTAAAGGATGAAATTTTTTAAAAGTAAGTAAATAAAAAGGACAAAACTTTGAGTGAAAGATGTGTCTCCAGGTGTGCACGGTTCTCCACTGGGGGCTAAGGTGCTGTCTCCCTTCCCCTGCCTTGCTTGGGAATGGGGAGACCCCTTCCCAGCCTGATGCTTACCTACCTTTCTACTCCTCTGGAAAATGCAAGGAGGTACTCAGGGACTTCTCTTGCTCAGTCAGAGCTGGGCCTCTTTCCCCACGTCTAGGAGGCCAGAGCTCCCTCCTTCCAGTCTTCCAAACTTTATCCTCCTTCCTACTCCACAGAACTGGGGGCCATCTCCAGTTCTCCTTATCTATATCTTGCCATTGGACCCAGATGGCTCCAGAGGAGAAAGTGAGGCTGGTGACTCTGCACAGCCCTCCCTCACTTAAATCCAATTCACTTGCATGTCACGGCATCATCTTCCTGATGTCACGGTCCTCTTCAAGAATGAAGGACAAACAACAACTTCACAGAAGCTGCTCCTGAACTTGTCAATTGTTTCTTTTTCCTATTTATTCTTCCTCATCGCTAGGCTTCATTCTCCCCTTCTTCCTTAGAGAAGGGTAAGTGCCTGATGATGGAGGCCTTCACATTTCCCAGGCTCAGACACATTTCCAACCCTTGGACAAAGCCTCACCTTGGAGTAAAACCCAAGTCACCAGCCCTGGTTGTGACCCATTCCAGTTCTCTGGCTCTTTTCTTGTGCTCCACAGTCTTTCAAAGATCCCTGAAAGTGGTTCAGCAATTACATCATTTTCAGTACTGGAAGGATAATCATGGGCATGCTGGTAAATGTTTAACAACTGACTCTTGGAAAATTCTACATGACACATTTAAATTTAATCTAAATATTAATATTTTCTCCATCACTTTCTTAAATGTAGATAATCCACAAAATAATAACCTAGTCCCTGATTTGTATCATCTGCCCATTTCTGAAAGGTAAATGTTCATCTTGAGAATTTAATCAGCTTTCTCAAACCACCTCTGGCACTTTCTGCTCCAGGGGAACTGGACTTACCAAGGGTCTCCAGGTGTCCATTTACTATCTGTCCTTGCTGATCTTGGGGATCAACTCTCTTTCATCTATATTTGTTCTGTCTGTTGATCCCAAAAGTCATGTCTCTTCCTGTAGAAAACACAATCTCTTGCATTTCTACCTTGATTAAGTGTTTTGCTGTTCCTTGACTGGATGGGAAGCCAACCAATATGTGTATAGATCTGAGTCAACTTCAAAAGCTCTATGTTTTTTCACTGAGTAGGACAGCTAGGTGGCACAGTGGGTAGAGCACCAGGCCTGGAATCAAGAAGGCTCATCTTCCTGAGTTCAAATCTGGCCTCAGACACTTACTAGCCATGTGATTCTGGGCAAGCCATGTCATCCTGTTTGTTTCAGTCTCCTCATTTGTAAAATGAGCTGGAGAAGGAAATGGCAAACCACTTCAGTATTTTTGCCAAGAAAACCCCAAATGGGGTCACGAAGAGTTGGCCACGACTGAAAAACGATTGAGCAAGGGGTAAAGTGAGCCAGATGGATAAATTACTATTAAAAATCTCTCGGATTTGAAACCTATGTCAGGAACCAGAGCTAAGGCTCAGGCTACATTTATACGGTTTGAACTGCAGTGTCTTTGTCCTCCTTCTTCTAGACATAACTCCAGTTTGTCAATGTCCTTTCTAAGATGCAGTGCTCTGAAGCGAACACAATATTCCAGGTATAGTCTAATGAAGGCGAGAACAGTAGGTCTGTATCATTCATCAATCTGGACACCAGGCCCCTATTAATAATGCAACCTGAGTTTTTTGGGGAAACCATATTATACTGTTGACTCATTATGGAAATATGTTTTGCATATGTATAATGGGTGTCATCTTTTTTTGCCTTCTCAATGGGTGGGAGGGAATGGAGGAATTTTGAACTGAAAATGAAAATTAAAAATAAATAAATATATATATATATATATATATATATATATATATACCATTGACCCATAATAAGTTTTGTTGGTTTTCAATTATGTCCTTATGTCCTTCATGACCTTATGGATCATACTGTCTATGAGGATTTCTTTTTTTTTTTAATTTATTTTTTTTTACACACACGTTTATATATCTTTGAATATTTGATTTTAAAACTTTCAATTCCAGATTCATTACCTTCCCCCCCCTGCCACCCACCCCCACTGGGGAGACAAGCAGTTCAGTATAGGTTGTACATGTGCGGCTAATGCAAAACAATAACATAGTAGATGTATTGTAAAATATATTTCCCTCCCTCCTATCCCACCTCCCACTTGTTCTATTCTCTACTTTGATCCTGTCCCTTTTCACAAGTGGGTGCTTCCAACTTCCCTCCCCCCCAGCCTGCCCTCCCTTCCATCATCCCCCCTCACATCCCCTTCCCCCCCTATTCTCCTGGAGGGTGAGATCCCCTATTTAGTGTGTATTTCACTCCCTCCTCAAGCCAGATTCAATAGGAATAAGGTTGACCCATTCCCTTTTGCCTTCCTATTCTTCCCCTCCATTGTAACCATTTTCCCTTGCCTCTTCTGTATGAGATAGTTTGCCCCACTCTGTCTCTCTATGAGGATTTCTTGGTAAAGAAAGTGGAATGATTTGCCATTTCCTCCTCCAGCTCACTTGACAGATGAGGAAACTGAGGCAAACAGAGTTCATTGACTTGCCCAGGGTCGAACAGCTGGTTAAGTGTCTGAGGCTGAATTTGAACTCAGGAAGATGAGTCTTCCTGACTTTAGTACCAGCAGTCTATTGACTGAGCCAAAATGGGAATGGGAATAACAGTAGTACTTACCTACCCATGTGTGAGGATTAAATGACATAATAATTGTAAAGGGCTCCACAAAGTGCCTGATGAAGAGTAGGTGTTATATAAATATTAGTTGTTATTATTATTAATAGTACTTACATCTGAGGGTTACTTGTGAGGATCAAATGAGATAAAAGTAAAGAGCTTTGCAAAACTTAAAATGTGATATAAAGGTTAGTGATTACTATTATTTTTGTTACATCATGACTGGGACCACTTCCTTTTCTAATAATATTCTTGCCTTCCCACTTGTTTTGCACAAGACTTCATTGGGAATATGCCACAGCCTACTTGTGCCCACCATTCCTCTCTCCATTGCATTTTGCACCACTCACAACACCTAGCAATTGTGGTGTTCCAATATTTGAAACCACATTGGAACACTAGGAAAATATTTGTGTTGAAAAGTTGAGTTTTTGCATTTGAGAGGGAGAGCTACATGGGATCAAAAGCATTGTACAATTTCCCAAAGGCAATCGAGCTGTCTTTCTCTCCCCTATTCAGTTCTGTTCTCAGCTTATTGTTCATCTGTTTTGCCCATACTAGATATATGTACTGATTTCCAGTCCAGCAGAATGGCAATTCAACTGCAAGTCAGAATCTGAATAAATAGGTATCTTTCATCTACTTGGTTTTTCCTGTATGCATTATTAGTCCAATCTTTTGTGACCAATCATAGATCTCCTTAAGGAGGGCCTATCATTTTCTAGGGCTTGAAGTAATTGTTACAATACTATCTGAAAACAAGGGCATCTGGAGGGCCTCACAATCTATGGGGAATCCCTCTTCCATTTATACCGTGTGTTAGACATCCTCCTTATTAGTGGCATAACCTTTGTCAAGTATCCATTTCCCTGTTTTATGCCTCACTCAGGAAGAAAAGAGGCACTCAGGTGATGCAGTAAATAGAGTATCAGGCCTGGAGTCAGGAAGATGCATCTTCCTGAGTTAAAATCTAGCCTCAGATTTACTAACTGTGTGACCTTGGGCAAATCACTTCACTGCATTTGCCTCAGTCTTCTAATCTTTTAAATGAGTTGGAGAAAGAAATGGTAAGCCACTCCAGTATCTTTGTCAAGAAAACCCCATGAAGAATTGGACATGACTGAAAAACGGCTGAGCAGCAACAAAAAGGAAGATGAAGTTGAGAAGAGCATTTGGATCATATCAAGTGTATACTGAGAAAATCTGCACTGTAGGTACAATCTCGACAGCACAGAGGGGTGACTTTACAGCACATATATCTGAGTGAGGGAAAGATATCAAAAGAATGGAAAAAATCAGGGACAATATAAATATTCCAAAAAAGGCAATCAAAAACCCTATCAGTAACTCCTGGACCATGTGTCTACTTTATTACTTTGTGTTTATATCACCATCATTTTCAAATTTATCCTCCCCCCTCCCCTTAAAACAAAGAATTAAAAAAAGAGAGAAAAAAAGCAGTTCAGTAAAATCAACTGGTATAACTGAATCTGAAATGTATGTAATATTCTATGCCCATAGCCCACTACCTTGGCAAAAAAAGGGGGGGATGGCAGTCAAATGTCACCTCTTTCATGAATCCATCCTTGATCTCCCTCTCCTTCTCTTGTGGCCCTTATCACAGTCTGCCTTGCATCCTAGTCAGAACTACAACTAGGAATTTCCAGCAAGATGGTAAATACCATAGACCACCTTGGAAAGAGTAGCACAAAAGGTCCCCCCAGAGCAACTTTTTAAGACAAATTCAGGGTTGGTTTTTTTTTTTTTTGGAAGGATGGGTTTAGGGAGAGACCTGAGGGACAGAACTCAGATCTTGAGATGGAAAGAATCAGGCTAAGGAGGAGTTCATCTGGGGTGCCGTGACACACCATCTGAGAACTTCTTATTTTAACTAGTTACTCTTGCCACCTCAGTGCTATGGCTTTTTGCTTCTAACTACTGAAAAATATATGTGTTAACAGTTGGCAGCCTCTAAATGTTGGCACTCTGGGTCAGTGTCCCAGTGGCCCCACCCTAGTTACAGCTTGGATTACAATTATTTATCCACTTGCTTGACTCCTTCCTATTGGACACCCTAAGGGTAAGGACATTCTCTTATTCATCTGTTTCCCTGCAACATTTAGTTCAGGGTCCTACACAAACTAGAGGATGCCTGTTGGGTGAATTGATCAAATCATAAGAATGACTCACATTTATATGGCTCAAAGTCCTTTCCTCACAACAGTCCTATAGGGTACATAGATGTTACTATCCCCATCTTACAAATGAGGAAACTGAACTTCTGAGTAATTTGCCCAGGATCACACAGCAAGAACTGAGACTCAAACTAAAGATTTCTAACCCCAAATTCAATGATCTTTCCATCATACCATGGGAACGAAACATCAAATATTATTTAGACCTAGAAGTGACCTTAGAGATTTCTTACTCCAATACCCCTATATTACAGAGGGGGAGACTGAGTCCCAGACAGTTAAAGTGACTTGCCCAAAGTCACCCAGGGAATTATGGTAGTAGCAGAGGTTTTACATGAACCTAATTGTAGCCCTCCGGACTCTGGGAATAGAACAGAACACAATGCACTAGGGTATTCAACAAACACTCATTTTTGTCCATAGAACAAGATAGGAGCTAGGGGAGATAAAGAGTCAGACAGAGTGTAGATAAGACATAAAGTCCCTGCTCTCTTGGAACTTAGAGACTGGTAGAAACTCAGCTAACTCTTAACACACATTATCTCATGATGAATTCATTAGAGAAATGATCACTGTGATGCCATGACAGTTCTGAGGGGGATGATTTAGAATGAGGGGGATGCGAAAGAGGTGGAGGTGGAGGATGGGCTTTAAAGGAAGGCAAAATGGAGGAGGGAAGACATTTCAAGACTAGGGAGTAGTAGGAACAGAGCTCTGGAGGTGGGAAAACAAGGCACATTCTGGGGGCAAAGAGTTGGCTCTAGCCCTGATGTCAGACTTCAGTAGAAATGGGGGCCACTCAGCCATACCATAAGGATCCCCGTGGGCAGCACATTCAGTTTTCAAACGTAATATTATCTCAGTTTTATTATATTTCTATTTATTTTGTTAAACATTTCACAGTTACGTTTTAATCTGGTTTCAGGCACCCTCTGGAGAATGTGGGTGGTAAACAACCCTTGGGCCATATGTTTGACACCTCTAGGCTAGAGTATAGGGCAGTGTACCAGGAAGCAGCAGGAAATAAAGCTGGATGTCAGATAGTGGAGGGACTTCTGGCAACTCTCTTGGGTAGGCAATAGGGAGCCACCGAGGATTTTTGAGCAGAGGAATGACGAGTTCAGATTGCTGATAGATTTGAAGTCAGAGCTGGAAGTGACCCTGAGAGGTCATCCAGGTCCAGCCCTCTCACTTGCACACTCGAGGAAAGAAGTTCAGAGACACTTAATGAATAATCTGAGGTCATAGGGCAGGTCCGTAGCCCAGTGAGGATTTGAATCCAGGTCCCCTGAGTCCAAATCCAGTGATTTTACATTATACCAGACTTTGTGACCCGTGGCCAGTTTTATAGGGGAGGGAACCAATTCCCAATTATGTTGATGGAGACTGTGGAGGTGGAAAAGTCAGTTATGGAATGTGACACTCTAGCCCTTCCAGTTTGCCTTGAAAGTACCTGAAGCAGAAACAAGGATGGGGCTGAACTGCCCCCACCCTAGCTCCTGAACATTTGTTTCGCTGTGGGTTGGGGTTACAGGATGGGGATGGCCAAAGGACCAGATGGACTTCTGTAGTGAATTCCTGTTGGGGGTGGGGGTGTCTAGCGATAGATCATCCCCCTTGTTGGTTTTTATTAGCCCCTGGGCCATCTGAGGGGGCAGCTTGGTAGTGAAGTGGATAGTGCTGGGCCTAGGGTTAGGAAGACCTGAGTTCAAATTCGGCCTCAGACACTTGCCAGTTGTGTGACCCTGACCAAGTCACTTAACTCTCTCAGTTTCCTCATCTGTAAAATGAGCTAGAGAAAGAAATGTCAAACCACTCCAGTATTTTTGCCAAGAAAACCCCAAATGGGGTCAGGAAGAGTTAGGACTGAACAGACCCAAGGACCACCTGATGCCACTACTGAAGACGCCACAAGAGGGTGTCCTTCTCCTACTGTCAGAGCCTGTGGTTTCTTATCACCTTTCCCTCTGGGCTTCTGGTTCCTTCTGGCTGGGGAGCTGGTGGTGTTGTGAAGGGGACAGCCCATAGTCATGTCTGGACTACTTACCTCATAGAACTGTTGTGAAGAAAGTGGCAAAGAAGTGGCGAGCATCATTATTTGGGCTCCACACTAAACAAAACGTGGAAATGCAGGATGGAAAATATAGGCTTCTTCCTGGCCGCAGGGCACTTATTCACCCACACAGTAGACTCCTATTTCCTCTTTCTCTTCAGGTTTCTGTCCTGCTCTCTTCCCTCTCCCCCTCCCTTCTTCCACCCTGCACTTTCATAGGATCCTAAATTCAGAGCTGAGGGATATCTCAGATGTCCAGCAGTCCAATCCCCTCATCTTACATATGAGGAACCCAGGAGATGAAGTGACTTGTCCAAGTTCACTCAGGTGATAAGTGCCATTGGTGGGATTTGAACTCAGTTCCTCAGACTCCAGTCAGGCCCCTTTACTGAGTCAGGCTTCTCTGTGCTTTTGTTAACATGCCCAGAATACCCTTCTTCCACATATTCATCAGCTTGATTTCTGCCCATCCATTAAAACGCCATCTCCTCCAAGAAGCCTCCTTCTAATAACACCCCATTCTGCTTTAACCTCTCTGCTGACCTTTAGACTCACATCCCCAGCTGCCCATTAGACACCTTGAACTGGATGACCCATTGTTGTTCAGTCCTTTCATTTGTGCTGACTCTTCCTGACCTCATTTGGGATTTTCTTGGCCAAGATACTTGAAGTGGCTTGCCATTTCCTTCTCTGGCTCAATTTACAGATGAAGAGACTGAGGCAAACAGGGTTAAGGGACTTGTCTAAGGTCACACTACTAGTAAGTATCTGAAGCCAGATTTGAACTCAGGAAGATGAGGCTTCCTGACTTTCGGCCTAGTACTCTCCACTGTACCACCTAAATGCCCAATGACCCATAGATATCTTAAACTCAACATATCCAAAATTGAACTTCATCTCTTTCCCCTCAAACCCTCCTTTCTTCTTAAATTCTCTATTACTGCTGAGGGCAGCAACACCTTTCCAGTTACCTGGGCTTATAACCTAAGTGCCATCATCGACCCTTCACTCCTCTCCCCACATAAGGCTTTTCTACCTTCTTCCTAACATCTCTCAAATATACCTTCTCTAGTCCATATTCTACTTTGCCATCAGAGAGATCTTAAAATGCAGGTCTGACCATGTTGCTCTCCCTACTCAATAAGACCTCTAAGATTATATATAAAATCCTACTTGAGGCTCAAAGACTCTTACAACCCACTTTACCTCCTTCCTTTCCCGTCTTCTTATACCTTAAATGCCCTATGTGCGCTATGATCCAGAGACACTGGCTTCCCTACTGAGCCTTGACCAAGGGACGCTGCATTTCCTGACGCTGGGCACTGACTGTCCTGGGTGCCTGGAATTCTCTCCCTCCTCCTCTCCACCTCCTGGCTTTCCCGGCTTCCTTCAAGTCTCAGCAAAAATTCCACCTTCTATAGGAAGTCTTCCCCAGCCCCTCTTAATTCTGTAGCCTTTCTTCTGTTGATGATTTCTGTTCGGACCAGAAATTCTGAGGGTCTTCCCCTGATTTTTTGTGAAGATGAACTAGGCCATCTTTTGCTTCGATTTCTACCTAACTTTTAACTACTGAATGGGCATCGCCTCAGACAAACTGAGACCTGGGGAGGACGTTGGCTTTAAAAGGTCTCCCACTGCACTCAGGGCCCTCACCAGTTGTCTTGACCTATGTCTTGCCTTTGGACTCCAGTGACCCTGGAGGAGAGAGTGAGGCTGATGACTTTTCACAACTCTGCTTCACTTAAATCCAATTCACTTGCAAGTTAAGACATCACCTTCTTGATGTCGTTGGTCCTCTTTGAGTAGAAAGGACAAACAACACCTCAACCTGTGTATAGCTTGTTTGTACATAGGGGTTTGCCCATTGAATGGTGATTTCCTTGAGGGCAGGGACTGTGCTTTGCTTGTCTTTGTGTCCCCAGAGCTTAGAGCAGTTCCTGGCACCTAGGAAGCACTTAGAGATGTTTCCTGACTGGCTGGCTCCTTCTTGATTAGCACCTTGTACTTCTCCAACATACAATCATGTACTACTTTGTATTTTAGTCTACATTTCTCCTTCCACACCACCCACTTACTTCTCAGCCCCTTGCAATGAGGCTGCCCAGCCTATCACTTGAGTGACATAGCACTCTCCAAGGTTACCAGTGATTTTTTAACTGAGAAATCCAATGACTTTTTCCCAGTCTTTATCCTCCTTGGCATCTTAAAAGCTCTTAGATGGTCTTGCTTGGTATTCCTTCCTTCGGATTCAGGGACAATGCTCTTTCCTTCCAATGTTCTTCTTCTCCCTGTCTCAGCAGGGCTTCTGAGTCTGTCTTGCTGGACCAACACCCATATCCCATCCCCCAAGTGCTCAGTCCTGGGCCCCCTTCTCTTCTCACTGTATGTAATTCAATTCAGTAAGCAGTTCCTAATTGTCTTTTATGTGACAGGCACTGTGCCAAGTGCTAGGGATACAAAAACAAATTAAACAATCCCTGCCCTAAAGGAGCTTAAATTCTATCAAGAAAGATGATCTGAATATGTAGTATGTGTATAGTATACATTTATACACATGTAAATATGCATAATTACATATATGTGTGTAGATATACATAAGTATATTAGGGTAGCTGGAGTCAGGAAGACTTGAGTTCAAATCCAGACTCAGACACTTCCTAGCTGTGTGACCCTAAGTAAGTTACTTAACCATTGCTTGCCTCAGTTTCCTCCTATGGAAAATAGGAATGTTAACACAGTGTCTGGCATTCAGTTGGTGCTTTATAAAGGCTGGCTATTATTAATATTAGGTAGGAAGGGCACTATCAGTTGGGAGGAGTGCATCAGGAAAGGCTTCACGTAGAAATCAGTGCTTGAGTTCCATCTTGAAGGAAACAGAGGCACAGGTGAGGAGAGAAGAGCATTTTGAGAGCTTTGAGCCTCTGCAAAGGTCCTGAAGTGGGAGAGGGGGCACTCTTGTTTCATTCTCAAGCCCCAAAGCCTTGTTTTGTGACCTCTTTGAGGATTTGGGTTTGTACATCACAATAGTTTCACATTTTGAGTCTCATTCGAATGAAAAAGGTGTTACAGTAGCTTCATGTTGTTGTTCAGTCTCTTAAGTCACATCTGACTCTGTGTCCCCATTTGGAGTTTTCTTGTTAGAAATACTGGATTGATTTGTCATTTCCTTCTCTAGCTCATTTGACAAATGAGGAAACTGAGGCAAGGGGGTTAAGTGACTTGCCCAGGGTCACACAGCTAGTAAGTGTCTAAGGCCAGATTCAGGAAGAGGAGTCTTCTTGACTCCAGACTCTTGGAACTCTATTCACTGTGCTGCCTAACTGCTCTAGCCTCACATTAGCTGGTCCATATGGATTTTATAATTCTCTTCTCTCTTTATCCTCCAAAAGCATTTGTTAGATCTGGTTGCTGAAATTCTAAGTCTTTGTTCCATTTCCTATGATGTCATCACTTCCTTTGAGATGAACTAGTAGCTGAAGTCTGGGTTCCTATGGGCTGGGAGATGCAGGAATATCTGGTGGGCATCATCTGTGGGGTCTGGGTCGAGGAGCAGAGGAAGTCCAGGGCCTTAGGGCCTCAGCCTAGGGGGCTGTACACTCTGTACCCACTTTCCCTTGGTGATCTCATTTGTTTCTATGAGTTCAAATATAATTTCTATAGCAATGACTCTTGGGTCTATATGTCCAGCTTTGGTCTCTCCTGTACTCCAGTCCTGTAGTGTTAACTGCCTGCTGGGTATCTCCCTTGGTGATATCACAGTTATCTAAGACACATGCCCAAAATGGGAGCTTATCTTTTCTCCCCTTACCCATTCATCCCACACCCAGTTGGCTTGTCCTCCAAACTTCCCCATCTCTGCAGAGGGTATCCTCCTCCTCTCAGGCCCCCAGGCTCCCAGTCTTGGAGTCATCCTTTGTCCTGCTCCTCCCAGTCCAAATGGTTGTCAAGTCTTGTGTCTAACTCTACAACACTGATGCAGTTTGGATTGCTGGGAACCCCAAAATGGGGTACTCAGGATACAGAGTGGAGTCTACCTGCAATGAATTCACGAACTCAAACCTTCTTCCAGTCAAGTGACAAGGTTTATTGTAATGCCAATAGAAGTGGGCAGGGTTACTAGTGAACCTGCAATTTAATTTGGATCTTGAATTGGATCTAGATGGTATTAAGGAATGATCAGTTTATTCAAGTAGTCTAGGATGGGCTAAGTATGACAGTGAAAGGAATGTCAAAGAAGCTAATGAGGCAATCTAGGTGGATTGGAGTAGGTCAGGTGCCTTGGGCAGAGGTGCCAGTGACCTGGGCTGCTGAAATGTATGAAAAAATTCAGGGACTTTCAGGGGTCCAGGTCCCATTACTCCATCAATGTGACTTGCAGCTGATCCCTTCTCTCTACTCACACATCCATTACCCTAGTTCGGATCTTTGTCACCTCTCACCTGAACCATTTCAATCATTTCTTCACTGGTCTTCCTGTTTCTAGTCTCTCCTATCTAACCCAATACACACCTACCAATCTTCTCAAGGCTCAGGTCTGACTATTTCAGTGCCCTTCTCACAAAGCTTAGCTAGTGTCCTGTTACCTTTAGGAAAAGACATAAAGTCCTCAGCCTGGAATTCAAGGATCTCCACCATTAAACACTAGTCTACTCTTTCAGCTATATTTCCTATTAGTGCCCTTTGCAAACTCTACATTCCCATGACACAATTCTCCATCTTCTGCTTCCATGCTTTTGTAGGAGCCATTTCCTATGCCTGAAACTCATTGTCTTCTGATTGCTGCCTCCCAGAGTTGCTACCTTGCTTTAATGCTCAGCTGATGGATGAATCATCTCCTCCGTTAAGGCTTCTCTGAATCCCCCCTACCCCAATTGTCAGTTTTCTCTTCCTCTTTAATTTTCTTACTTATTTATATTCATTTCCGACTCATCTGATCCATCTGCTTCACACACGGACTGGCTAGCTCCCCCCCCCTTCTACTTTCCACCCTTGTTCTATAAAACATAATCGAATAAACGCTGCCACCATTGCCTCTGCAAAGGGTTTGACGATCCACTGCCTTGTGGCTCCATTCATTATCACCCTTGTGACTCGTTAGACAAAACATTCTTCCACGGAAACCGCTCCCCTAATATGGGGTCTTCTCTCCATATTAGAATGGAAACTCCTTGAGAACAGGGACTGTCTCCCTTTTATGTCTGCATCCCCAGCACCTAGCTCAGGGCCTGGTACAAGTAGGAGCTTAATAAATATTCATTTTTTAAACTTCTGTTATGTCCTTTCCCCCCACCCCCAAGCTTTTCTGAAGGTTGAGACTATTTCAGGTTTTCTTTGTACTCTCAAGGCCTTTCTTGAGTATAATAGATGCTTAAGAAATGATTGTGGTTTACTTGAATCATAGTTATTGATGTATTTGCTTTGTTCTCCTGAGCTCCCAGAGAGTAGGGATCATATCTTATCTAAACTTGGTATCTCTTCCTGGCTTACTGCTATGCTTGGGAGCTTACCGTCTATTTGTGGAAGGTTGAAGTGAAGCCTGAGCCCCACCTCCCTTTGTATTTCCCGAGGCCTCTGAAGGTCGTAGATAAGGCTCCTATAGACTAAGTAAGCCAGGCTCCAGCAAGGACCTGAGCTGTGTATCCACTGAAGTCGCTCTTGACGTCCTTGCTGATAGAAAGTTTTCAGAAGGAGAAAAGAAGGGCTGCTAGTTAGTATTCAGTCATTTCAGCCACATCTGACTCTTTGTAACCTCATTTGGGGTTTTCTTGGCAAAGATACTGGGGTGCTTTGCCATTTCCTTCTCCAGCTCATTTGACAGGTGAGGAAACTGAGGCAAACAGGGTTAAGTGACTTGTCCACAGCTAGGAAGTATCTGAGGCATGATTTGAACTCAGGAGATTGAATCTTCCTGACTCTAGGACCTCAGGTCAATGTTTCCTCCATTTTAAAGGTGAGGAAACAGACCCAAACAGAGGAACTGACTTGCTTAAAGTGACTTTGCTTTTGTGAGTAGTGAAGTTAGGACTCCAAGCCAGGTTTCCTTCTAATAATAAACCCTTCCTCCTTTGTACTTGCTCCTGCTGAACCCTAGATTTACAAAGTATTTTCCTCATAACCACCATACAAGGCAGGTAATGATACTATTATTAATCACATTTTTCAAATGAGGAAACTGAGGCTTAGTGATGGGAAATGACTTGGGGATGAACCTCCAACGAAGGACTGGGCCTGGAAGGAACACAACAAATTTCTTTATGGCAGTACTACTGATGAAATCATTCCAATTTCTGATGTAGAGCCATTTAATAGTACCAAGAACTTTTGGTGGCAAGAACTCTTTTTTCTGAGTCTTCAGTTATAGTGGATGTTAACACCTGCAAAAGCAGTGGCCAATCTCTACCATGTCTGCTTCTCAGGATGATGGATATAGGCACTGTTTTGGAATTATTCCGATTTCCAAGGCTCTTAGGATCAGAGCTGTCTCCATCAAAATCTGAGTGGAAATGGTGGTGATGATTTGAATCATCTGGCACATATTGTGTCCTTTTACTTCTTCAGTGTGCCCTGTGGCACACCTTCCCCATCTGCTTTATCTCTGTGGCAATTGATTAGCAATATACTGTCCTTCCTTAAAATCACTGGCTGACTCAGGGAAAGGCTAAGAAAAACCGAGAAGATGCTCATTCATGCTGTCTTCCTTTCCCCGATCAGTAGGATTCCAAGGAGTCAGTTACCAGAGCTCATAAAGAAGGTAATCAAAGAGTCTGGGAACTGGGCTTCCCTTCCTGAAGAGGCAGATACTTTCCTGGTGGGTGCTTTTCCCATCCTGAGGGAGACTGTGCTGTGCAAGGGTGCAAGAAGAAGCCAGCAGGGGAGGGTTCTGTTGTGGGTGAGGTGGGAGCAGTCACTGGGAAATTGTTGAGATTAAAAAAAAAACAACAGCACAAATTGTATAACCTGGATATTGAGGATGCCACCATAAACATATTAAAATAAAATAATCTTTCATACCTTTCACAGGTATGACTAGGAAAAAAACTTAATAAAAGGAGAGAGTGGATTACAAAAGGTAAAATGGAATATTTTAATTACATGAAATTGAAAAGCTTTTGCACTAGCAAAATCAATGCAACTAGGAGAAAAATGGAAGCCATCAATTGGGAAAAACAAACAAAAATAAGAACTTTGTATCAAATATCCCTGGTTTTACACATATACACATATATATGTTTATACTTACACAGGCATATATACATACACATACATATATACATTATATATATTATGTGTGTGTGTATATATATATATATATATCCCTCCCCCACCCAGGAAGCCATTTCTCATAACAAAGAATTTTTTAAAAGGGAAAAAAAAACATACATACATATATATATATATAAAACTAGAAAAAGTGTATAAGGTCACAAGTCATCCCTTAATGGATATGTGGTCAAAGGATATGAGCAAATTGTTCTCAAAAGAATTGAAACCTTAGTAAAGATTGCCCCAAATCATTAATAGAGAAATAGAAATCAAAACAATTCTGAGATTTCTCCAAGTACCCAGCTAATTAGCAAGGATGACCAAAAATGGGAATAGGTAGTATTGGAGCGATTAATGAAGGAAGAAAATAAGAATTTATTAAGCACCTACTATGCACCTGGCACTGTACTAAGCATAATGTCATCTGATCTTTAGAATTACCCTGAGCAGTAGGTGCTATTATCATCCCCATGTTTGGGCAGGAATCCAAAGGTTAAGTGACTTACCTAAAGTCATGAAGCTAGCAAGTAGTTCGAAGGTAGATTTAAACTTAGGTCTTCCTGACTCCAGGCCTGGCTCTTTATCTACTGTACCACCTAGCTGCCTCTAGAAAGAGGTGTTTCTTTACTGTTGGTGGAGCTATGAAGTGGGCAGACCATTCTGGAAAGGAATTTGCAATTATGCTAAGAAAGTGACTAGAATGCCCATAGTCTTTGATTCAGAGACCTTCCTATTCAGCATATACTCCAAGAAAGTCAAAGGCAGAAAGATCCTATATAATCCAGAATATTTGTAGTAGCATTTTTTTTGTAGTTGCAAAAATTAAAAACAAAAATAAATGCCCGAGGCGGCCAGGTAGCACAGAGAGTAAGAGCACCAGCCCCAGTGTCTGGGGGATGGAATCCTGGCTCAGACACTTAGCACCCACTCAGAAACACCTGGCCATGTAACCTTGAGCAAGTTACTTAACCCCAATTGCTTAAAATAAATAAATAAATATATAAATGCCCAGTCAGGGGGATGATAAACAAGTTGTGGTGAATCAATGTAATGGAATATTGCTAAATGAATGAAAAAAAAATCCTTAGTAAGAACCTACTATGTGCAATGTACCAGTGTAAGCCTGGGGAATACAACTATAAAAGTGAGTCTCTGTCCTCCAGAAACTTACGTTTTAATGAGATGATGAAGATGAAGACTAGAGAAACTTGGTCTTTCAGTTGTGCCCGACTCTTTGTGACCACACTTGGGGTTTTCTCGGCAAAGATATTGAAGTGGTTTTGTCATTTCTTTCTCTAGCTCATTTTACAGATGAGGAAACTAAGGCAAACAAGGTTAAATGACTTGCCCAGGGTCACATAGCTAGTAAGTTTCTGAGGTTGGATTTGAACTTCAGTCTTTCTGATTCCAGTCCCAGTGCTCTATACACTGTAACACCTAGTTGTCCCAAAATTTTGTTGTTAGAAATTTGGTAAGACACATGAATTTACACAAAGTGAAATAAGCAGAACCAGCAAAACCAACAACTACAGTAATTTAAATGGAAAGAATTAAACAAACAAACAAACTGAATGCTGGGTAATTAATTACACCACTCAAAAACCATATCCCTGAAAAAACATCTCCTTTTCTTCTTTGCAGAGGTTGGGGATTATAGGTGTAGAACCCTACAAATACTTTCAGATTCAGTTACTCTTGCTGAATTGTTTTTTTTTTCCTTTAAAAAAATTCTTTGTTATGAGGAATGGCTTCCTGGGTGGGGGAGGGAGATATATTTGGAAATGAAGGTGATGTAAATGAATAGGGGGATAGAAACAGAAGTTGAGTTCATTTACAGAGCACAGGAGGCATAATGCTGAATCGAAGAGAGCCCTGGATTAGGAATGGGGGGAGGGAGTGTCTGATTTTGATCGTGAGCTCTGCCACTAACAGACTTAAGACCTTGGGTGTCTCTTCTCTTCCCTTGCCTTCCCTTGTTTTCAATTTCCTCAGCTGTAAAATTAAGGTGTTTGGACTAGATGATCTCTGAGGTCCCTTCTCATCTGACATTCTATAATTTCTGAGTTCCTCATCCAGTAACCCTAGGCTGGGTCTATTTGTGGAAACCAAGTCCATCTGTGGAGCCAGAAGCTACTTAGAATTAAGATGGAATATAAGTTAAAACTAAGTCCTCTTACTATTCAGATGTCCCCTTCTCTTAGCAAAGTGAGGGGAAAAGAGATTCTAGCTCCCCCCCACCCAGGTTGGTGGCAAAATCCATGCAGAAGGTGGGTTTGATCAGAGGGCCTTTGGGTTTGGTGGCATTCAAATATAGAAAGATTGTCTTAGGATGCTGATGCATTCCCACCTAGGCTGTCTTCTCACAGCCCTGTCCTACTTCTTTTCCTAATAATAACACATTTCTATAGCACTTAAATGTTGACAAAGCACTTTCTCCACAACTCTGGGCTCATCTCTCTACCCTCTCCACAAGATAAGCCACTTGGATGGCTTCAACAATCACTCTTCTGTCATGGTTCCCAACATATTCCTAATACTTCTGATCTCCAGGTCTGTATCTTCAGTTGCCTATAAGACATTTTCACCAAGATAACAGGGGTAGGTGGGGTGTGAGCAGAGTTGGGGATGAGAAGGGGATGTGGTCAGTGATCTTCTAGGAAAAGGATAGAATTCTTTGTTGTAAATGATGGCTCTTTGGGAAGGGGAAGGGGAGAGATAGAAGTGGGAATTTAGATGATGTAAAAATAAAAGATATCAGTAAAATTTTATTAAAAATAAAATTAGGGGTATGAATGGGAACAGACTGAGAATTGAGACACGGGAAGGATAGGGCAAGGATAGTAAGTGGGATAAAGGACAGGGATAAGAAGAATGGAAAGGGATTTGGGGAAAATACAAGAGGATGAAAATGGGGTTAGGGATAAAATGGGTGGAAGATGGGTTTGAGAATGGGAATGAGGATATGTAGAAGATTCAAATTGTCAAGGGCAGGGATATAACTGGACATGGAATGGGGATAGGAATAATGATGATGGGGTTGGGGATGGGAATGAGTTGAAAATGGTTTTGAGAATGGGTTGATGGGAAAAGGGATGGTGACAAGATTAGGTTGGGGATGTTGACAATGGGGTTAGGAACGGGTTGAGGATGGGCTGATGATTTGGATGGGCACTGGCAAGGGTTGGGGATAGGACTGGCCTAGGGATGGTGTTGAGGATAAAGTAGGGATGAGAATGATTTGTGAATGGCCTGTGGTATAAGGTTGTAAGAATGGAATGAAGACATGAGTGGGATAAACATGAGAATGAGCATGAGGATGGACTAGGGTTGGGGACCGCTTAAGACTGGAATGGGCCCAGGGATGGAGAGGGGGACCAAAAAAGCCCTGGGCTCTGGCAGAGTTTCTGAGGGAGGTGGGGAGAAGGAAGATGCCTGGGCTGGATGGGGGAGGGCAGTGATGCAGCAGTGTTCCCAAAGTACCTGTGCTGTATGCCCGACCGTGTGGTGTCACTGGAAGGGGGTCAATGGCGGGGGCTAGAGGTTTGGGATGTGGTAGGGCTGGGGGTCAGGAGTCTGGACCGGAAGAAGGCCGTTGACGGTGGGGGGGGAGGGGGAGTAGGGGGCGTGCCAAGTCCCCCCCCCCCCCACCCCCACCCGCCTTCGTCCGGTCCGGGGCTAGGCCCGGGCGGGGTTGGGGCCGGGGGGGGCCTCCCGCCCCCCCCCCCCCCCCCCCCCCCTCCCCCCCCCCCCCTCCCTTCCCTCCCCAGCTTTCTCTCCTCCCCCTCCCTTCCCTCCCTCCCTCTCTCCCCTCCCCTCCCCTTTTCTCCCCTCCCCTCCTTTCCCCTCCCCTCCCCCGGCTGGGCTGTGCTGGGCTGTGCTGCGCTGCAGTGTCTCTCTCCGAGGCAGCGGCAGAAGCAGCGGCCCTATCCCTCGCCGCTTTCTCCGCTCCGGCCCCGGCTCCTCTGCAGCCCCCGGCCCGCCGGCTGCACCATGGCCAGTGTCAACTTCAGTGGCCACCGCCTGGCGCTGCTGGCGGCGTACCAGGAGGTGATCCAGGAGGACTGCCCTGCCGACTGGTGAGCGGCGGCCCGGCCTGCCCCCCCCCCTCGGCCCCCAGCCCCGGACCCTTTGTCCCTAGTCCGCCTGGGCTCGGGGAAGGGGGCTGCCTCTTTGTGTTCCCATCCAGTCGGGGGCGGGGGAGGTTGGGTGGGTGCTGGAGCCTGGGCGGGGCGGGGGCTTTGGGGGATCCCCAGGAGGGCCCCAGAAAATGGTGCATTGGGCAGAACTAGCCCGGGCCCGAGGGGGGAGGGGGCCTCCTTTGTGCGATCTGGTCGGGGAGGGAATGGGGGTTCTTCGGAGGGATGCTCCGGGTGGGGCCGGGCCAGGCCCGGTGGGGCGGGGCCAGGAGCTCGGAGTTGGGGGGTGTGTTAATGGGGGCTCATTGGTTGGGGGGAGGGATAGGAAAGCTCGGTTGGGGGATTGGAGATTAGATCCAGATGTGCAGCCCCGCAGGCTCTAGAGAGCTCCTGGGGACCCTCTCCCTTGGTGACTCTCAGGCCCTGTGTCCCCGCCCGTCGACTAGCTCCGGGCAGGTGTGTGTGTGCGCGCGCTCCTGGGCCAGCCAAGGGCACCTTCCAGTCCAGTTGGTTGGGGTTGAGTGGGTAGGTGGGTGGGGGGTGGTATCTCAGGCCTGGGCTCCGAGGCACTAGTGCCCGGCTGAATGAGGGCCCTGGCCCGGCCCGGCCCTAGCCGGCAGCACAAAGGAAGGAGGGAAAGAGGGAGGAGGAGGAGAAGGAGGGCGCGGTGGGGAGGAGGAGGGATCGAGGGGATGTGTCAGGAGGGGAGGGGGAGGGGAAGGTCTGGGGCTTCTATCTGGAAATTAGGTGCTGGGGGAACCCTTTTCGAGAGCCCCGCCCCCCCATGGGGTGCCTCTCCACGCGCACCGGTCCTTTTCTTCTTGGGGAATTGGGTCGGGGGAGTCTAGCCTGGGGCAACTATTGGAAGCATGGATCTAACCCCAGGAATGTCCCTAGGGATCTAAGACCTGGGAGAGAATCTTTGAAGGATATTCCTGATACCACCCCATCACCCCCATCCCCATCCCAGCCAGGAGATTCCATTTCGACACCCAGAACATGAGCCCCTCCCCACCTTCTTTGCTTTATTCCTTCTCATTCTCTTTTGCTCCTATGCTTTCCTATTTCTCTCTCACACCCTCCTTTTCCCTTCCCCAATTCCTATGGATCTTAGGAGACCATGTGTAACCGGTCCTAGGGATGAAGGGGAGGGGCAAGGAGGGCTTGGATCTCCGAGTCTGGAGGAGTGAACCCGGATAAGCTTGCCCTGAGTCTAGGTGGTGGAATGGCTCAGTTTCCTATTCTCTCTAAATGGGGACCAGTTCTCGGTCCTGGTGCTAGGGTTAATATGGTGATAGCCGGGTAGCCTGGGAGGACGAGTATGAAGAAACTAGAAAACTAGAACTGTGGGATGGATTATAGAAAAACCCTGGGGTCAGAGTGTAGCCCCACAATAGCCTAGCTATGTTGCTGTGTGTTTTGCACATAGTAGGTTTTTAATATGTTTGCTGAATTGGATGGAGGACAAACCAGCCTCCAGTCAGTGCAATTCCTGAGATTGGGAGGAGGTGGGACCCCTGGGGACAGAATTCTCCACCAGGTTCTATACAGTGGGCTCAGTCCCACTCCAGGAGTCTAGGTCCAGGTCACTGGACCTAGAAATAAGAGATAGTAGGGCAGGCCAGAGTATCTAAATCCCAGCCCCATATGAATGCCCTTTTTCCTGAGCAAGAGAGAAAGGCACAACAGCTCTAACTATTTGGAGCTTGGGTCTTGAGGGGTTCCCTTAATATCTTAGAGTTAGTCTTGAGTTTGGGGGAATCAAGTTAGTCCTAAATCTGGAGGATGAACCCTACTGAGCTAGGACTGAGTTTGAAGGATTAACCTTAATGCACTAGCCCTGATTCTTAGAGTAGGGGCAGTGAGTTAACACTGAGCCCTATAAGGGGACCAAGCTAGCTGTGGGGTTGGGGAGGGGATTGATTCTGGGGTGTGTGTGTGAAAGAGATCAGAGTTAACTCTGAGTTATGGGGGGGGAAGCTAGCCTTGACTCTAGGGTGCCCCCATGTTTCTGGGTGTGCATTGAGCTGGTTTGGAGTCTGGATGGTTAGCTCACAGGGCTAGCAATAGGTATATGGGGGCAATGAGATAGTGCTGAGTCTGGAAGGGACCCCAATGAGTTAACTCTGCCTGTGTGTAGGGGAGGGGCCGTGAACTAGCTGGCTGGTTCTTGAGGGAGGTGGCTACAAATCAGGGAGATTTGTGGAGAGGGGTGGGGCAAGAGGCCTTGTGGGGCTGGGTGGGCCCCTCAAAATGGCTCCAGCAGCTGGAGTTCCAGCCCCAGCTGTTTGTCTCAAACAGCCCCAGGGAGAGGCTGCTGCCACCTGCTGTGATCTGGCTGAAGGTTCTGTCCCTGCCCTGGACCCTCCAGCTTAGGAGAGACTCCAAGTCTTGGAATTATCTTTTTTCCCTTCATTTTCTGTATTGGGGTTGAGGTGGGCATGAACCTGGGCATTGCTAGGTGGGAATAGCCTTTTTTCAATGCCCTGAAGCTCCCGGGGGCAGGTGGGGGTACCATAGTCCTGACCCAAGCCCCATGTATGTATAGCTATTACCTAAGATATCTTCCTCCTATAAGGTCTTACCCCTTTTCTTCCCCCACCCCCTATTTGGTCCCTTTCCACTGGGAGGGGGGAGATGTCCTGTTTCCTCCTCCCCCAAAGACAAAGTATTCTTTGTCTAAAAGATAAGAGCTAAGTTTCATCTTCTGACAATGAGGCTGGGGGAGAATTCAGAGCTTGAGATGGGGTAGGATGAGGCTGATGGAAAGTTTAGGCCTGGGGGATTTGGGGGGAGGGGGCATCATGCACATACTGGTTCCTGCCACACCAGCATTGCACCACTGGCCTGAGGCCAGGGCCGGAGGGAAATTGGAGTTACTAAAATTAGCTGCCCAGGGACCAGTTGGTAGGAGACAGCTTCTCCTTGCCCTGACCCAAGTGCAGGGGCTGGGGCTATTGATGATAAAGAGGGTACAAGCTGGATGAGCTGTGGGGAGTGGGTCAGTCACCTATCTTACCCCAGCTTCTCTTGGGTAGGGAGCAGGGATAACTCTCAGCTGACAATAGCAGAGGCTGGTGGGGTGAGCAAGGCCAAATCAGGATGACAAGGCTGGAGCCCTTACTGGAGTCTGCCCAGAGCCACTCTATGTTGGGCTGTTTAGGGTTTTAGAGAAGCAGGACACACTGGTGGGGGATGGATCATACCTCAGGATTCAGAGCTGAAAAGGAGCTTAATGATCACTTAGTCAAATCTTCTTATTGACAGATAGGAAAACTGAGGCTTGGGGAGGAGAAATAACTAGCCTAATCAAGGTGCCATAGGTTATAAAAGGGAGAGTCAGGATTAGAACCCTGCTAATGGAATTTTAAATCTAGTTCTTAGCCTATCTTCCCACTTCCCCCCTCCCCACCCCATCCCCAACCTGTCTGTGTCTGAATATGGGATGAATCCATGACTGGAGGGAAGATTAAGGATTTAAGCAGGGGCTCTCCTGGCCATGCTTTGAGACCTTTGTACTTCAGACTCTGGCCTGTTCACCTTCATTCTCTTTGACCCCTGGGCCCATCCCTGCCTGCACTTATTCTTTGGAGAAAGTACTCCCTGGCACAAAGTAGGCATGTAATACATGCTTATTGATTGATTGTTCTACCACTCCAGGAGAAACACTTCCATCACTGCCCTGATTTACAAACTGAGGAAAAAAACTCTGCTACATCTAGCTTTCTCCCTTGGGTTCCCTTTAGTGATAGGGGCCCCACACCAGGACTCTTGGGACTTAGGCCATCACAAAGCATCCTCTGAACAAAGTATTTTGGGGTATAGTCATACCCCAGGCCCCACCCACAGGCCCTTGATCATTAGAGGCCTTGGATTCCCAGGCACTGGGCCTTCCGCCTTCATGGGCAGCCTGCAGAGCCCAGTCCATGCAGCCAGATCAACTTATTCAACAGCTTGTGCATCACAGCCCATCTGGATGGGGGGGGGATTGAGGGGAGATTCATTTGACTTCAGGATGGTAAGACAGAGGGAGATATAATGAAGAGAAGCCTATAATAGGAATCAGAAGACTTGAGTTCAAAGGCCAGCTCTGGGTGACTTTGGGAAAGTAGTTTCCCCTCTCTGGGCCTCAGTTTCTTTAGGTGGGCTATCAAGGTTCTTTTCAAAACCTATAAAACTTGGAAGTTTGTTTCTCAGGCTGTAAGTGAGTTTGGGAGGGGTTTTAAGGAAGGATAGTTTAGTCTTGGCAGACTTGTGAATAGTGTATTGGGCAGTCCTGGGGCCCCCATTTTTCTCCAGATTTAGTTTTCCTTGAATAGAGGGTGAGGAGGAAAGGGAATGAAATGGAACTCTTGACTCTGTCTCCCCCAGGGGTACAGAATGCCAGCTTTGAAGGGCCCAGAATGCAAAGATGAGAAAAGCTGCAGAGACTGGGTGGCACTTAGGTATATCATTTCCCCCAGGGCTAATTTGAGGGAAGGTAGCACTGAGCCCCAATCCCAGCAAGGGGGACCCATTCCAGGCAGAAAACTTTGAGTCCTGAGGAGGCTAATATGGCCCTGGGTTACTTCAGAGAGGCCAGGGCAGTGAAGGAACTGGTTTTGAGGGCTTGGCTCTCTCTGAGACCAACAGAGCTGATCCTACAGCAGGCCAGAGATCTGGAGATGCCCTGCTTTCCACTCTGTGACTGGTAGTCTGCAATGGGAGCTAAGGAACAAAGTAGACTGAAGGGCACCTGAGGTTCCCAGATGATTCAATTGGGTCAGGGTTCATTGCTGACTTCCAGGTTAAGTATAGATAGCTACCACTCCAAATAGCCCCTCCAGGAAAGTCATAGGATCATGGACTTAAAGTTGGAAGGGAATTGAGGAAACTGAGGCCCAGAGAGGTTAAATGATTTGCCCAAAGTCACTCAGATAGTAATTGACAGTCAGAATTTGAACTCAGAGCCTCTGTCTCCGATTCAGTGCCCCAATGGTTTTTTTGAAGGCACTGTGAAGGAAAATCCTTTTGCAAAATATTTCAGGAGGCTGGGAATTTAAATACCAACCCAATTCTGCTGTCTGGCAGAGCACTGGGAATTCTGTCCCTGCTGCTGCCTCACTATGTGTCCTTATACAAGTCCATTTCCCACTGCGGGTCTTAATTTTCTCTTCTAGAAAGTAAGAAGGTGGAGGCGGGTGGAGGGGACCTTTGCCAGTTCTAAGATTCTGTTTTCAGGATGGAGGATTAAGGAGTGGGTGGCTTGAATGGCTTTCAAAGGGCCTGGGCCTGGAAGGGAGCAGCAGCTGTCTGGGGCCCCCTTCCTCTGGCCTAGGCCACAGGTGGGCTTTCAAAGAGACACAACAGCTGCCGCTGGTCTGGTAGCTGCCAGGAGCTCCCCAGCCCCACAAAATTCCTTTCTTGAGGGTCTGGGGGTGGGGGAGTCCTACCCAGGAGGGAAGAAGCCCTAGGGATCCTGATGTCACAGGAAATGGGCTTTGTTAAGGAAGGAAGGGAGGGAAGGATTGGGTTTGTCAATCACTGGTCTCCCCAAGCTCCTCATCTAGCTCTAGTGGAACTTTCTCTTCCACCCTTTGCCTCCATCCTCTTAGCAGCCCCTGGGGCACACAGATCCAGGCCTTCTGGGGAATTGCAGTTTCGACCTTAGAGATTATCTAATTGAATTATTTTACAGATAAGTCCCCTCCCCTCACCCTGGGCAAATGACTTGGCCAAGGTCACATTGGGAGTAAAAGGGAGACCCAGGGTTAAAACTCCTAGGACTCTTCCCACTATACTGTAATAAAGCCACCGAAAGGTTTATAAAAAGCTTGTTCAATACCCATCCCAAGAAGCAGATTGGGTAGGTATTATTTCCATTTTACAGATGAAGAAAATGAGGCTCAGAGAAATTAGTAATATTAACTCCCATCTCTACAGTGGCTTAAAAGTGTCTTCCCTGTGAGGTAGGTGGTGCAGGGCTTATTCCCGTTTGGTAGGTTAAGTAACCAATCTCTCTCTGTGGGAAAAGAAGAGGCTAGGTTGTGGGCTGGTGGATTGGTGTGATAACACCTCTGGCTTCCCTTTCTCCCTTTCTTCCCTTTCCCTCTAAGTATGGGAAAGGATTGGCCTTTGTTTGCTAGCAACTTTTCCGTGTCCTAGGTCTCTCACTTGCCTATGGCTAGCCCCTGGGGGTATGAGGGTATTGAGGCTTGGTAGACCCAGAGGCTTTCCAAGCCACAGATACAGTTGGAAGGTACTAGCTAAGCCCTGAGGCCAGGGGAACTGGCCTGAAGAGGAAAAAGTGGTGACTCATTATCAGTCTGAGTAAAAGCCAGGGGTGGGGGTGGGGGCTGAACTGTGGAAATCCCAAAGACCTGCTTTTTTCACCACACCCTCACTGTAGACTAGGGAGGAATCCTTAGTATCTCTCCTGCCTCTGCTTCTTCTGCAAATCGAAATCACAGAATATTAAATCGTGCAAGTCAAAACCCTGATCTTATGCAAAAAGAAATAGGGGGAAAGGACTTGTCCAAGATCATACACAAAGTGAATGGCAGACTCAAAACGAAAGCTCTAAAACTAAAAACTAAAGGAGGTTTTCCTGACTGCCCAGTTCAGGATCTTGAAAAGCTGGAGAGGTTGAGAACTGTGTCAAACAGGCCAAGACTGATAATAAACCAGTGAGGTTTATTAACATCAAGGACTGGACTAGAAGTTTGCTGGTTAGAGACGCCAAGAGACTGGAAAGGTTGGAGTGGGGTCAAGTTTGCTGAGAAAATTTCTAGGGGAGGAGATGGGAAGAAGAGAGGAATTCTCCAGCTGGAAAGCAGAAGTGGGCAACTGGACCTGATAGGCTCCTTTTTGTCCCCCGTGTAGAGAGTGGTAGATAGGGAAGAGACTGTGGGAGCTTGGTTTAGTTCTATCGCTCCCCTTAAGGCTCAGGGCAGAAAGGGAAGCAGCGCCTTTGGGGAGGAAGGCAGGGTATCCCTAAGGGGTGAGCCTTCAGTCTGAGTATAGATAGCAAGGTCCAGATTAGGGATAACAAACAGAGAGGAGGGTTAGGGGAAGAGGGGACAGAAGGCAGGATGGGAGTACCATTCCCTACTGGGAGTCGGGGAAGGGTACAGCTGAGGGGGCTTGGGAGGAAAGCTGAGTCTAGGAGGGGGACCAGTTGACTGGGAGAAAGACTGATTTAGAAAGGGAGTCTTGGGATAGGAAGGCGACTATGGGGTGGGGAAGGACACTTCCATTCAGTCTCTCTGAGCCATGGCATAAGCAAGGGGGCTTTGGGATCCCTGGGTAAGGGGCCGCCCACTTCTTCCAGGCCCTTTGTGTGTGAGCTTCAGCTCAGCCTAGGCTGAGGAGTTGGGCCCGAGCCCGACGGCTGGGGGTTTGCCATATGAGGGGAAGGGGGAAGTGCGTTTCCACCTCTCTACCCAACCCTCCCCGCTTCGGTGGGGGTGGGGCGCGCACGCGGGGCGCGGGTACCACAGCACGGGCCAGGTACATTCCGAGCCAGCCAGCCAGCCAATTGGGAACGAGGGGAACCGTATCCAAGGAACGGTATCCAAGGAACCGTCTCCATGGAAGCGCCGTCGCACACCCCAGCGGCTCATTGACTAGGGCACCTATCCTCAAACCCCAACCATTATGACCCAACCTGACCAGGTCGGTAAAGGCCTGGCCCCTGGGCTCGAAACTTCAGCCCCCACCCCTCGGGCCTTGCTGCCGCTACCCCAGCCCGGAAAGCTGTCCCCTCCAGACTGGACCCGAGATCAAGGGCTAGAGAAGCGTTTTCTTGCGGAGGCAAGGGTCAGCCGACCCAGGCGGCGAAAGGAGAGGAGTGGGAGCACCCAGAGGCCAGCGCTTCCTGCCTCGCCCGCTCCTTCCCTCCCGCCCTCCAAGGAAATGGCCCTGGCTGCGGGTTACCATGGTAACGCCCAGTGACTTGGCCCCATCGCGGCCCCCCCTCCCCCCCCTCTTTCTCTGCCTCCCCCCGCACATCCTGCTGGCTCATTCTCAGAGACTACTCTGGTCCCCACACGAGCTCTGCTGAGACCCCGCCCCAAGGAGGTTCCCAACTGTCTAGGGCTAGGCTCCGCTTGCCAGCGCTTTCCCATTAGCCCCCCTACTCCCAGGAGTCGCTGCCTCCTCCTCTCCATTTTCTCCTAGGCCTGGAGAACAGGGGTGGGCGTGGAGGGGAGGGGCGCTCCAGCCTGCAGAGTCATTGAGCCTTTCCTCCTCTTCCCCCCCCTCCCCGCCCCCCTCCCCAGGGCTCTTTATACATATGAGGACGATTCAGATGACCTCAAGTTAGCAGCGTCAGGAGGTAAGAATTCTCACCATTCCTCATTCCAGGCTTCTCCACACCCCCCTCCCCCTTTCAGCTTTCTCTTGGCAGTTTTATTGTCCTTCCCCTTAATTCTGGATTTTTTCTTGGTTTTCCCCCAGGGAAGTAATAATCATGAGCTGGGGCCTCCTCTGTCAAGCAGAGGGGTTAAAGAGAGTTGGGGGTGGGGTAGGGGTAGGAGCCAAAGTAATCTGATGATAGACTCTTAGGAGGATAACGGGTCAGACGGGACCCAGGAATCCAGTGAGCCTGAAGAGAATCTGCTGTCCTCCTGGACTGTTTTTCTCAGCACTCAAGACTCCTCTTTCAAGGGAAGAGTTGAGAATTTGGGGACCCACCTCTTTGCAAATGGTAAATCTGACCCACCACCCCTATGTTCTCTGCTTGCCTCAGGGGGTGGCCTACAGGAGCTCTCTGGCCATTTTGAGAACCAGAAGGTGATGTACGGCTTTTGCAGTGTCAAGGACTCCCAGGCTGCACTCCCCAAATATGTTCTCATCAACTGGGTATGTGCTGGGCCAAGGGGATGGGATAAGTGGGAAGACACTGCTGGGGTTGGTCCTGGCTCTGAATTCTGCCTCTGCTATTTGTGTGACTTCAGCTAGTCATGTCACCAGTCTGGGTCTTTGTCATCATCTGGAAAATGAAGTTGGATAGATTAGATCATAAGATTTTAGGATTTAGAACTGGAAAGGACTCTAGATAGTCTGGTTGAACCCTGTGTATTCCTATTCTCCTGGGGTAGAGAAGGGCTGAGATCAGACCAGGAAATTGCTCTAGAGTAGCTAGGAAGATAAAGGCTTTTTATCAATTTATCCATAGCTCATGAATAACACAGAACCCAAGCTCTGTGCTTACCCTGACCACAGTCAGCCTTGAAGGCAGCCCCCCCCTTTAGTTCAAATTACCCCCCCCTCAAGTTTATTCTGCAAAATCTCAGGATATAGGTCAAATATAATTCATGTCTAGATCTCTACAACTATGTGTAAAAGACATTCCAGTTCTTACACAAGCACTCAAGACAGCAATACACTTCAGATACAAAATAGCCTTTATAACATGCCTTAGAAAATGTAGAAAATATATAGAGAACTCTCAGTAGCCCCTAAACAATCAATACAATTTCCCATTAACTCCCATGGCTCTAAGTTCCCTGACTCTTAGTGGTTTACCAGAATCCCTTGAAAAAATATGAACTTGGCACCCCTAAACTCCTTTCCTATTGGACCTGTACCATCTGAATAATTAACAGTGATGGCAGAAGTAAAAATCTAGGTATTTTGTTCCTCTGTTATGGTGTCACTTCCTTTCTGAGGCTTATGATCCCATTTTCCTCAGGAGACTAGTAGCACCTATCAATTCCCCCTTCTTTCAATAGAAGATGAAACTCTGGGATTTCCAAGAGGCTGGTGCTTCCCAGGAACACCCTTTCTCCATCCAGAAGCCTGGGTCACCCTGAACACTCCAAGTTTGTACTACTGGAAGACAACCCTGAGACTTGAGCTGTCCAGAAACTCCCCCTAAAAGGGTGGATTGCAGAACTTGGGGTCTAGGTACCTTCTTCTCAGGCCCCATCTCAGGTTTAAAACATATAACAATTAGCAGCTTTGGGGGATGGCAGGGACCCCATAAAGCACTTTACCCTTCATAGAAATCACTAGATCATAAATCTAGAGCTGGAGGAAACCCTAAATCCCACCTATTCCTGGGACTCTGAGCCTCTTTTAGCTCTGTTTGAGCTAAAAGACCCCTGAAAAAGCAAAAAAAAAAAAAAAAGGAAGAAAAGGAAAAAAGGGTCAAATCTTCAGTGAAGGCTGCCTTTTCTAGCTCTAGCACAGAGGACTGGTTCCAACCCAAAGAAGTCTGAGGCAGTCACTTCTTCCCCGATTGATGAGACACAAAATCCCAAACAAAGATTTACCAGCCCTTAAACTCAGCAAGTTGATCTGGGTTGACTAACCAACTGATACTTGGAAAAAGGCATAAATAGAATGTTTATCAAATTTACTGATGACAGAAAGCCAGGATGATTAGCTGGATAGTTAGAGGACAAACAGGATAGAAAAATACAGCTAATACACTGAATGATAAGAATCCAGATCAAAAAAGATCTCAACCAGTCAGGCTCAATTGAATAGATGAAATTTAATAGGAATAAGGGTAAAGTCACAGAATCTCAGATTTGGAAGGGCTATCACATACAATCGAGTCCAAAGTACATTTCACTGGTGGCCTAATGTCCCAAATTCTGGGCTTGCATGAACAGGATTCAATTGAAGGGAAGGTGAAGGGAGAGGGCTTCCCATTCAGTCACTTGGTCAATTTTGTTGTTCAGTCATTTTTATTCATGTCCGACTCTGTGACCCCATTTGGGGTTTTCTTGGCAAAGATGCAGGAGTGGTTTGCTATTTCCATTTCCAGCTCATCTTACAGATGAGGAAACTGAGGCAGTTGGGTTTAAGTGACTTGCCCAGGGTCACACAGCTAGTAAATGTCAGGCAGGATTTGAACTCAGAAAGAGGAGTCTTCCTGACTCCAGACCTGGCACTCTATCCATTATACCACCAATAAACATTTATTTTTTTTTTTTAAGCAATCAGGGTTAAGTAACTTGCTCAAGGTTACACGGCCAGTTATTTCTGGGTGTGGTGCTGAGTGCCTGAGCCCGGGATTCGATCTCCAGGTCGTCCCAACACTGGAGCCGGTGCTCTTACTCGCTGAGCCACCTGGCCGCCCCTAAGCAATTGGGGTTAAGTAACTTGCTCAAGGTTACACGGCCAGGTGTTTCTGGGTGGGTGCTAAGTGTCTGAGCCTGGGATTCGATCTCCAGGTCTTCTCAACACTGGAGCCGGTGCTCTTACTTGCTGTGCTACCTGGCCGCCCCCCAATAAACATTTATTAAGTGCTTTCTGTATTCTGGGCACTTTGCTAAGCTCTGAGGACATAAAAAAGGGCAAAAGAGAGACTCACTCAAGGAGCTCACAGCCTAATGGGGGAGATGACAAGTAAACTCATATTTGTAAATAAGATATATACAAGATGGAAATAATCAGATCTTATCTCCTTGACTTGTTTTGCCCCCATTCAGGGTTTCCTTTCAAAACCTGAGAACGTAGCTCATCTCTAGGAGATTTAGGTAAAAGCCTTCATCTTGAGTCTAGATAGAAAGTAGGAAAATCATACTAATGAAGACACTTTTCTTCCCTTTAGTAAATCCCATTTTTCTACCCCAGGAACCTAATCAGACTTCCATTCTTATAGTGCTGTCTTAAGAATTTGGACTCCTGGAAAGTCATACACTTATTTGTTCTTAATCAATTTCATCTGTTCAAATTGGGACTGGTACTAGTTTGTCCAAAAAAGATCTGAGGCTTTTAGTGGATCACAAGCTCAAGGTGCTCCATTGTCTGTGCCTCCTAGCTGCCCTTCTGACAATTAGTATTGTTCTAAAGTAGTGTGGATTTCCTGGGGAGGTCTTCAAGAGAAGGCTGGATAACCACTTATTGGGCACTTTGTATGAAGAGAGTATCAGGTCAGGGATACAGGTGGTGCCTTTCTTCTGTTAATTTTTCCCTGTACATATCTTCTTTGTACATTTTTGTTTGTTTGTTTTCTGCCCTGTTAGATTGTGAGCTCCTCTAGGGGAGGGACTGTCTTTTGCCTTTCTGTGAATCCCCACCATTTAGCATGATGCCTGACAGATAGTAGGCTCTTAGTAAATGCTTATTGACTCTTAACTGGGTGGCCCTTTTCAGCTTTGAGTTTTGGCATTTCTGGGATGGATGGGGAATGGGGTGGAACTGAGGGGTTTGGACCCCGGGTTGAGTCTTGAGCTCTCTGTTGCCTCTCCAACGGAGGGACTGGAATGTAGGTGAGAGCCCTTCCAGAACCTACCTGTTGCCTAAGGTTGGGGATTTGCTGCTGAGTTATCCCCTGTTCTTGTCTAATAGGTTGGTGAGGATGTACCAGATGCCCGAAAATGTGCCTGTGCCAGCCATGTGGCCAAGGTGGCGGAGTTCTTTCAGGTGTGGACCAGGGGGTGAGAGAGGGAGGGAGAGGAATCATGTACCTACCTCAGCATCACCCCTGGCCCTAGGTGACCTCTGAAGTGAAACGTGGCTTCTTCATAGGGTGTGGATGTGATTGTCAATGCCAGCAGCGTGGAGGACATAGATGCTGGTGCCATTGGACAGCGGCTTTCTAATGGCCTGGCTCGCCTGTCTAGCCCGGTGCTGCACCGACTGCGCCTTAGGGAGGATGAGAACACAGAGCCTGTAGTAAGCAGCCATCTCCTGCCCTGCCCCTCCCAGGCCTCTCCCAATGTAGCTTAGGCTCTGCCCACTATGTCCAGCTGTTTAACTATCTCCTCCTTCCCTTCCACCCTCAGGGTACCACTTACCAGAAGACAGATGCTGCTGTGGAAATGAAACGGCTTAATCGGGAGCAGTTCTGGGAGCAGGCCAAGGTAGCAGCCCTGAGAGCCACTTGAAAGCCCCCTACTCCTGAGCAATGCCCAGTGACTTTTTCAGCTCCTCCCTGGTCCCTTCTTCCCCATTCCTTGTGTCTTTCTTGGCAGGGCCAGGAGCCCCCAATCCTTTCCTCCATAGGCCTCTTCCTCTGCTGGAACTAGAGGTTTCCTGTCTCCTCCACTCCCCCATTGTCCAGAAGCCCCCGCCCTCCCAGCAGCCAGTGTTGGAGCAATTGAGGGGGGTGGGTAGAGCAGTTCTTCATATTTGCAAGGGAGGGTGGTTTTAGGTAGAGGACCCTAACCGGGACAAGGAGGTCCTTGGGGTGAGAGCTGTGTGACTGTGGCTGTGTTTGCTATGGTTGGGGCTACAGAGAGAAGAGGAGCTGAGGAAGGAGGAGGAGAGGAAGAAGGCCCTGGATGAAAGGCTGAAGTTTGAGCAGGAGCGGATGGAACAGGAGCGTCTAGAACAGGAGGAGAGGGAGAAGCGATATCGGGAAAGGGAGCAGCAGATTGAGGAGCACAGGTGTGGCTCCTTCCCTTCCCCATCACTGCCTTCCAGCCCCCGTGGCCTCTCATCCATCCTGTTCCTTCCTCCCAAGCCCCCACCCCAGTCTGGTGCCACCCATGTGCCCATGTCCTATTCTTTCAACAAACCCAGGGTATCTCTGGGAAAAGTCCTGGGCCCAGGCTGAATAAAGAACATTCCTTTTCCTAGGCATAAGGTCTCTGTGTTCCATTCCTGCTCTGTCCCCACTCCCTCTGTGCTCCCTCAGTCATTTGCCATGCTGTGCTTTCAGGAGAAAACAGCAGACTTTGGAAGCCGAGGAAGCCAAACAGAGATTGAAGGAACAGTCGATCTTTGTAAGTCCTGTAGGTGGAGTGGGTTCCCTAGGAGGCAGAGTGGGCTCTGTGTGTTGTCAGGGCCCAGCAGGGAGCAGAGAGGCAGCAGAGTTGTCCCTCACTGTCAGAGTCAAGGCAGTGGCACTCATTGGGCTGATTCTTTGCCTGGCCCTGTAGGGGCATGGAAGTATAATAACACCTCTTGTTTCTCTAAAGCTTTAAGCTGTACAGAGGCATTCCTGCCAAGTGTGCTTGAGGATGTGTGGCTTGTAATGGATGAGGACACTGAGGCAGGGAGTGCAAGTGACATACTCAGGGATGAACTGCTTAGGTAGAGCCAGGGTTAGAATGTGGCTCTCTGCCTCCAAGGTCACTGGTCTTTTCTCTAGATACAGCTCAGCTCTCCATTTAGAAAAAACGAGATTCACATAGGAAAAAACTGGTATGCATAGTGATTGTAAGGAGAGGGAGGGGAGTGATTACCAGCTCTTGAATGGGCCATGAAGGGGACTGACCTGATGGCTGTGGTTTGAGGAGAATTATTGTCCCTCCTCCTCCTGCCACCCTTTGCCCTCTTTCTCTGCACACACTGGAGTCTTGAGAGGCTGTTTGAGAGGCCAGGCGTGAAGTGATAAGAGTCTGAACCAGGCTGCTGACAGCATGGAGTGGACAGGATGCTTTGGAGAGATGGGGACAACACTCAGCTGGCAGAAGATGGGAGGAGGCATTGGGAGATGTTTTAGAAACATTAAGCCCCTGGGGGCTGGAAGGACAGTAGGGTCACTGATATAAAAGGAGAAGCTGTGGAAGGACTGGTTTGGGGGGACTCAAATAGGCTGAGGCTGCCCTGGCTAGCACTGTTTGGGGGTGGGGCTCAGGGAAGACTAGAGGCCCCAGGACTTTGTACTGTGGTTACCAGGGTGACCATCGTGAGGAGGAGGAAGAGGCACAAATGAAGAAGTCAGAGTCAGAAGTGGAGGTGAGGCCATCTTAATATGTTCTGGGGTTGTGTGGTAGGAGGCTCAGGGAAGCTCTCCTGCATTCCATCTGAGCTCTGAATTCTATGGCACCCCTTGCCCCTGGAGCGTTGAGTCCACTGGATGGGGGTGGGTCCAGAGGTCAGTGGATCCCTTGGCCTTGGGCAAGGGCTGGGATGGGATGCTGGTCCTGACTCGGCTTTCCTTGGGGCTCCAGGAGGCAGCTGCCATCATTGCCCAGCGACCTGACAACCCCAGGGAATTCTTCAAGCAGCAAGAGCGAGTGGCTTCAGCTAGCAGCTGTGAAATGCCCACCCCCTTCAACCATAGGCCAGGTATCCTTACACTCCATATCTGGGCCCCTTGACCCAGGGTTCTGCTTAGCTCCTGGGTTGATGGGAGAAGTTCTTCCCACTCTGGCCCCTGGAAAGCTATCTCCCCCTGCCATCAGGGGATTGGGAAGGGGGAATCCTGTAGGAGAATATTCCTTAATCTGGGCACCCGGGGCTGCCTCTATGGGGAGGAGGCACCAGTCATTGGGGGAGAAGGAGGGATACACATGGCCAGCCCACCAGGAACCCCTAACCTGGAACAAAACAGGAATCACTCTCCCTCCTAGGGGCTCGTGGTAAAGGACTAGGAGAACTCTTCCTCAGACAACAGCCAACAACTCAACCCAGTTGTTAGCATTTCTCCAGTTGTTAGCATTTCCCAGAGACTCATCATGGAGGGTTGCTGGGCTTGGCCCGTGCTGAGGCACTGACCTCCAGGGCAGCTGGGACGAGGGTGGTGGGGAGACCCTGGCTGGTAGCATTAGGTTACACCCTTTGGCGACCTGATTGTCTGAAGGGGCCTGCCAGAAGCAGGCAGCCTTGGGCTTTGTGCCTACCTTGACTCCCAACTGCCCCCTGGCACCACCCTCAATGTTGCCTGCCTGGCAGGGCTTGGGAATGAGCTGGCCGTGGTGTGCTGTGGCTGTCTCTCCAGAGGTGCCGCCCTGTGGGACTGCTGGCTTTCTGCTTTCCTCGTAAGGTGGGCTTAGGCTCGCTGGCCTGGCTGCACTAGCCCAGGGACCTGCACCTTCAGCTTTGAGGCTGTGCCACATTGTCAGGGCCATTCCCTAATTCTCGAAGCAGTGTGACCACCGCCAAGGCATCTGCCCTGGCACCCAGGGGGCTTTGCTTCCTACCTGGCCTGCAGTTACCCCTGCTTATCTCAGCCTTCTGATGCCAGGGGCGGGGGGGAAAGGTCAGGCCCATTCACACATCTTACATATTTCCTACTATTTTCCCAGCAATGGGCATAAAGGCGTGTGTTTGGGGGTGTGGGGGTGGGGAATATCCTTGTACTCAAATCTCTGTCCTTCTGTCTGGAGTTCTCACCTCTGGAAGTTCCACTCAGTGGCCTGGCTTCATGGGCATCAGGTGGGCTGGGGTTCCCTGATCATGCTTGACCAAAGGCTGAGGAATCCTGTGAGTCTTGGGGGTAGGAGGTTGTATAGGTCTGCAAGTGCCCAGCCTGATACTAATTCCACCAGCCTAAGCTGTGTTGCATGCCAGTTACCCTGCTCACCCCAGCCTTGTGATACTGAGCAAGTCACTGAACCTCTCTGGGCCTCAGTTTCTTCATCTGTAAAATGAGGGAGTTGGATTCAGTGGCCTCTAAGGCCTCTTCCAGTTCTAGATCCCAGATTCCCTGACTTTTCTGATGTCAGGGACAGGGGGTTGGAGTTGCTCTGTGGCTCTGGTGTCAATATGACCTGGGCTCTCTACCCAAGGCAAGGGTTTGTTGGGCCCGAGTCTCCCCCCTCCAGAGACCAAACGTGGAATTCATCTAATGGTTCCTGGGGGCAGAGACCTCTTCAGGGGAACACTGACTCTTTTCTTCTGCTCTCTTTCTGTCTCGTCTGTCTTTGTCTTTTAGCAGGTCGTCCATACTGTCCTTTCATAAAGGGACCGGACAGTGGGCCGTCTTCCTCTTCCTCCTCTTCCTCTTCCCCTCCTCGGACTCCCTTCCCCTATATCACCTGTCACCGCACCCCAAATCTTTCTTCTTCCTTCCCATGTAGGTAGCAGCTCTCACGCCATGGTGGGGGGGTGAGGAGGGCCCCTCATCCCAGTGCCCCCTCTCCCACCTAGGCCCCCACCCCCTGTGCTTGATTTTCCCCAGGGCCACATCAGTGACTATCTGTGCTTATCCCCGAAACTGATACCATTGCCTGTCCCTCCCCAGGGGCAGGGATAGCTTCCATCAGCCCAGCAGAACTGGCACTGCATCAGGCACCACTTGTTAGGTGCTCAGAATAAAGGTTTGGGAGCACTGGGGATCTGCTCGGCCGCCCTGGTACTGGAGAAGTGACAGACTTCCCTGCCCCAGCCCAGTTTCTTCCCGTCTCCAGGGAGGAGTCAGGAGGCTCCAGCTGGGGCAGGAGGCGAGAAGGCCCCCCCACCTGCTGGCCAGGGGAGATGAGCCGGAGTCGACCACCCAGGAGAGCCGCTCAGCCCAGCCCTAGCCCCGGATCCTGGCTACAGGACCCCTCCCTCATGAGCCTCTTTTGTTTTTTCTTGCAGGCAGCCAGATGGACAGCCACAGGAGGGCAATCGCAGCAGCTGCTCGGAGCCCCTCGGACTCCAGCTCTGCCTCCACGCCTGTGGCAGACCAGATTGACCGGGCCCTGGATGGGGTTACATCCTCACAGCCACAGACCCTTGCCAGAGGTGAGGGACTCAGGTGGTTTGGGGATGAGTAAGAGGGTATTCAGTGGCACCAGGCCTCCCCTCTCCCCTTTCCTGCTTCCTACCCCCCACACTCAAAACCTCCAAAGGTATCTGTCAAAGGCTAACTGGGCTTTGTCATAAAGACTTGGTCCAACAGCTTAGAGGGAGGAGGTGCCTGATACCTGTGATGGTTATGCCTGAGGCAGATGAAATGGTGGGTCTGGTCTGTCCTGCAGGCTGGAGGCCCTAACAAATTCTAGACCACGGAGACTGAAGTGGGAATCCTTTCTCTTCTCAGAACAATGTCCCAGGTGGGGAACCAACATAGCTCTGTGGACCTGGGCTTTACAGAACTCCATGGATAATTCTGAGGGGTCTGTTACACTTAAATGGGAAAAACAAATTGCATCTTTATTTTTACTTTTAATTGGTTTCTTTTGCAATCTTATACATTTTATCTTATGCATTTAAAAACAACATTATTCTGGGGCTGCTAGGTAGTGAAGCGAATAGAGGCCCTGGAGTCAGGAGGACTTGAGTTCAAATCAGGCCCCAGACACTTAACACAAAAACTAGCCATGTGACCTTGGGGAAGTCACTTAACCCCAATTATCCTACCTCCCCCCCCCAAAAAAAAACAAAAAAAAAATCCCCAAAACAAAAAACACCAACATTATTCTGAGAAGTTGTCTGTGGGCTTCACCAGATGACTAGAGGAGTCCAGGACACAAATAAAGGGTAAATAGCCCTCCTGTAGAGAGGAACCTTAGAATGTCAACTGGGAAAACTGGAAGGGAGTTCAAGCAAGGGAGTTATAAGTTCAAATAGGGGAGTTCTAAGCAATCACATATAGTGCAGTTACCTCATCTTACACAGGAGGAGACAGAAAGAAACAGAGAGGAGAGAGAGAAAGGGAGAGGAGAGGGTAAAAGAGAGAAACAGACACAGAAGAGAGAGGAGAGAGAAAGAAAGAGGGGAGAGAAAGGGAAGACAGAGGAGACAGAATAGAGAATTCTGCACTTTGTCCAAGGCCAGTTGTAACCTTGGATAGACTGAGAGTCAGAATTAGCATCTAGGGATCTCAAAGCCTAGATCAATGTTCTTCTCACTATAATTCTCTGCCTTTTATCTCCGAGGAGCCGAATTCTCTTCCTCTAGAAATGGCCATGGTGTCATTCATCAGTTTGAGAACAATTGCTTTTTTCCTGCTGCTAGGGCATAGGAGGTGGGCACTGTAATCCCTCCACCCCTCAAGTTCCTTTAGTATCATGGATATAGAATGGAAAAGTGACCCAGAGGTCGCCTAGTCTAATCTCCTTTTTATTCATGGGGAAACAGGGGCAGGGAGGGTAAGTAACTTGTCCAAGGACTCATGGTTCATGTCAGAAGCAGGATTCCAATCCTGGTTCTCTACTCTGGAGTCAAGCTATGTGAGAACTTTAGCCTCTGCTGGTCACTAGAGGAAGATCACTAACCTCCCCATCTCCAAACAATCTCCTTAGTAGGGTTATCTGGCCTCTTGAGATGGGACCCCTTCAAGTCAAGTCAGGCCAACAAATCCTTATTTTTTAAGTGCTTTACTATGTGACAGGCACTATGCTAAGGTCTGGGGATATAAAGAGAAAGGAGAAAACAGAGCTCAGAGACTTGCTTAAAAGGTTACATAGGCTGTCAGTAGCAAAATCAGGATTCAAACCTAGACCTATTGACTCCCAGTCCAGTGCCCTTTCTGGCTCCTGTGAATGAGCTAGGTGGTTAGATGAGAGCTGCTGAGGCTAAGGCCTCTCCCTCCCCACTCCCCTAGCATTCCTCTTGGAAGAATGACCTTTACCCTTGACCTATATCCTCTTAGAACCCATCGTGGAGTCCTTGTTGGAGAAGGAGCCTCCAGGAGAGACAGCTGGGCCCCTGGAGGACTTGGTGTTTCTGGAGACCAAAGAGGAAGTGGGGGCTGCAGATGCTGCAGTCCCAGTGGCTTCTGCTGAGAGCTCCCAGGAGATAGAGCTGGCTGAGCCTGCTGGCCCCCCTGAACCACCAGCTCAGGCAAGCCTCATCGACTTGTGGCAGAGTGATGGGGTCAACCCTCCCGAATCTGCAGAATGGGAGCTGCAGGCCGATCTGAGGGCTCCAACTCCACCTCAGGAGGGACCTGGGGCCATACTGGAAGAGTCTGAATTGGTAGCCCCCCCAGAGCCTCCTCCATTGGGGGAGGGAGCCCCTGAGACCCCGATACTGCCTGCTGACAACAGTGCCAACCTCCTGAACTTCGATGAGCTGCCTGAGCCTCCAGCCACCTTCTGTGACCCTGAGGAGGGTGACCGTGAAGCCCCTGATATGGGTAGGATGGAGGGGTCTCACCCTGGCTCTGAACAAGAAGTCCTGGTGGCTGAGACCCTGCCCATGGACTTGGAGGAGATGGAGCCAGAGCAGGAAGCCCACTTGCTAACCAATGGAGAAACCACTCAGAAGGAGGGGACACAGGTGGGGGACCAAGGGAGGCCTTCTTGAATTTGAGCTGGGGGAGGCGGAAGGAGAAAGGGGTGCAAGCAGTTGGGGGTTTTGGTGTGGGAGGAGGCTCTGGGCTCTATCCCCCTTCTCAGTGCCCCCCCCCCTCTGGACCCCCCCCCACCACCCCCCCCCCCCCTTGGTTCTCTTTCCTACTTCAGAATTCTATTCACAGAACCTTTTCTGCCCTGCTCTCCCCATATCAGTGCCTCTGACCACTCCTTTTCCCTCCTAATCTTTTATCCACACCTCTCCTCCTCTTCTCTTCCAAGAGGCTCTTGGAGTCTGCCCCCAATCAGTTGCCCTTCCCTTTCCTGAAGGCTGTATCAGCACCTTTCACTGACCCCTCACCAGTTCAGGATTTAATTGCCTGAGTTAATTACAAGAGGAAACTCAAATTCTATGACCAAAAATGGGATTTCCCACACAGGCTACCTCTTTCTTTGTCCTTTTACTTAGGACTCAGGCAAGGCATCTGTATTTCCCTGGCAATCAGTGATGGCATTAAAGAGATTACCTGTCTCTGGTTGCTTCGGTAATAAGCTCAGCCTAATTCTCCGCTCCACACAGGCCTCCGTGCCCCTCCCCCCGCCCCCAGCCTACATAACACACCTTGGGAAAAGGTGAAACTGCTGTCGGCCTGAGCCTGATGACCTTGAGTTTTCCCACTGCAGGCTAGTGAGGGATATTTCAGCCAATCACAGGATGAGGAGTTTGCTCAATCAGAAGAACTATCTGCTAAAGCCCCACCTCCTGTATTCTACAACAAACCCCCAGGTAAGAGGTTGGGGGGATGGAAGGCTGGGCAGGGATTCTGGTTAATGGGTCTGCTAGCCTGCAAGCAATGCTCAGTTCCTGGGTCTTTGGTCATGCCCAAGGTGTTTACCTGTATAGAGATCACAGGATTTAAAGTTGTGCTCCCCTCCTCTCCTCCATTTTATATATGAGGAAACTGAGGTTCAGGTCCTGGGCATTTCCAACTTCTTTGTTTAAAAACAGATTTAAGGATAAGTTTGTGGGTTTTCTTCCCCACCTTGATTGTCTCTACCTTAGCTGGGTCCTGAGAGAAGACTCCTATAGATGGGTACTATGACAAGGAAGAGTGTGTATGGGACTGGAGGGAAGAGGGGAATGTCATTGTTTAGAATATCAGACAGAATTGACGATAGCAAGACAGCTGGATTTGAACCCAAAGGACCTGGGTTCCATTCTCAATTCTGCCATGTACTTCCTGTGTGACCATGAACAAGTCAAGCATGTTCTTTTTCTAGACCTCCCTTTCTTCCTCTGTAAAGTAAGGGATTTGGACTCAGTCTCTATGATCCTAGGAAAGTCACAGCCAGGATGGAGAGATAGGTGGCCAGAAGAGGGCCCAGCTAGGTCATCTGCTTGATTTCTGTCTTTTCACCCTCTTGCCAGAGATTGACATTACCTGTTGGGATTCGGACCCTGTGCCTGAGGAAGAGGAGGCCTTTGGAGGCAGTGTCTAGCCTTTCCAGCTGGGTCTTTCCAGGCAGATACCATGTGAAGGCCGCCCACTCTCTGGGCTCTATGCCAGCTGGCCCATCGCGCCTTCGCTCGAAGCATTTCCACCTTGTTGGTGGTGACTCTGGACTCCCGGCCCCTGTCCCGGAACGGGGCCACCTCCCCATCCCCCTCTCCTGCCCATGGGGGGGCCAGACTTTTATAGCTTTTCTCCCTTTTTTTTTAAAGTTGATAGGAAAAGTGTACAGTTGACTGGTTTTCCTCTCTGTTGGTAGTGAGATACTGTTCCACACCCTCCCCCTCCATATCCCTTGGGGTTGAGGAGGTAGATTCTCTGTACTCCCCTTCAGCTCTCTTGGCCTGTATCAGAGGCCCAGACCCCAGGCCTGGCCAGTCCTCCCTGGGGTTGCTTCAAGCTCCAGGGAGAATGGTTCTCCTTATACACATCCTTTTCCTAGTTTTTGTTTTGTTTTGTTTCTTGAAAAAATATCACTCACTGCATTCTTTGTCCAGGGCTTGGATAATTTGCACGAATTTAAAAACATGGCAATAAATGGCTTTGTGGGCTCTGGTTCCATGGGACCCCTCCCTCCCCCATCCCCCAGAGTAATCCAGCTGGGTTCAGGCCAAGGTGGAGCCCTCAGGCCAACATGGGTTAGGATGACTGTAAGGAGAGTTCTTTTATCCCTGTAATGGCTCCTGAGTGAATGGGAGGGGGGGGGGGGGGTCTCTACCATCTGCCATCCTCCCCTGGCCCTGGCCTTTCAGCCTTCTCTAATGTTGCCCTCCTGCTGGGCAGGTCCCGGGCTGGAGGCCTCTATATGGCTCACAAGACCCCTTGGCTCCCACTGGGCCATGGGAGGGGCCTAGGTAGTAGGGCTGTTGGGGTACTCCCCCCCAGGAACCAGCCCTTTTCCCCAAACTGCCCTCCTCTTGTCGCTTGGTATTCTTTTTCACGTTTAGTAACTGTTTTTGGAAAGCACAAACTTCTGTAATGGCGTGTGCTCATGTCTGTTAATAAAGAAATCCAGATCCAGGCCCTGGCTCTGGACTTCCTAGGGGCTGGGAGGGCAATCCCAACATATCTTCTCCATCCTCTCCCTCCCCCATTTCCCTGGACCTCTGTTGTTCATCCCCCAGCAGGTATAACTGGTTGAGGAAGCAGGGGTGGGGTGGCCAGGTAGGGACAAGGTGCTTTACACCACTAGGAAGAAATAAAGCCCCCAGTCATTTGCACTAGCTCTTGTAACACAAGATCATCCTATTTAGAAGTGGGAAGGACATAAGAAATTGTGGGATCATAGATTAGATTGGGAGGGATCCTCAGAGGCTATGAAGTCTAATTCCTCATTTACCAGTGGAGGAAACTTAGAGGTGTCAAATGGCTTACCCAAGGTCACAAAGATTGTAAGCAGCAGAAGTGAAAACTGAGTTCAAACTCCACCCCTCCCCAATCCTGTATTCTTTCTACCATGCAGTTTTCAATAGGAACCTCAAACTAAGGGTCCACTGCTGAGCTGGGAAGAGAAAAAGGAAGGGGTCATTGGCCCAAAATGTGGATCAAATGTAGTGTAAGATGATTGGATACTGGCCTGTGTTCTCTCTCCTCTGACCCTGACCTGGAATGAACAGTTCTCAAGGCAGGCCTGCCCCTCTCCTGCAAAGATTGGAAGGAATTGTGCCAAAGCAGACTTAGCATCGGCCTTGGATAACTATTGATCACCACTGGACAATGGAATAGTAGTGTCTGGGATGGTGCATAGAATCATAGGGTTTAGAGCCTGACATCATCTAATCAGACATTTTATGTAGAGAGAAACAGGCACAAAGAAGATAACTTGTGCCATATCACAGGTAGCTGAATGCAGGAGCTTGGCCTTAGCTTATCTGGCTTTAGCAGGCTTTCCACTACACCATGTTGCTTTGAAGACGTGTCTCAATTATTGGGCACCTGACTGTGTGGAAGGCAGTTCCCCATTTCTAAAATAAGGCTGCTCTTAACTTGATCCCTGCCAGTTGTTTGGCATATCCATCAAGGCAGTGGTGATGTTTTTCTTGGAGGATTTAGAGGTAGAAGACTTCGAAAGCATCTGAGGGAGAATCTTACTCAAATAACTTCGCCTCCAGGGAAAGCCTGGTTTACTAGGACTTGGTCCATACTCTAGGTTTCCTGAATTCTATTCCTTGGTGCTAGGAGGCATTAAGCATGGTGCACTTCGGAAGAGCCCTAGAACTGCAATCACAGACTGAGGAGTTCAAACCCTAGCTCCTCTACTAACTAGCTAGCTATGTGATCCTGGGCAGCCACTTATCTGATCTCGGCCTCAGTTTCCCTAAATAGGGAAGGCAAAATATTTTGCAGATATAAAACTAGGTTTAAAACAGAGGAACCCTAGGGTCCTTTTTCAGCTTATTTCTGTGATCTAGACCCTCCCCACCCCAATCTTACAGAAGAGGAGGCTGAGCCCCAGAGACAAGAGGCTTTCTCCAGGTCTGACAGATAGTGCCGGAATTAGGGTTAGTGGCTTGGGATTCCAGATGCAGGTCTCCACTATGCTCACTTTAGCCTCCAGAGAAGTCTCTGAAGGTGGAGCTGGCAAAGCTTAAGCTGCAGACCAAGGGATCAAACATATTGGTGCCTGGGATGGGGCACTCTTTTTCCCCATTATCCCCATCCCTGGGTGCAAGCAGCAGGCTCTCCCTCCCATTGTACCAAAGCCGATCACACACCTTTATTATCCTCAAAATGTAACAAACAGGGTAAGAAATAGCCCCGAGTCCCAGGGAAGCGTTTTAAAAACCCCCGAGGCCTAAGAAAGGAGTCTGAACGGCCTGCCCTGGGGAGGGAGAAAGGGAGGAAGACGCGGGGGCAGGGCAGGGAGTGGGGCAGCGCTGGCTCCGGTCCGGGCGCTTAGCCCCCGGGGTGGGGCCAGGGGGCAGGGGCTCGGGCCACCCCCTCTATACGGCTGTAGTCCTCCCGAACAAGGGGATGGAGACGGGAAGGCGCCAGGCTCCGTGCTCCAGTGGGTCGCGGTTGCTCAGCTCGGAGTCGGTCCAGCTGGGGAAGACACGTCGGGAGCGTTCGGCCTGAAGGTAGAGGGCGGGGCAGGGCGGGCCTGGCCGCGGGGCGCTGGGCAGGTGCAGCGCCGACGAATAGCTCCGGTCCAGAAAGAGTGGCTTGTAGTTGGGCGGCTGCTCCTGCTTCTCGGAGCTGTCACGGCTCAGGAAGGGTGTCACGATCTTGCGGTAGAGGCCGCGCGTGTCAGTGAGCACCTCGCTGTAGGGAGGCGGTGGCTCGGCCATCAGCACCGCCTCCTCGTAGCACGGGGGCTTGGAGAGGTCCGATTCGGCTGCGAGAAGCCAAGCCCATGGCCAGGAGTCAGGGTCAGGGCCCTGGGGACACGTTTCCCTCCCCGGGTCTCCACCGCACCCTCCGCTCCCCATCCTTTCAGGCAACCCCCCGACCTCCCTCGTGGCCTCCCAAGTACTCCCCTCATCCGACCTCCAGCTCCCAAGGTTGACCTCTTTCCCGGCTGGCCTGCCCCCCTCCTCACAGCCCCCCCAGGTCAGTCAGCCTCCAACCCAACACCCTCCCAGGTTTGGGCAGTCCCGTCCCCTCTTCCTGGCCTCAGCCCATTCAGGGCGCCCACCTTGGCGCGGGTAGCTCCAGGGCCGGGGCGGCACCAGGACGTGAGGCAGGTGCGGATGAGAGTGCGGATGCGAGTGGGGCGGGTGAGGGTGATGGTGGGCCGGGTGGGGCTGGTGCTGTGCTGGGGCCGAGTGGTGCAGGGCGTGGGTATGGCCGGGGGCTTCCAGGCGGACTCGGGCCTGCGGGGCCAGACCCAGCCCCAGTCCAGGGGGGCTCCCGGCCAGGCTGCCCTCCAGCTCTAGGGGCTCCAGTGGCTCCAGGGGCTCGAGCTCCAGGGCGCGCAGATTCTGCTCCCGCAATCTCTCCTCGTGGCGCCGCTTGAGGCGGCGGCGGAGGAAGCTACAGAAGCAGCAGAGCAGGACCACAAGGCCCCAGATGAGCCAGAAGCCCGCGAAGCAGGTGAGGAAGGTGTAGGTGCCCTGGGACATCACCATTTTGGCGGCGGCGGGCGGAGGGCTGGGCTGGGGTAGGGGCGGCCCGGGCTCAGTGGGCGCCCCGGGCCCAAGCCATGGAGTCACTTAGCAGCCCGCTCACTCTCCTGCGAACATCGCTGGCCTGGGGCGGGGGCCGGAGGCCAGAGCAGAGGACCCCCTTAGGGGCCTGACGCTAAGAGCTGAGCCTCGGGCCTCGCTGTCCGTGGAGCGCTGACCGAGGCCGGGGGCTGCCCACGTCCGGCGGGGGCGGGCGGGCGCGGGAGGCAGCGGCTGGTCGCCCAGAGTCTGCCCCGACTCATTCCCATCGCTCCCGCAGGCCCCGCGGCGTGGGCACCTACTCAGCCACGGGCGGGCTGGATCTGTGAGGGGCAGAGCAGAGGGTAGGAAGGATGGTCAGCTCAGCACTGGGCCTGTCTGGTCTTTACGTGCCTGCTTCCTCCCTCTCCTTTTACCCTGCTCTCTCTTTGCCTTTCCCCTCCTTTTCTCTTTCCTTCTCTACTTCCCTCTCCCTGAATTCCTTGACTGTCCTCCCCTCTCCCCCCTCCCTATTTTCTTCCTTTCCTCCTCTCCCTTTTCTCTTCCTCCTTTCTTTTTCTATTTCTCACCTCCTTGCTGGCCAAGTTCAGATGGTAACTATTTCCCCACCTCTCAGGGCAGACACTCTGGTCTGGTTCCTCCCCACACTATCCTGTCCTTTGGACCTCCAGTCCCTTGGGGAAATTAGCATGTGACTTGTGGTTGGATTGAGAGGACCGGTAAGATGGATTGTTTTTGCCCTAGCAACTTAGGGGCTGGGGAGAGAGGTATAGTTTGCAGGTTGGAGTGAGGGAAGGTGCCACTACTGGACTGAGGGAAGACAGGCATGGGGATAGCACAGCAGTCCAGAGAACTTGGTTTAGGGTAGTATCTGCAAGAATCTCTTTGAAACCTAGAAACCCAGAGTTCAGACTAGAACCACTATCCCTGAACTACCTGGGTGGTCGGCAGGAAGAGGAAGGAGGGGCTGAATTGTCCAGTTGTGCCAGAAGGGGAGGAGGAGCTGACAAAGTAGGTGGGGAGGGAAGCCTTTAAAAGGAGCAAAGTAGGCCAGACAGGCAGGACCAGCTGCCCTCTGACCCCTAAAGAGCATTTGCTTTCAAAGGATCTGTTGTTTTATTTAGTTTTTGCCTGACCTGGTATTTAAGGGAAAAATGATTTTTGACCCTAAAGTATTTTCAGGAATTGGGTTGGTTGAGAGGGCTGGCAAAATAATCTTCCAAATGAATTTGTCTGACTATTGAAACCTTCATTCATTTATGAGTCTTCATGTCACTCTGGACACACTGAAGAACAAAATAAACTCAGGCATTACAGGCCCTCTACAGTTTGGATCCAACCTACCTCTCCAGTCTTATTTTACTTCCTTCTGCTCTGTATTCCAGTCAAACTGGACTCTAGCTCTTCCCCAATCTTATCCTGGTCTTCCTGACCTCCATCCATTTTTAGTAGGCCTCATCTTTGCCTGTTGAAATTCTCTTACTTCAAAGTCCAGCTCCTCTTCCCCAAAGGCCTACTTGTTCTTCTAGTCCCTGTTCCACTCCCCTCTGCTCAGATTTCCCTAGAAGACCTTGCCTAGATCTCTTCTCTGCCCCATTCCATTCTACCTTGTGTCATATTCACTCCCAGCACACACTCCCATTTAATGATAAATTCTAGGAGAGCTGGGCCTCTGTTGCTTTTCAGCTTACTTTCCCCAACCTGAAGACAAGGCCTTGCTTAAGGCAGGTGTTTAATACATTTTCATTGAATTTAATTTGTTGGGGGGGGGGGGAAAGTCTGAGGAGAAAGGGAAGGTGTGGAGAGAAGAGAAGGAAGAGTGGAGAAAGGGCCAATACTGGAGGTCAGGAAGGATAGGAGATCGATAGGCTAGTGAGGGGATGAAGGCATGTGTGTGGAAGGGGGCCGATATAAGGGAGGAAGGGTGCTGCTGGAAGCGGGAGGGCAGCTGGGAGCAGAGCTCTTTTGAAGGAGCCAGTCCCTGGCTTCCAGGTTAGTTTAAGACTTCTGTCTCCCTACCCTTCATTTCTCTTCCTTTATCGCTGGAACAAGATCCCCCCATCATCAGATCCTGCCTGATCTCCTCCCCCCGAGGCCAGCGTCCCCCAGCAGCAGACTGACTGATTATGTCACTGGAAACACTGACGTCACTAAGGCTTCCCCCGGGTGGGCACATGTTCGTGTTTCCCGGGTCGCTCCCCAAGTATGAGAATGAGGAGGGTGCTATGACTCGGGTGTAAACTCAGGTCATTCCACTGAGATCCCAGGTTTGCAAGGGCGAAGCTTGGGGTGGGCTAGAGAGTTTGTTAAAGCCTCAGGCAACCTTAGAAAGGGAATTCCTAACTTCCCTTAACGTGCATTTTAAATTCTGTCCAAGCCTCGGAAGGAAACGGTTGAGAGCTCCTCTGCGATCGTCAGTCCCCCTTTCATGCCCCAATTTCCGCCCCCACTCCCTAAGGGAGTAGCCTCGGCCCGGCCCTTGCTAGGGACTTGTTCTCGAGAAGTTCACCCATTTTCCCTTCCCAGTCCTCCATCTGAGCGCGACCGCACTAGGTAAAAGCTTTGGGTGGGTTCCAGGAGCCCTCTGGCACTCGGAGATTCTCAGTGCACAGAGCTGACGAGTCGTTTCAGATATATACGGGGGGGGGGGGGGGGGGGGGGGGGGGGGGGGGGAAAGCGGAGAAAAAAAAGTGATTCAAGAAAAAAAACAACCGACATAAAACAGGAGGCCCAACTGTTCCGTGAAAAATTTGTGTGATT
>NW_027187393.1:1886215-1975232 GCF_028583685.1 Petaurus breviceps papuanus
GGGGGGGGGGGGGGGGGGGGGGGGGGGGGGGGGGGGGGGAAGGGGGCAAGAGACAGCATCTGAGGTCGACCAGTCAGAAAAGTAATCTGAAGGTCCTGGAGGGAGTGAAGTGCGAGGATTTGGCCGGTCTTCCTTCGGATACTTAAAGAGAGTCGTGGAACATATAATAACTTACACGTCTATAACCCTTGCTTAGCACATAAGTAGGCGCTTAATAAATGCTTATTGACTGACTAATAAATGCTTGTTTCTTCCCTTTCCTTACAATAACTGCAAAATAGTGCAAAGATATAGGGAAAATCAAGCCCAGAGAGATTTAGTGACTTACTTGCCCACGGTTACAGAGCTTGGAAACGACAAACTCCACATTAGAACCCAAGTCTCTCGGCCGGACCTCTTTCCACTATACCATGGTGCCGCGCTGACTGCCAGTGTCCCGATTTCTCCGACACCCATAGTCATGAAGCCCGTGCCCCTACTCCTCCCCGCTCCTTAGGCAAAGCCTGTAGACATCTACCCCGCCGCGCCTCACCCATACGCCAAGGGATATAACCGAACGCATATTGTACATGCATGTGCCGACGTCTACACGTGCAGAGCAGCGCTTTATGGAAGAGGCCATGGCCCACTCTCCCACGCACCTCCCAGATCCTGCCCGGGCCACCCCTCCATTTCCCAAGGCAGCACACTCGCCGTGGGGCCCTGTTCTCCCGGAGACTCCCGGAGATACTAACCTCCTGGTCTTTACCAACGCCCCCAGACACTTAGACTCGCAGCCATAGCCTGGGTTTCTCCCACTGGTGGGACACACCCGCCCACTACCGCCCAGCCCCGCCCCGCCCCCGCCCCGACACACCTGGGAGAAGCACCCCCAGCCTTCCCGTGGTCGTTTCTGCAGGTGGGGCGGGGGCGAGGCGGGCTTCCTAAGAGCTCAGGAATAGCTGGGCGGGGGTGGCCTCGTGCCAGGCCCCGCAACGTGCACCCAGCCCGAGAAGTGTTGGTGGTCCAGAGGCTGGGCGGAGAGCCTGGCGAGAGTGAGGGTCCCTTTATTTCTTCGATGCTTACTGGATGGGGTGGGGAAAGAGTTTAGGGTTGGCCTCTCTCTGCGCTAGCTGCCGGGAACACTCCCTGCTCAGGGTGTCTTTCTCTCCCTCCTTCCCGCTGTCGCATTCCCGCCCCCCTTGCTGCCTGTCACACTCCTTCCCTCCCCCATTTCCTTGTCCTCACCCCCTCCCTCTCTCTATCACACTGCATTTCCCTCGCCAAGCCTCTCCAGTCCCTTTTTCTGCCTGAGGGAGATGGCAAAGGATGAAGGCTGGCATCCTCTCCTAGAGCGAGGAAAAAATAGATATGGGCATGGGAAATGGGAGCCTCCACTTCCTCTTCTGGCACAGGGTCTTGGAGGGCAATTCAGCCTTTAGTGGCTGCCTGGACTCTTTTCTCTAATGACCATCTGGTTCCTCTGAATCTCCAAGGTCTGGCACCTCAAGCCCAGCCTCCTCAGCCATTTCACTATGGGAGTGGATTCTCCCCCCCTTGCCCACAGGTGTTTAGGGCCCCGGGCAGGCTTGGGTTCTTCCCAAGGACAGTCCCACTCCCATGACAGATGTGATTTGACCATCCAGACTTCACAGGAACTAATTCAAAATCCATCTTTTCCAGGAAATCTTCCATGATTCTCCCTGGGTTGGACAGACCTCTCAGACCTATTATATCAGCTTTTTGCTTTGTTAACTCCTTAATGTTTCTCTCATTCTAGACAACTGTGGTTATCTAATGGATAGTCAAGAAGACCTACTCACTTGGAACACATGTTAGCTATGTGACACCAAACAAGTCACAACCTTTCAGTGCCCCCAGACAACTTCCGAAACCCACAAATTATAGACTGTTTTCCACATTGGGAATTCCTTATACTGAGGAAATCGTAAGTCCAGACTAAAATGGCTTTCATAGGATCTGAAGCTGAGGAGTGATTTGGATCTTATCCAGCCCAATCCCCTCATTTGACTGATGAAGAAATCCAGTCCCTGGGGTGGAGGTGGGGGCAGGGAGTGTCTGAGGTTGCACAAGGAGTGATCAGCAGAACAGAAACACACCAAGATCCCTGATTCCAAATCTTTCCCCCATACCATTCTGATCTATGCTGATGCACTTTTCATGGAACATATATTATAGAAATCAATCTTATCCCCCTAAACTTTACCTAAGCTCCCATCAGGATGGGGACTGTGTTTTGGCTATATTTATCTCCTGGCCTAGAACAGTTCTCTGCACATTTGTTGTTCAGTCATGTCTGACTCTGTGACCCTATTTGGCATTTTCTTGGCAAAGATACTGGAATGGTTTGCCATTTCCTTCTCCAGCTCATTTCACAGAGGAGGAAACGGAAGCACACAGGGTGAAGTGACTTGCCCAGGGTCACACAGCTAGGAAGTGTCTGAGGCTGGATTTGAACCCAGGTCTTGTGACTCCAGACCCAGAATTCTATCCACTTCACCACTTGGCTGCCCCAGCAGGTGCTTTGTGATTGTTTTTTGTTTTTCATTGTGTCAGAGAATTGTAAGGTCAGGGCCAGGATATCGAACTGACAGGAGAGGTATTGGATCCTGGATGTTGACTTCCACCTATCAGCACCTCTCTCTTTTCTCATTCTCCCTCCTTTCCCCCACCCAGTTCTGCTCTTCTTTCATTTCCTTTCAACTCCCTGCAAAAGGGGGTCTTAACCTTTTTGATGTCATGGTTTTTTTTGGGGGGGGCAGTCTGGTGAAACCTCTTTAGAATCATGCTTTTAAATAATTGAAGGAAATGTTAAATTTCAGGTAGAGGTTAATGAGGAGAAAGGTGTTATTTCCCCCTCTCCCCCAACCCAAGTTCATGGACCCTTTGAAATCTATCCACATGGATTTCTTGCCTTTAGTACATCAGTTCCTTGGTTATGGGGACCCCCCCCCCAATTAAGAGCAGTATGAGCCTGAGAGTTGTCTTGAAGGCATATCCAGGGACTGAAGAGCTGGCAAGGTCATGAAGACGGTTACTAGTAGGTCTTCTGCTCCTTCAGCTGGGAGAAGGGTAAGCCCTGGTGTAGAACAGGGTAAGAAAGGTAAGCCCTGGACCTAAAACAGAGAAGGGGCACAAGCCTTGGAAAGCCTGGTCTGGCTCCCAACTTTACCCAGTGTAGTCCCTTTCTGCTCTGTACCCCTCCAGACCTGGGACAGTCCCTCCACTTCTTGGGAACTGTGTTCTGAGTCGAGACAATGGCAGGAACAATAGCGCCCGCCTGCCCGCCCCCATGCCAGCCCCTCCACACAGCTGCCATGGCGACGGAGCCCAGAGAAAACCACGACATTGCCGCCTGCCCGACAATGCTGCTGCCGCTGCTGCTGCCAGTCACTTGGAGTTAATTAAAGCTGTTGTTCTCCTTTTTCTGAAACCCTGGGGAAGTGTTTCAGGAATGCTCCAAGACAGCCAATCACATTCATTTAAAGAGACCCAGGCCTTGGTCGGGATGCATGGCAGCAAGGCTGCCCAACAGGTCAGAAATGGGACCTATGAATAAACGGAGGCCGGCAATATCATTGGAAGAGGCCTTCTAGAGATCATCTGGGTCAACCCTTTCCTCTTACAGATAAGGAAACTGGGGCTTACAGAGGTGTAGTGACTGCCCAGTCACCTGGGTAGTAATCAGCAGAAATGGGATGCAAATTCAGCTCTTTAGACTCCAGATCTATGCTGCTCAAAAGAGCTAGGGGAGGGGTGGCTAGGTAGCACAGTGAATAGAGCACCAGCCCTGAAGTCAGGAGGACCTGAGTTCAAATTCAGTCAGCCTCAGACACTTAACACAAAAAACTAGCTGTGTGACCTTGGGCAAGTCACTTAACCCCAACTGCCCTCCAAAAAGCAAAAAATAAAAAAAGAGCTAGGGGAGGGTCAGGAAGCACCGGGGAAGACTTCACTTCTGCTTCTCGGGTTTCTGGGCAGAACAAACTCTTTGGGAGTGGCAGGGGAAATGATATGCTGAACTGTCACTCAGACCTTCAGAAAAAAAGGAGCCATTGAGCTTGGAGCCCATGTTCAGTGAAGGGCACTTGCTGTTCCCTTCTTGACCCCTTCATTCTGGGAGGATCTCCCCAAGAGTTTATATTTGACCTTTTATCTTTTTCCTCTGCTCTTGGTAACTGTGCTCACTGGCACCTCTTCAAAGATGATTCCTAATCCTCTTTTTCTGTCTTTTTCCTTTCTTCCATGCTGGAGACTCACATGTCCAGCAGCCTACTGGATGTCTCTACCTAGATGTCCCACCGGCATCTCAAACTCAAAGGTGTCCTGAGTCAAGTTCATTGTCTTTTTGCTTAAACCTGCATCTCCTTCCTAGCTTCACTATTTGTCTAGCACCACCAGCAATCTTTGTCTGATATTGTAGGCTTGTTTTTGCTCCTTCTTTCTAATATGGGTCATGGAGTTCAAATCCATTTCTTCTTTATTGCCATTGTCACTATCCTAATACAAGCCCCCCCCCCATCTATACAACAGGCTTCTGAATAGGTCTTCTGCTCTCGCCACTTCAATCCAATCTTCACACTACTGCCAGAGTAAATGCTGTATCTATCTACCTACCTACCTACCTATCTATCTATCTATCTATCTATCTATCTATCTATCTATCTATCTATCTATCTCTGTCCATCTGTCTATATATCTAATTATCCATCTTTCTTATATATAGATCTGGTCATCTGACTCTTCTATTAAAACATTACCTGTGGCTCCCTATTGCTTGATGAGTACTATTTAAAGTTCTTTGCCTAGCATTCAAGGCCTTCCACAATCTAGGATAACACATTACATATCATATTACTCTTCTTGCAACCTCTGCTCACCCAAACTAGTCCACTTTCTGTCCCTCCCCTCCCCTCCCCTAACATAATTGTGCTCCCTTGATTCTGTGCCATTGTTCACCTTGTCCTTTCTGTCTAGAGTGTCCTGCCTTTTCTTCTTAGACTATTCTTATATATATTTTAAACACTCAGCTCAAATGTTACTTTCTCCAAGAATTTTGTCCTGATCAGCAGTGACCTGCCTCTCCCCACCCCTGACATCATATAGGACTTTGTCTTGCACTGCTGTAGTGTCATATTGTCTTTGATTCCCCCAGCAGACAGGGAGCTCCATGAGGAGAGGAACCCTGCCTCATTTACATGGTTTATCTTCTTCCTCAGAACCTAGCACTATGCTCTGCAACTCAGTAGGTGTCTAATCAATGTTTGTTGAATGCATTATGTTGTAGACTTGTTAGTACCCTGCAGCAGACAACCTTGTGAGGCTCCCCACAGCAAGCTTTAGGTTAAACCAAAGGCTGCAGACAATGATAAGAGTGGAGGGACCACCAGTAGCATCTAAAAACCTAGGATAAGTCCTCATTCTTCCACTAATTCACTGGGTGAGTGGAGGAAAGTCATTTCCTCAGCCTTTGCTTCCTCACCTGGAAAACAAGTAGTGCCTGGCACATAAAAAGTGTTTAATGAATATAGTATGTATGTATGTATGTATACATGTATGCAGGTATGTCTGTTCATCTAGCTAATCTGTCTGCCTATTTAATCCATTTGTCCATCTCTATCCGTGTCTACTAATCTGCCTATCCATCCATCTATCTATCTATCTATCCATTTGCCTATTTATTTGTCTATCTAATCCATCCATCTCTATCTGTGTCTATTTAATCTATCATCTATTTATCTAATCTATCCATTCATTTCTATCTCTAATCTGCCTGCCTATCTATCTATCTAATCCATCCATATCTATCTAATAATCTAATAATAATCATCCATCCATCTACTTGTCTAGCTATTAAACTAATCTATCTGTCCATTTGCCTATTTATTTGTTTGTCTATCTATCTACTTACCTATGGATATATCTATCACCTAATAATCTAATCTATCCATCCATCCATCCATCCACCCATCCATCCACCCATCTGTCTGTCTGTCTGTCTGTCTAATAATCTAACCTACCTAACATTCCATAGGATTGTTGGGTAGATCAAGCAAGCTTTAATGTAAAGAGTTTGCTATAAGAATACCAACTGTGATTCTTATTAAGAATATTGGGCAGAGGCCCTCAGTACTTCAGCGGGAGAGAACTCTGAGTGACCTGGGCAGATAGGCATCAGGCATAGTGAAGAAATGTTATTATGGGCATCTAGAGGCAGGACGGTGGTGTATAAAAAGTGCTGGATTACTATCAGAGGACCTGGTTTTAATTCCTGGTTTGAAACTTCATTTTGGAACCTTGGATGAATCATCTAACCTCAGTTCCCTCATCTATAAAATGGGGATAATGATGACTGCATGACCTTCCTTCACAGAACTGTCCACAGGATCACAAATTTTGAATTCGAAGGGACCTTAGCCTTAGATGTCACTGAGTTCAACCCCTTCGTTTCACAGATGAGGAAACTGAGGCTAAGAGGGCTTAAGTGACTTGTCTCACACAGAGCTGCTAAATGTCTGAGATAGGATTTGAACTTCAGGTCCAGCACTCTAACACACTGAGTCACCTTGTTACCATATAGATATAGACATAAAGATAGAAAAAGATAGACTTTAATGGACTCTTCGAACAAAAAACCCTGGTTTCTAGAACATGTTATGAATGACACCTTTGTGGGTACTTAGCAATGGAAGTATGTATACCTACAAACTGGAAAAGTAAATGGCACTCCAGAATCTTTGCCAAGAAAACCCCATGGACAATACTGGCATGTATGATTCACAGGTCATGAAGAGTCAGACACAACTAAACAACAACAATACCTATTTATGGTTTATAGACATATAGACAGGGTGTCCCAGAAATCTTAATCAAATGAGTTTTTGTCAATTGACATGTGGCCTCTCTACACCCAAGACCTGAATTTTCCTCCACTGCTTGACTTATCCTGTTTGCTGGCTAATTTTTGGGTAAATTAGAACTTTACTGGGTGGCAATCCTGGCCATTACAATTCTGTAGCAATATCTGACTACAGAAAAATCAGGCCAAGGAGGAATACTTCTGATTTGCACCTGCATCTCATAACATCACAGGTTCTTAGAGTTAAGAGGGACTTTGCTGATAAAAAGGCCTAGAGAAATAGGAGCTATAATTACCTACCCATAAAATTGTAGCCAGTGGACTCTTCATACTATAAGAACCCAGCCCTGTGACCAAAACATGGAAAATCTGGATGAAGAAGGATCTCTAGCTCTATAATCCAAATCCTGGGCATTTTGTTTTGTTGTTGGTGAGGCAATTGGGGCGAATTGACTTGCCCAAGGTCACACAGCTAATGAGTGTCATGTGTTGGAGGACAGGTTTGAGTTCAGGTCCTCCTGACTCCAGGGCTGGTACTCTATTCACTTTGCCACCTAGCTACCCCCATTTTAAACCCTACCCTGGGGAGGGATTTGAGGGTCCAGGCTGAAGGACCAAGGACTTGATAATAATACACTTTCTTCCTTCTCTGAATTCTTGAATCTCTTACTTTTCTTTTTAGATTTTTCTTTTTGCTTTTTGGAGGGGGAAGGTAGGGCAATTGGGGTTAAGTGACTTGCTCAAGGTCACACAGCTAGTTTTGTGTTAAGTGTTTGAGGTTAAATTTGAACTCAGGTTCTCCTGACTCCAGGGCTGGTGCTCTATTCACTGTGCACCTAGCCAACCCTGAACCTCTTACTCTTGGGATTACTCATTTGATACTTCTCACATCCTGATTTATCTCATTAGTTACTGTTTTGAATGAAGTCCTGTCTGGATTCCAGACTTGGAAAAGATAGAACATAAATGGTTAAGAGAGAATTGAAACCTAAGATAGGTGAAGAGATTAGGAGGGAGTCTTTATCAGACCCAGGGCAACAAGGTCATTAGACCCAGGCTACTGAAAGAACTTGCAGATGTGATTACTGAACCATTGTTGGTGTTATCTGAAAAAATCAAGGACACTTCAACCCAAAGAACACTTTCTGGTATATAGAGAGTCCAGACAAGTCTATCTTTAAATGCTTGTGGACTGGCTGACAAAGGCCAGGGAACTTGACTTTGCTTGTTAATAAAATTCTAGAACAAGTTATTAAAATCATGTCATGTATATACTTACAAAGGGAAGTACTTCTAGCTTCTGAAGGAAGAACTCAGCTCCAATCTCCCTTTTTGCAGGAGGTCTCCTCCATGGCTAGTCCTTTCCCTCTAAGATTGCCTTCCATTTATATTGTACATATACATGTCATGTGTGCATAATTATCCACCATTTTTCTCCGTTGTGGTGTGAGTTTCATCAGAACAGAAACCATGTTTTTTTTGCTTTTCCTTGTATTCCTAGCACTTAGCAATGATAATGCGGAATAAATGCTTGTTGACTAGTCATCACCAGAACCAGAATGGTTCAACAAAAGCAGACTATACCAGATTACCTTTGTTTTTTTAAATTTACACAGCTGCTAGACTAATTCTTGGATGATATTCTATTGAATGAATTAAGCCCTGGAACACTGCAAAGCCTCCTAAGTGAGATAATCATTCGTGTAACTTCTTGGCTAACTATCCACACTGGAAAAACGAAGTGGATAGAAAATGCCCATTGTCTAGCAATCCATAGAGTTGATTTATCAATATATATATCTTGGACAGACCCAGTGCAATTAACTTGGCCCACAACTGAATAGGAGAGGAGGAGCAGGTTTGGATTGCCACTTCCTCCTGAGTGAAACAAAGCCCAGTTTGTTTGCTTGATTTTAACAAGGTTCTTCTGGTGATTCTGAATGGCTATAAGTCACAGAATGACACAGTCTCTGAAGAATTAAAGGCAAAGGTCGCCCACAGGCAATGGAGAAGTACATAGTTAGTGTACACAGGTTACAAGTTACTAATGAAGAATTGCACAGCTGAGCTGATATGAAGGACATTATCCTGCAGATATATGATGGGAAAAGGCGGCCCAGTCAGGTAGTGAGAGTGAGGATAAGCCATAACCCGGATACTCCATCAATGTTCATGAGATGTGAGGAGATAAGAAGGCCCTGATGATGCCGGGTGAACCCCCATGGAGGATTTACAGGAGAAAATGGACAAAAGTCATCCGGAATGAATAGGCATGGCTAAGTTGTGCTCTGCACCAGTGGAGGGAGAGCCCAGATCAATGAAATGACACGTCCATTGATGTCCTGAAAGACTAGCCTGGTATAGATCAAGGGAATGTCAGAGATATAGCAAATCTGGATTTTGTGACAAGATATTTGACAAAATCCCTTAAAATGTCCTTTTGGGCAAAGTAGAGAGATGTGGATTAAAGGATAGTACAGTCAGTTAAATTTGGTGATGACTTAACTTAAAAGCAGTAATCAATCAATGCCAACCCAGAAGGAGGTCTCTAGCATAATGCTCTGGAGGGGATCCTTAGTGAAATGCTCTAGAGAGGGATTATAGATTTAGGTTTGGAAGGGACCTCAGAGGCCATGTAGTCCAACCCCTTTATTTTACAGGTGAGGAACTGAGGACCAGAAAGATTAAGGGACTTCTACCAGGATCAGACAGCTAACCTCTGATATGGAATTTGAACACAGGTCTTCCTGACTCTAAATCTAACACTCTGTCCATGATGCCATGCTAACTCTAAAACACTGCTGTTCAGTTGTTTTAAGGTGTGTGCAACCCTTCTTGACCCTTTTGGGGTTTTCTTGGCAAAGATACTGGAGTGGTTTGCCATTTCTTTCTCCAGTTCTTTTTACAAATGAGGAAACTGAGGCAAAAAAGGTTAAATGACTTACCCAGGGTCACACAGTTAGTCTAAGGCCAAATTTGAACTCAGGAAGATGAGTCTTCCTGACTCCAGGCTGGGCATCCTATCCATTTAATCTCCTAGCTGCCCCTATAAATCATTAGGGATCATCTAGGCCTCTGGATTCTAGGGGAAACAATCTGTACAGTGGGAAAAAACCCTACAGATTTGAGAGTGTGAGGGCTAGAATTCAAATCCTGCCTCTGCTCTTTATGTCATCTGAGTCAAGTACATTAAACTCTTTGGACCTGACTTCCCTCATCTACAAAATAAAATGGCCTCCTTTCCAGTTCAAAATCTCTGGTCCTATGAAGTATACTTGGTCCTATTTATTAAACATTTTTGTCAATGCCATATATGAGTGTAGAGGTGGTAGGCTTACTCGATTTGCAGATGATGCAAAGCTAAGAGGGAAAACTATCCTACCAGGTGCAGAACTAGGGTCAAAAAAGATCTTCATCAGATGAAATACAAGAGGGGTAAATGTAAAATCTTATACTCAGATTTAAGAAAAATTGACAAAAGGTTTAGGATGCAGAGGGATGGCCAAGTGTTCATTAAAAAACCCAACAAGAAAGATGTCAGGGTCTTAGTGGACTTCAGGTCCAAATATGAGACTGCAGTTTGATATGGCAGCCCCCAACCTAAAGCAATCTTGTGCTGCATTAAGAGAGCCATAATATCCCAGGAGATTTCCCACTGTATTCTACCACAATTAGATCACATCTGAGGCAACCAGGTGGCACCACAGTGCACAGAGTGCTGGGCCTGAAGTGAGGAAGATCTGAGTTCAAATGTGACTTCAGACACTTCCTAGCTGTGTGACCCTGGTCAAGTCACACAACATGTTTGCCTCAGTTTCCCCAACTGTAAAACAGAGATAAGAATAGCACTTATCTCACAGGGTCATTGTGAGGATCAAATGAGATAATATTTGTAAAGCACTTAACACTAGTATATGTAGGTGATTTATAAATGCTTATTCCATTTCCTTCATATCTAAAGTCCCTCATTCAGTCCTGAGTGATTCACTCACACTGGAGTGTTTCCAAAGTCTGGTGACCAAGATGAGAGACCTGAGAGCGTGTCAGTGGAGAATCATTTAAAGGAACCAGGAGATGTTAGCCTGAACAGAAAAGACAATGTAGGTATGATGACTATTTGTAGGGTTATCATGGAGAAGAAGGCCCAGAGGGCAGAACTGGGAACAATGGGTGAAATCTCAGGGACAAAGATTTTGTCTGGCTAGAAGAAAGAATTTTCTGACAATTAGTTAACCAAAAATGGAATAGGCTGCTTCTGCAGGTGGTGAGTCCCCTTTCACTGGAGGCTTGACGACAACTTGTGACTGTTATAGAGAGAATTCTTGGTAAAGGAAGAGCTGTTTTTTTGCCCTCTGAGGACCCTTCTTATTCTGAGATTCTTAGCAAAGCCTAGTTTATAAAGCACTTTGCATTACATCTGTATCTCATTTAATCCTCATTATAGCCCTATGAGTAAATTCAGGAGGGCCCATTTGCATAGGGATTAGAGTTAAAAGGGACCTTGTCCAACACCCACATTTTCCAGATGAGGAAACTGAGGCCGGAGAAGGGAAGTGAATTTCCCAAGGACACATAGCTGGTAAGTGGTCCAGCAGGAACAGAATTTACTAGTCCAGAGCTCCTTCTTCTGTATAGCTGTCTTTCAGCTAAACTGTAAGCCCCTAGGGGGCAGGGGCTATCTGTGGCTTATAATTCTGTTCTCAGCACAGGGCCTTGACCCCTGTTTTATGTTGCTTTATCACTTTCAAAGTGATTCTACTGTATAAATACATCAGTGTTTCCTGCACATCTACTGTGTAGAGAGTCCTTTGGGAGGGCTATTTGCAAGGAGGTACAACTGAGGCAGGGGCTCATGGTTTTATTGAGAACAGAGGACAAATGCCTAGCCAAGAGCAATCACAAAGCCACATGGAGGAAATGATCACTGAGGACTGGACCTCTAGTGAAGGAAGTGTCCCTTGAAAAAAAGGTAATTAACCGACAAGTAGAGAAGAGGAGAATTCAGTCGCAGGACCTTGGTTAGATCCTTAGCTCTGCCATTTACTATCTGTGTGACTTTGGGCAAATTATTTCCCCTCTCTGGATCTCAGTTCCCTCTTGTAAAATCAGGAAAGTTGGACTAGGTCCCTTCCAGTCCTGAATCCTGGATGAAGAAAGGCATTCTGGCCATTCAAGAAAGGCAACTTGATTTTCTTGATGACCCCACCAGGAATTTACTGTCTCCATTTTGTAGATGAGGAAAAAGAAGCCCAGAGAGAGGGGAAAATGATCTGTCCAAAGTCACGAGGCAAGTTAATGTTCTGAGTTGTAATCTGAACCAAGGTTGACCGAATTCTAATTTGGTTAGTGTTTCCCCTACACCATGTGGTTCCTCTGTGAGTTCTCTGGGACCTGAGTATTGTACAGTTGGGCCATGCCAAGGCCCCTGTTCTGCAGCCTCTACAGTTCTGAATGGCTTGGCAGGCTACTTACTGAGCCTATGGGGTTCCTGACCCAATGACAGAAGCCCCAGAGTCAGTGAATTCTAACCTGATTACCACAGACATAGGCTTCATGCCTTGGTTTCTTAATCTGCAAAGTGGATATCATCATATCTTTGTCCCAGATAGGTAGTCTGATGTGGAAAGAGTATTAGACTAGGATAAGGGAGGTCAAGAGGCTTGGGTTCTAGTTCTACCCCAGACCAAATAACTTTGTGACCATGGGCAAAAGACTTTCCCTCTCCTGGCTTCAACTTCCATCTTTGTAAAATGGGGGAACATAGAGACTACCCTACCAGTTTTACAGTGCTGTTGGGAGGATCAAATACTGCTGCTATCAACAACAATAACAATAAGAAACCAACAATAATTGCTGATCTGTGCATAGGACTTTATAAGTAAGAAAGCACTCCACATTCGTTACCTCACCCCACCCTCTCATCATCTTTGTAAGGGAGATGAGCAACTACTGTCCCCATTTTACAGAGGAGGAAAATGAGACCCATAAAGGAGAAAGAACTCCTCCAAGTATGTAGAAGAGCTAGGACTCCAAATCTAGGTCTTTGAATCCCAAGTTTCTACCCCTAAAATGAATATAAAGCACTAATCACATATGAGGCCTGGTTAGAATAAAGAAACGGCTAATGCTGTACATTGCAAATACAAAGTGCTATAAAGACTGGGAAGAGAAATACTGCTTTCTATTGTGTAAGAACCCAGAAGGAAAGGCTGGCTGCCTCTTTCATGCAGATCATTTTAAAAAGGGGAAACAGGATTCTCTGCCACCTCCTGCTTTGTGCCCTGGAACCTCACGATCCCATCCCCTCCCTCTGATCAATCCCTGAACAGGTAGATCTGGTCTTTGCACGGTGGGTCACTAGGCTCCTTCCTTCTTCCATAGTTTCCCCTGTTCCTGGCATGGAAGTTGAGCTGGGTATTTGCTGATTTTAGGCCCACTTGTTGCACTCTGGGTTACAAGTGAAGCCCACCTCTGACAGGGTCCCGTTGGCTGGCCTCATAGTCCTTCCTTGTCTGTGCCCTGCCCCAAAGAGCAGAGTGGAAATGAAGATAGAGGGGGTAACTACATCCTAGTCTCCACAGAGCCTTGGGGAAGTAAAGTAATCTGGGATTATTAAGCCTGGAAAAATAGAAATCAGACTAAGGGTTCAGAAATGGGCTATATATATCCCCTGAGGGATTCAGATTGAACAAGGCCCTTTACCACAGGTAGATGTGTGAAGGTTGATGGAATGTTTATACATATTCTCATAAAGAAGATTCTCACCTGTCTGGGATGGTTTAAATGAAGCCTTTGAAAGGCTTGGATTAGAGTATTTTTAGAATACCCTAAGCCTGCTAAGGAACTTGGGGGAAGAGATGTGCAGGAAGAGAAAGAACAAAAGGAAATGCAAGTAACACTTGTCACGACTGTTTTGCAGATGGGAAAGCTAAAGCTCTGAGGAGTCTTCCTTCTCTGGTGTCCTAGGATGACCACGAGCTGCTCCAAGCTAGGACTGGAGCCCCGACCTCTGAATTTTCTGTCTGGTTCTCTTCCCACTGAACCACCCCACACTGCCCAGCCAGAAGGGCCATTTTACATAGGCCCATTTTACAGGTAAAGAAACCAAGGCATTGGGATGAACTAAATGCCTTAAAAGGTTTAGAGTAGTAATAGAATTTTGAGATCTTCTTGTCCTGCTGATGAGGAATTGAGGCATAGCTAGGGAAAATGACTTGCCTAAGGTCAAATAGTAATAGTTCACATGAACAGAATGCTTTAGAGTCTACAGAAAACTGCTTATTTAATTTAATCCCAGGATTGCAAAGCCGATAAATATCTGAGGGGAGGATTTGAACTCAAGTCTTCCTGACTCCAGCTCCAACATACTTGCCACTGCACTATGCTGCCACAAAAAGAGTAGACCGGAGATGAGGCTGAATTCAAACCCAGGTCTTCTGAATTCTGACTTAAGATCACAGAAGCTGGATCTTGGACTTGTGCTGGCCCCGACTTCATGATAAGGCCACCCATTCTTAAGGTCCCTTTCAGCCAATGCTCAAGAGAAGGCTCCCAGTCACCCATGGGGCTCAGTGCTCTGTGTTTCATCCTTCACTCACCAGGTTTTTCCACAGCATAGGCACCATGTGCCAGTGCAGGGGCTCTTGGCATTACAATGAGTAGTGACCCCAGCCTAGCGTGTGCAGGGCTGAGTCAGGCAGGGTTGGATAGCCATTCATTCCCTAGCTGCTGGGATGGGAGGGAGGGCAGGGAAGGGGGCAGGTCATTTCCTCTGACTCAGATCTCTTTTCTCACACAGCAGCTGCCACGGTTGGAATGTGGGCCCCTAGGTCCAATCTCTGGGCCTCCCCTCATGGGTCCGGAAGAGGGCCCCAGGTTTCCTCCAGGCCCAGGGCATCTCAGCACAGGCAGCTCATTGTCCTCACACAAGAAAAGGACACTTTATGGCCCCGGGAACAAAGGGAGAGAAAAATGTGCCTGAGCTCTGGCTGGCTCCCACATGGACGTTCAACTGCAGTACGTCAGCAATCTGCTCCCTCCACCCCTCCTCCTCTTCCTTCTCTTCCCTGTTCAGCTGCCTCCCTCCCCTTGGTATTTCCTGGGAGAAGCAGACAGGTCTTGGATCAAGTAGAGATCTCAGGATTCCAGACATGGTAGATTATTCAGATGGGTTTAGGAAAAAGAATCCTGGAACATTTCATTTTCTGTGAAGGCCCCCAAACCAGGGAACAGGGAAGGCTTCTTTGGGAGAAATGGAGAGGATAAGGTCTCTTGTTAAAAACACTTAAGACTGGGAGTTCACTTGGGTTTGAGTGGGAGAAACAAGTCAAGAATGAGACCTTTGGGCTTTGCTTCCAAGGCACAGGGGAGCCCTACGTCCAGTAGAAGCTTCTCAGCCTACCAGCCTCTGCCCCCCCTTCCCCAACTTATAGTTTCATGGATCTGTTCTGGGGTGGCTCGAAAGCAACCACCCCATATGGAAATTGGTTCATGCCTTTTTAGGGGTTAGGAGCTGGGGGAGAAACAGGCTTTGATATGATGTTGTTGCTGAATACTCTCAGGCTTTCCCTCCCTCACCTCCCCACCCACCCCAGCCTCTCTGGCAGAGTCCCTTAAGGGGTCACAGTATGGATGGATGGATGAGTACCAGGTAGACAGAGAGATGGGAAACCTGTGAGGATAAAGGGACTTTGGGAGGACAGGGTGTCCCCTATGCTCATTGGCAGTAACTCGAATGTCTCAAAATCCTTCTGTAGGCTGAGCTGGCTCCTCCTATCTTCCTTCATGGCCTGGGCTTATGGGCTGTCTTGAGATGCCTAAAATTGTCAGGGTCCTAGCCTTATAAACCCTACTCATTGGTCTAGCTTTTATAGTTGCCCTTTCTGAGAGGGAATCTATTTAACTCTTAATTGGGGGAAGTGGGGGATCTCTCCAATTCTTTACCTGAGGAGGAGGATGAGGAGGATTGAAGTGGAAAAGCCATCCCTCCTAAGGGTGAATTCAAGGCCCAGAGTTCAGAGCCTATGATGGGCCAAGGAGCAGGCAATTCCAGTCTTCCCTGGACCTGGAGAGAGCTGAAGCAAGCAGGGCCTGTCCCAGGAGGGAAGGCAGGATGGCTTGCACATGAAGTACTATTTTGGACATCCTTTCACAGCTAAAAGCCCTGGGCTTACAGTAGTCAGAAGACTCATTTATGTGATCATGAGTGTCATTTCCTCTCTGTCTCTTCCTCTCAAATGTGGGGGTGGGGGTGGGATTAGACTAGACAATTCCTAAAATTCCTTCCCTAGGGTTGACAATCTTCTCTTCTAAGGCCCTTTACAGCGCTGACATTCTGTGCTCTGTTACATTTTATGTCTAGTCCTGATATTCTGTGTTCTATGTTCTTTCTAGTTCTGACATAGTATATTCTGGGTCCTAAGGTTCCCTTTAGCTCTAATATTCTGTGCTTTCAGATCCTTTATAACTCTGATATTTTGTGTTCTATGTTCTATGGCTCTCTCCCCATGTTGATTTTGCATTTTAAGGTCCTTTCCAGCTCAGATCCAAGAGGACACCCCAGGTCTGGGAAGAGGTGGGGATACCTGCTGGGCTGGGAGCCCAGGTTGCCCAGGGTGGGGCCCAGAGGAGGGAGGACCTGCCTTCCGGGACAGGAGATTCCCTTTAGTTTGGGAGGGGGGAGAGGGCTGAGGCACCCACCCTCCTGCAGCAGCTGGGCTGGGGGTGGGGACTGGGGAGGAGGCGTCTCTGGGTTTCAGGAGATGTGTTTCCCTGGTGAGCGCAGCCTCTTTGCCATGGCAACTGTTACCAAGCGAACCAAGGGCTCTCTCGCTCTCCCTCTCCCTGAGCCGGTGCTTGTGTGTGTGTGGTGGGGGGAGGAGAATGAGAATTGGGGTGAGGGGGTGCTCCCTGAGCTGCCGGGCGCTGGGTGCAGGCAGCGTGGTGGGGGGGGGGGGGAGGGCGAGAAAGCTTGTGGCCTGACCAGAGCCGGGGGCACACAGACCCCTGCCTGGCACACACCCACCTGCCTCCTGGCCAGGAATCCTCGGGGCTCCCCCATTCCCTGGCCCCCGCACCTCCCGGGCCTAGGAGAGCCCCCTTCCCCGCCTTGACCCTCTGCCCTCCTTCCCCTCGCGGACCGCGCTACTTACGGGCCCCGGCATCTCCTCTTTCCCTTCCTCCTCTTCTGGCTGGTACGCCGGGTGTCAGGGCCGGGGACCTGACAGGGCCAGGGTTCTCGGGCCAGGGACAGCCCAGAGAGAGCAGGTTCCAAGCTCCAGTCTCGAGCTTCCTGCGCGCGGGCGCGTGCACCAACACACAGAGTGCACACTCACACATGCATGCACACACACACACACACACACACACACACACACGCACACACACAGACACTCAAAAGCCCGGAACAGAGCGTGCGCGTGCCCAGACAGGAGCCCGCGCGCGCACCGCGAGCCCTCCCCTAACCAAGCCCCAAACTCCACACCCTCCGCGAGGAAGGACTAGCAGAGACGAGACGCTGGTGAGCGCACGCCCGGCGCAGCGCCCCAGGCCCGGCCACTGCACACTCACACCGGGCTCTGCTCATACACTGACATTCTAGCTACACTCACACAGGGGCACACGCACACACACGCATATACACACAGACACAGACACACACGCGCTCAGACACACGGACATTTATTAAGTGCCTGTGGTATGCAGAGAATTGTGCTTGAGTCCCCGCCCTCATGAAGCTTACAATCTATCAGGGAATATGATGTATAATTTAATTCAACTTGCATTCCTAAAATACACAAAGCACAATGGATAACTTCTCTGATCTTTGATTCCCAACCAAGGCCTGAAACCCACCTCACTCCTGCCCCATTCTGCTCCTGAGTCTGCTGGTGTCCCTGACCTCACAGTTCTGCTCCATCTCTAATTCCCGGTCTTCATTCCTATACTGCACTCACAAACTGAGGATGCCCTCCTCTCCACAGCCCGGACCACAAGAGGGCGCCCCTAGAGCTTATTTACAAGAGAAAAGGGAACCACAGATCAAGAAATAATATGCCAGGGCAAAATCATTAGAAGTATGAATAAATCTATCAAGTCCTAGACAAGTTGGGCTTCAGCTTTCTAAAATATTCTATAGTGAACCCTACCGAAGTCCTCCCTGACTCTTGTGATCCCTCCTCACAACTGAAAGGCTCCAATTCCCCCAGGGGCCCCGAAGAGAAGAGAATCTTTCTTTTAGAAAGTACCCTACCCCAATTTGGTGTTCTCTCACCTATGCTTTCTGGACCAACTTCCAAGGTCTATTCTTCCAATTCCAGACTCACTCTTGGCTAATTAGGAAGCCTGCTGATGACAGGGGCAGGCTTGTGGTGCCCCACCCAGAGCACTCCCTCAATTCCTCTGGCTAATTGATATTTTTAGGATTTGAGAGTTGTTTTGAGATTACCATGGCCAAAGATGACACTTGCCCTGTCTCCTAGCTATTAATCTTCCTATGTTTACCTAGGGTGGGCCTTAGAGAACAGACAGATTGACATTGGGATTTTACTCTAAGCCTTTCCAGCATAGTAGAACGTGCTGGGGCCTGTGTGCAACTAGTATAGTCTTCAAGAACCCAGGTCACTCCGCTAAGGCAGAAGCCTCAAGCGGAAGGGATGCTCTGTTGAAGGAGGAACCAATCTGTGGGCCTTCCATAGAGTTGATCAGCAATCTGCTTCTCTGCTTACAGTTGGCCCACCATTCATTTCAACACTTCAAGTCAACTTGCCAGACATTTATTAAATGCCTGTGGTATTGCAGAGAATTGTGCTTGAGTCCCTGCCCTTATGAAGCTTACAGTCTATCAGGGAATATGATGTATACACAGACAATTCAATTTAATTAATTAATTTAGTGCGATGCCTCACACTAGTGCTTTCAGATACATGAAATAAAATACTTAGGAAATCAATTATCTTGAAATAATGATGAAAATATAAAAATGTTCATAGGCCCTTTGAAATTTATCTAGGGGCTCCTTTGGGAGGGTGTGAAGACCCCAAGTGAGTGGACCTATTTATAAGATTCCCACAGGATGTGGAGGTATGGATAGGTTATTCCATGCATGTTCAGAGGGAATTGTTCCATTGGTGAGATCAGCTGGAGCAGAAGTAGCAATTGTCATCTAGTTCAACACTTCCCATTTTACAGAGGAGAAAACTAAGGCCCAGAGACAGAAAGCCACTTGCCTACAGCTACATATGGAATGAGTGGCAGAATCCAGACTACCTACCAAAAGGAGCCATGACCAAAAAAGGTTTAAAGCTCCTACTTTAGATGTTTTTTCATTCCATGGGTACCAATGGCATACACAGGCTGTTCATCCTTCTGCCCTTTGCTCTGGCTATATAACTGACCCAAATCCATCTCCAGACAGTGATCTCATTTGTACCCACTCTTTGTCTTTGCACTTGTCTTGATCGAGGGATGAACAAAGAAATACAAGCAAATAGTTTTCAACTGACTCATAGGTTATCCCCATAGTTCAGAAGTCCCTCTTCCTTTACAAAGGATAACCCAATCCCAAAGGACTTGCATAGTGGGTGTGGCAGGAGGATGATTCTAGGGAAATGTCAAACATCTTGAAATACAAACCAGGGCTGGGAGGAGGGATCCAGGTTGGCTAGGGAGAGAAAAGAAGCCAGAACAGGGTTGATGGATAGGAAGTTAAGGATTGAGGTACCAAGATCCCAAAGAGGGCAAAGAACAAATCTTAGAGGAATTAGGGGGAGAGAAAGGTAGAAGACTCACAATCTGAATTTGTGCAAATCCTTTCCCCTACTTGGGCCTTGGTTTCCTCAGTTGTAAAATGAAGATGACCTCTAAAGTCACTTCCAACTTAAAAATTCTAAGGATAGAAAACTGTGGTCAGAGAGGAGACTTCGGGAGTTCCAAGGGGAAAGGAAAGAAGACTTAGTGCTGTCAAAGGACATAGTATCCAGGGAGCTATTGAAAAAGCTTCCCTTCTTTTTTGAAAACATTCTTCACTTTCAAAGAAACCATCTTCTGCCTCCTCTCTCTCATTCTAGGACTCATCCTTACAAACATGGCCAAGGGAAGAGCGTGAATAAGTATTTCTATTGTTGTTCAAAGAGGACCAATGACATGGAGACGTTAGGGTGCAATAGTGGATCATGGGTGATGTTTTGTCTTGTCTGTGAATTGGACCTAAGTGAGGCAGAGGTGAATGTTGTCTTTGCTCTCTCTTCCAGAGTCATCGAAATTCAGTGGCAGAACAAAAGTCATGTTGACTGGTGAGGGCTCGGGATGGTTCCTTGTGTCACCAAGCTCTAAACATCTCATGGCACCTGCTTCAGGTGCTTTTGTGGCTGGTGGAACAAATTGTTCTCATGTGCTGGGGGTGGGAGGGGGGGGATGTCTTCTCACACATGGGGTAGACATCCCCTTAACTCACCAATGAGGCCTGTCAATTACCATCAACCTGCCGAGATGGTTTTACTGGAATGTGGCTGCTGCCCAGGTGAGAGCTGGATGGCAGGTGGACACTAAAAGTGGGTGAGCAGTCCTGAAAAGGGCTTGGCAAGCTCCCACAGCAAAGGTGCTAGTCCTCCCTGAACACCCCAAGCATTTATATAGTACCTGCTAAATTCTAGGCACTGTGCTAAGTGCTTTTTACAAATATTATCTCATTCGATCCTTACAAGATCCCTATGAAATAAGTGCTTTTATTATCTCTATTTTACAGTTGAGGAAACTGAGGCAAACAGAGTTTAAGTGACTTGCCCAGGGTCACACAGCTAGTAGGTGTCTGAGGCCAGATTTGAACTTAAGACTTCCTAACCCCTGGCCCAGCACTCTATCCAGTACACCACCACAGCTACCAGGTACTGGAGGTAGGGTGGGGAGTTTACTGCTGTACCAGGCTTAAAGCCAGGCCTGTGAAGGGGAGGAGGAGAAAGAGGAAGTAGACAGTTCAGTCCTGAGTCTCACTCAGCAAACTGCCCAATTCTCAGGCATGTGGCTATAATTTCAGTAGCTCTTTAGGTATACAAAGTATACCTCTCTCTCTCAATAGCTCTAAAGTGGGTAGTATAATTATTGCTCCCATTTTACAAAGGAAGAAACTGAGTCCTCAGTTGCCAAATGTCACACAATGAGTAAAAGTCTTCGAAAGTCTTTGAGCCGGGACTCAGTCCCAGGTCTTTTGGCTCTCAGCCCAAAGCTCTCTCCACGCTTTCTCTTGGGAACCCCAGTCAAGCACCCAAAGACTTTAACAGTTAGAGCCAGGGAGGCAGAGGGTTACTCTGGTCCTGATGTTGCCAGGTTCATTCAGCCTCCTCTAACTGCCATTTCTGCACTGGAACCACAAGGTCCATGCCAGGATGTAACCAGGGCATTGGCTGTGAGCAAGGGAAGCCTCTTTTCCTTGAATGTTATGGTCTTCTGGAAGCAACTCACAGTGGGCAATAAATCCATTGTAAATTTTTCAGGGGTGGGTGGGATCTGAAGTAGCAGGCATATCTTCAATGCACACAGTCATCAGTAGGACCTGTCAGTGGAACCAGACAGTGTGCCCTGGGATCCCTTGGCTATTTCCCTCCATCCACATGTGCATAAGGAAGAAGAGGTAAGGGGCAGCTTGGTGTCACAGTGAGTAGAGCACCAGCCCTGGAGTCAGGAGGACCTGAGTTCAAATCCGGCCTCAGACACTTAACACAAAAACTAGCTGCGTGACCTTGGGCGAGTCACTTAACCCCAACTGCCCTCCAAAAAGCAAAAAAAAAAAAAAAGAGGAAGAAGAGGTAAGGCCAGACAAAAGATGGTACTTCAAGACAGAACCACAGACATTTAGAGCACTAAGGGAACCTCGAAGGGCAGTCCAGCAGAGTAGAATGAACCTTGGATTTTGAGTCAGGAGTCTTAGGCTCGAAGCCTAATCCTGTTAGTTACTTAGCTATGTGTCCTGGGTAAGGGATGTCACTTATCTGGGCTTGTTTCCTCACATATAGAGAGTGGACCTTCTAAGGTCTCACATGCAGATCCTAGTCCAAGCTTCTCAGTTATGCAGTATGAAAATGAAGCTCAGAGAGAGGTAACTTGGTTAAAGTTGTGCAGTGTAAAAGGCAGAGCTGGGAGCAGACGCCAGCGCTCCTGATTGAGAAAGCAATACCCTTTGCAAGAACGGAAAATTAGACTGGGTCAAGGAGGTAAATACAGGGCTGGAGGGCTGCTCTCAAACATAGCCATGCTAAGGGAAGGTAATATAGCTGCAGTATAACCAGGCAGACTGGGGGAGACTTCCTTCACACTCTTGGTCACTGTGGATCCTTGGAAGGATGCTCTGATGTCAGAGATGAAGGTGATGATGGGTACAGCTGATTCTCTGCTCTGCCAGACCTGCTAAGAACAGGATGGGAGCTGGCAATTTTCTTATTTGTGTGTGGGGTCCTCTCAGCCCTGTGGGAAGAGCTCCACCCAAAAGGTCATCAGTGCATTCTGTATCTGAGCAGGGATGCCCAGCAATGGGCAATTCACCAGCTCCCAGGGCGGGCTGTTCTGCTTTGCACGAGGTCTGCTAGTCATGTTTTTCCTTATATTGATCAGAATTCCCTGTAGCTTACATTTCACTTCTGCCCTGGGGGGGCAGGCTGGGCAAATCGAATCCCTCTACCACATGGTCCCTTGTGATGTTTAAATATGAGGAAGATCACACTTTTTTTTTTGGAGGGGGGAAGGCTGGGCATTTGGGGTTAAGTGACTTGCTCAAGGTCACTCAGCTAGTGTTAAGTGTCTGAGGCCATATTTGAACTCAGGCCCTCCCGACTCCAGGGCCGGTGCTCTATTCACTGCGTCACCTAGCCGCCCCAAGACCACACTTTTTATAAGAGAAACACCCCTAGATTCTTTGATCAGTTGTCTTATAGAATGTGGCTTAGTTGCCCCCTAGCTTGTTTTCTCCTAAGATATGGTGCCCGAACCGAGCAGTACAGACTGGGGGTCTAATAGTAAAAATAACTAGCATTTACATGGCACCCATTTACTATGTGCCGGGTATGTGGCTTTACAAATATTTCGTTTTATTCTCACAACCACCATAACAGGCACTATTCCCATTTTACAGTGAAGGAAACCGGTTAAATGACTTGCTCAGTGTTGCAGAGTTAAGTGTCTGAGGACGGATTTAAACTCGGGGCTTCCTGACTGCAGGCCTAGCTCTCAATCTACTGCACTGTTAGCAGCACTGGTCTAAGCACGGCAGAACCATCTTCTCTTGCTCTGATGATATGCTTCTATTAATGCCACATCAGCCTTTCTCCTTGTCCTGTCACTGTCCCCAGCTCTATACCTGTGCAATTTTTTGAAACCCTAGTAAAGTGCAATACTGCTCATCTTTGCAGTTAAATTTCACATGCTTCCTCTCATTATTAAACCCCAGCCACTCTGGAGGCCCTTCTCTCCCCACTGCCCCAAACGTGCTTGATAATCCAATCCTCCATACCTTTCATATGAGATGTTCGTAATCCTCAGAATCCTTCTTTCTTTCCCTTTTCACCTTAAAAAAAAAAGTCCAACTGAGATGTTCCTTCCAGGAATAAGCCCTCCTTGACAGCCCAGCTTCTCCCTACAAAATCACAAAGACCCCTAGGCTCCCATTGGTTAGCTGGGTAGCACATGCCCACGGTGGGGTCTTATTTAGATGGTCTGTCTCCCCCTGTCCAGGAGAGTGCTCCCTGCATAGAAGGGACTTAACAGATGTATTATATTAGACCTTGTTAGCCTCACTGCTCTAGCACAAGGCGTTTTATAGCCCATCGACTTAAATGTCACCTGTGCTAGCTTCCTGTCATTCACAGATTCCATCTACAATGACAAATGCAGGCCAGAGCCAAGTACAGATGTCTGTAAGGGGCCAGCCCTTTCCTGCTTCTGGTTGGCACTGTGTCATTCACATTGTTGTGTCTGCCTAGTATCTTTTAGTTCACATCCCCTCCCTCCCAACTTGGCTTGAGTGCCAAGCATCACCTGATCCCACTCCTGGCCACCGGCCATGGCAGGGACCCCAAGAAAGAGGCAGGCTGGGGAGCAGCAGTCAGTTTGTGCTCTTATCATATTCACTTTTGCATGAAGGAAACAACAGACACTGGGTATCGTACAATGAATAAAAGGCATAAAAATCAGTCTTTACATATTGGAACATCAGTGCAAGCAAATGCTACCACAGACATGGTGCCATATTGGGTAAGTCACAGTCCCAAGAAGCCTGGTCTGGTGGGACAACAGGGCCCAGGCTGAGGGCAGGCACGCCACACGCTCAGAAACACGAGGAAGGGGCAGATTATTGCTAGGAACTCACACAAGGACAAGTGGATACTGTGCAATGTGGCTGGAATGTTTAAAAACTGTCCTCCCCTCCTAAACCCCTGGGAGGGGGGTGCTGTACTGGGGATGGAGAATAGCCCAGGTCCCACTTCTCTAGCCCCTGGGAAGGCACATGAGCTAGAGGCCACCAGGGGAGAGAAGAGGCCTATCTGCTCAGACCTGGCAGGGGCTTTATGGAAGAGATGCCTTCTGGGAAGACTAAGGGTGGTATTCAGACAACCCTCCCCACCCCCCACCCCCACGATGCACTCCTTTGCAGAGAAAGTCATCCACATGGTCCAAATCCCCCAGCAGTTGGCACTGGCCCTGTGGGGGGAATCCTAGGGGCTATAGCCACAGGCTAGGCCTTGGCTTCTAGTCTATTCTACCTCTGTTCCCAAATGGAAGCTTAGTTTGGGGCCCTAACTGGCCCCAAACTTTCCTATTTGGAAGCAGGAAGGGAGGGAGTTTCCAGCAGTCACAAGGCTATACCAGGCCACTGGAAACAAGGCAGTGGGATATGTAGGCACAACTGTCACTAGTTCACGGTGGGTGACACAGTGAGTGTGATGGGGGAGGGCCTGGGACCCAAACTAGCTGCCCAGCAGCCCCTATGGGCCAGGTGGGGCCCTTTGGTTTGGCAATAAATCTTCCCCCTCTCTGCTCTGGCCCAGGGAAGGGCCACAGTGAGTATTGTGGGCAGTGGTGGGGAGGGACATGGCTCCTCTGCCCAGTGATTTAAAAATCTACAGTTGATATATACATACATACAGATATATAAATATATAAAATTCCGATGACTCCTAGGGGGCAGGTTTGGGAACCAGGATCTGCCACCTCTAGAAAGGTGTCCTAGGGCACCCCATCCAGGCTGGGGGGGAAGGAAGAATGGAGCAGATTTCTCCTCCTTGCTCCTCCCCCAAGGGTGCAGGAAAACAACCCTGGCAAGCCAAAGATTTAGAACAATCCTGGCACGTGCAGGGGCTGTCCGGCTCTGAGGCACCTCCTTGGGCCTTTACAGACATCTTTAAGGACAATTGTGCAAAACTGTAAACAGGGCAGGTGCTACCGCCATCCTGGCGTGGGTGTCAGGCCCTCTGGACTAGAGGCAGGTGGGGGACTCTTCCTCACTGTCGCTGCAGTTCCCACAACAGTCCTAGAAAAGGGAAGGATGGGAAGAGGAGAGAGATGGGGAAGACAGAGAGGGAAGCAGAGCAGGTAGAATTGAACAATGTTACCGGATTCAAGAAGCCTGGTGCTGCCCAAAGGTGCTGCAGGGATGCCCCTGGTCCCCCCTATCCCTCGGGAAATGAGCAGAGTGGTCAACCCCCATTCCCCCGGGGATTCTGGGAGGAGGGGGGAGTGACGAGGCCAGCTGCAGAACATGGAGTTAGGGGGGCATGGGGCCCAGAGTGGGGAAGATATGAAATGTGGTAAGGAGCAGAGACTTAGATGAGCCCACCCAGGTGTCCCATGTGGCCTGAGCACCAGAAGTTGGCCATAGACCTGAGGGAAAGAGGGGTTCAGCCAAGGGGAACTGAGATACAGAGCAGCAACAATGGTTCCCAGGTCACTGGCCCTGCTTGAGGAAGGAAGGCTGTACCACATCTCCCAGGAAGCTAGGAGGTACTAGCCTGAGGAGCCAGGGCTGCGATCTGGGATATATTCACATTTAGAAAGGGAGCGCCCTTTCCCCACCAAGCCACTGTTTTTGAGGACAAACTTGGCGGCTTCTAGGGAGACATGGCAAACTAGGATGGGGAAGGGGCATCCTCTTCCTTGGAACCTCTCCAACCAAGCTGGTGAAGGCAGGGCTGGGCAGCCAGGGCAGCCAAGCAAGGATTAGTAGCTCTGGGGCATTTAGAATGAAGCAGTGGGCAGGAAGAAAGGGGGGAGGGAGGGCACCAGGCACCGGACTCCTCTTGCCCACATCGCTTGGCCACTGCTGCAGAAGGGATTAGGCCCCACCGGGAGCCACACACTGCTCACCTCTGGAAAGAGAAAACACAGCATGAATGAGGTCCCGGCAGGGAGGGAGGCCTGAGGCAGAGGCAACTGACTGCTTCCCTGACCTCAACTTTTACACATGTGCAGGTAGAGAAGCTTTGGCGGGAATTGCAATCAGGGCACAGTACCAGAGCAGGACCAGCATGGAGCCTGACTTGGGCTGGAGTTGTGGCTCAAGCAGTCCCTGGCACACCCTGGGAGTGCCCGGAGTGTCCAGCTCCACAGGAAGGCCAAACAAAGAGCTTGTCTCCTGGGATCCCAACATATATTTGCTTTTTACCTGTCTGCTGAAGAGTCGCTGGAGCAAGCCCTTTTTGGGCTGTGGTGAGGGCAGGCCCTTCCAGTCGAGATCTGGGGGCACTGTTCCATCCATGTTGAAGATGTTCAACTCCTTGAAGCACTCTGTCTCAATCATCTGCAGCCACGAGGCAAGAATGTGGTCAGGGTGCACTGCAGCACTGGGACACCCTGTGTCAGGGAGCCTTATTCCCTGTCTTTCTTCTGTCCTTCACCACCCACCACATGTCAGGTAGGCCAACGTACCTCATTCTGCCAAGGGATGGGCACACTCCCTGTGGCAAACTTTTGGTAGAAGTCATTGTCCGTAGACTCCAGTTCGACGCCCTTGACCGTGGAGAACTGCTCGATATCCAGAACATCTTTGCAGTAAATAGCTTGAGGCTGGGAGGGGGAAGAGATAAGGGGCTCTCTGGGTCACCCAGAAAGGCCAGGGAATGGGAATTGCCAACAGGTCCAGTGGCCGTGTGGGCCTGGATACCCTCTGCCTGGTGTTGTCATCTCCTTCCCGAGGGCTCACTGGGCCTCTGACTCTATGGTCAGCTCCTGGCCTTTCAGTCCCAGTGCTCCATCCCATTTTCTCTCCAGTCACCTGTGGGGCTGGACTTTTGGTTCCCTTCACTGGTTAACACCAGTGACCAGGGATCGAAGGGGCCCCACTCTGCAGGCTGGAGTTCTGGAGCCCAGCCCAGTCCTGCCCTGGTCAGTCCCCAAAGCTGGCTTTCACTCTGGGCCACCCAAGTCAGAGGAGGGGGGAGCACTCACATCAGGCTTGAAGGGAGGCTCAAGCATCCCGGCCTCCAGCCGCTTAAAGTTGATCCGTTTGAAGATGGGATGCTCCTTGACTTCCTGTGCGCCTCCCCCTCGGCAGCCGAGCCTTTCCCGGGGATCTTTGCACAGAAGCTGCAGAGGGGCAGGGAAGTAAGGGCTCCCAGGCTGGGGGCAGGAAGAGGAGCCTCCTGTGGCCCCGCCCTCGAGGCCCCACCACCTACCGAGGTGCACAGGGAGCGAGCTTTGGACGAGAACTTGCCCGAGTATTCTTCCGACACCTCCTTCACCAGCCGCTCCACCTCCTCTCGCTTTATCTTCTTCTTCCGCTGTTGGAAGGGGGACTGGCCCTCGATCATCTCATATAGGAGGCAGCCCAGGGCCCACCAGTCTGGGCTGAACGTGTACCGCTCGTTCTTGACCACCTCGGGGGCTGGGAGCGACAGGACACAGCTGCATCAGGACCAGTGGTGGGGTGGGGGTGGGGGAAGGAAAGACTGAGGATGGCATTCTCTCATTCTGGAGGGGAGGAGACTGAAGCCCAAAGGAAGGTCACAAAGCAGCATTTAAGCTCAGGTCTTCTGGCTTCCCATTCAGGGCTCTTTCCACTTTTACTAAGCCATGCTGCCTCACCAGGGCAGAATAACACAGGACTTAGTCTGGGACCTCAAGGGGCCCCCAGTTTATCTTTCCACAAATAGGCAGGTTGGGCATTTTCAGCAGTCACAGGGCCAGGCCAGGCCTCTTGGATCAGGGCAATGGCGCATGTAGATACGATTGTTGCTGGTCCACCACTGGGCAGCACTATGAATGTGGTGGAGGAGATCCTTGTGCCCCAGCTAGATGTCTACTAGCCCCTTTGCCACAGTGTCATAGAAAACATTTTCCCCTACGGTATAATAAAATGGCTGCTGGTGGGATGAAGGTGCTCACCCCAGGCCTGGACATCCTCAGTGCTAGAGGGTAAGGCCCTGTGGGAGCCACCATCTTCATTCACCCAATAGTAATGAGTTTCCTTGACCAGTCTGTTACTCCTCTGTCTCTCAGGAAGAGAAGGGCACAAGCTGGGCAGGGGTGGTGAGTGGTGCACAGGCTGATAAAGAGGCCAAGGGCACAGGAGTCTCTCCAGACTAAGCAATGATAGGCAGTAGTGGAGAGACTATGAAAAAACTAAACAGGAATAGGGGGAATCAGAGTAGGGGGCAAAAAGCAGTTTTGTTGAAGATGAATAGGCTGACCTAGCTGTGTGTGTCTAGCAGAGGGTAGACGAAGCCCAGGCCAGGAAGGCAGCCTCAATCTACAAGGGAGGACACTCACCCATGTAGCCTACAGTGCCTACTCGACCTTTCATGGTCTGACCTTCAGGCACGTACACAGCCAGTCCAAGATCAGAGATCCGAATATGGCCTGAAAGGGAGGGGTTGGTCACAGGGAGTCTGGGAGAGCCAGCCCAACCCCCGCAGGCACCTGCTCCCTCACTCACCATGGTCATCCAACAGGATATTCTCTGGTTTCAAGTCCCTGAGGGAGAAGGGGCAGGATTAGTGCTATACCTGACATGGGCTGGAACCCTGGGCATTCCCCACTCATGGATAACCTTGCCCCTCTGTGGACCAGGCCTTCCAGGTTTCCTGCCCAACACTGGTCCCCAAAGGCACCCAGACTCTCAGGACAAGAAAGGACCTCATGGAACTCACAGGCCACTAGAGCTAGAACATGACATTCTAGGCTAGCCCCTTCCTAGGGATAAGGACAGAAGGCACAGGGAGAGTGAGTCAGCAAGTACCTGATAGATACAGCCCTCCAGTCCAGCTCTTCTCTGCCTGCCTGACCAGAGCGGGACTCCTGCCTAGAACCTTCCTGCAAGGGGGCATCCAGCCTCTGCCTCCAAGTCTGTGGTAACTGGGAGCTCCCTGCCTCTAGGGGCAGCTCATTCTATTCCTGGACAGTTTTAATTTTTAGCAAGTTTTTATATTACACAAATCTGTTACTTCCCTGTACAAACTCCAATCTTGCCCTCTGGGGCTTCCAAAAGATTCCAATCCCTCTCCTAACTTGGAGATAGAGAAGTGGACAGGTAAGGGAAGGGATGTGGTAGGGGGTTCTAGTCAGCCACAGCCTTCTCCTTCCCAGGCCAGGCATTCCTGCTTCCTTCATCTGATTCTGCTCACATGGCTGTGAGGCCCTTTCCCAGACTGCCAACGTCCATCCTTCAGGCTTACCTGTACACGATCCGCTCCCGGTGCAGATCTTCCAGGCCACAGCAGATCTCAGCTGCATAGAAGACAGCACGGGCTTCTTCAAAGCCTGCTTCACCCATATGATAAATATGGAATTTGAGGTCTCCCCCATTCATCAGGGTCAGCACCAGGCACAAGGCATCCTTTGTTTCATAGGCATACGCCAAGCTCACCTGCAATACCCAGCAGTGACATGGGTGTTGTGACAGTAGACTGCTAGCCCAGTGGCCTGTGATCTCACTAACTACCAGGTCACCCACACCTGCCCTCGTCCTGGGCTCTGTATCCAGGTGGCCACAAGAACAACACCCTGGTGACTAACGGGTGGGATGAGAGGCCATGTCAGTGTTGGGTGGGATTGTCTATCCTCAGCCTCATTTCAAAGAGCAGAACCAGGGAGGGGCCCAGGTGGGTACCAAGTGGTCTGGAAGTTGTTGGCCTAAGGCAGTGGGCAGGGGCCCCAGACTGGCAAGGTAGCAGAGACTAGATTGATTGCAGCACTTCTTTTTAGAAGAATGAGTGTGTGAGTGTGACTATGTGTGTAAAGCAGAGCCAGACACAGGCATGGCATGGCATGCACAGTGCTGGCCAGTTCCCTGTGGGCCAGATCATAATTGCCTCATTTACACACTTCCCAGGTGTGATTAAGAAATTCCCTTGGGATATGGGGGAACTGATGCCTTATGGGGAGCCACTGCAGCTTTCCCCAGGCATACAGCCATGGCCTCTTGGGTGGCACTTAGAGATGCCAGCCCAGGGGGAGGCTGCTGTGTTCCTAGAAGGGGAGGAATTGTTGTCCCACATCTCCCAGATTAAAAAGGCCGCTGAGGCAGGGCAGAAAAGGGATTGGGGGGGGGCATGCCAAGGGCAGGCTCAGAGGCCGCTGGGAGGTGACTGGGGGAAAGGAAAAGGCCTCCTCTGTACTTACTACAAACCTACTGTTCACTTTCTCCAGGATCTGTTTCTCATTGAGGGCCATGGCTTCTCCTTTCCTTTTCTTGATTCGCTTCTTCTCTAGCTTCTTGCAGGCATACATCTTGCCTGTTGCTCGCACCTGGCATGCACAGACCTGGGGGTGGGGGGAGGAAGGGATGCCCAGTGAAGATGTGTTCCACTCACCCCCATCTCTGTCCAGTGGTCTTTATGATCCAAGGAGCCATCTTCTAGGCCCTGCTCTTAGCCCCGAATCCAAACTCCTACCCCAAAGGGAGGCCATCTGCACCCTCTTGCCCATCCCCAGATTCATCTTCCATCAGTTTCCTAAGGTCCCTTGGTCTGCACTGCCCCTAGTGTCTGCTCAGTCCTGGGTTCCTAAGGTTCTACCAGCTCTCCTGGCCTGGGGAAGAGTAAAGCTCTTTTCCCTTTAAATCTCATTCTGGCACAATTGAGAGAAAAGGAAACTTCGCCAGGGAACCAAAGTGAAACCCTCCTCAGCAGATATGCCAAAATATTAATGGCGCTATGTTCTCCTCAATGTGGACATTCTCTAGCACACCCCCTCTCTAGCCCGCCTTCTCATCCCGTGTCATTTTTGTCCATGTTCTGCTTTTGATCCTGCACGGAGGGCATCCAACCCCCTGGAAGTCTTTATGTCTCCTGGGGACTGGCATTGCACTTGTCCCATTCAAACGTTCTCCATCATCTGGATGAAGTTCCTTCTGCCATTTTCTGTGCAGAGGTCATTAATGTAAGTACGCTACATCTCTCCACGGACCCTGGTACACACACAACTTTGATTCTTTGGTGAATGTGTTTAAAATCCACAATTGCAGAGCACAACCAGGAGAATCTTTGTCTTAAATAGGCTATGTATTAAGGAGGAACTTGGGAACGATGAAAGGACTTAGTTATTAAACAAATGCAGCTTGGTCTTGTCTCATCTTCCCAATCTTCTTCTTCAATTATGGGCCCACCTCACTGTCCATCCCAGGACAGATGTATTAACTCTATTGCATGTCTAGACAATTGGCACTTGTCATTCATTTAGTTTTTCCTATGTGAAGAGGCAGTGGGGTAGAAGGGATAGGACTGACCACAGAGCCAGAATGACCTGGCTCAGCTCTCTGACACATACTTGGCTGTGTGACCCTGCACAAGTCACTTAACCTCCAGGTATTATAGTGATGACAAAGTTGCAGAGAGGCTAACTAGCACTAGTAGAGGGAGTTCCCTCTTCTGGGAGTACACCATGCCAAGGAAATCACAAATTCAATCTCTTATCCTTATATGGATTGTGAGGTAATTTTCTGAATGAAGAACAAACTCATTAAGGAGCCCGGAAATGCACCAGGGCTGGATGCCCTGCAATTGGATGCCATGCCATTTGCAAACGTGAGCAACAAAGAGGAGTATCTTTGGCAGGTACTCATCTCCCCATTTTGTCTTGCTTGATATTATATATAATCATTTGTCAATATTGGTTTGGTTCTGTAAGTAACAACAATTCACTAATTATTGGACAAAGATCACAATTTGGAATACCTTTAGTTAATATCGATAGAAAAATCTCAAACTGTCTAGAGAGCATGGCTACTCCCTTTGAACTCTGTGAGATAGCTCCACAATCCTGGTGAAACCTCAGGCAGGCATCCATAACCTTACTATGTTATGGATGTTGATAATCTGTCATCTCTGCGGATGCATGTAGATGCATGCCCTTTACATAGGGATGAGGCAACCCTTGTTAGAGCCTTTAAGGTTGCATCTTACTCTACCAAGTCAAATGAGTTTGGACTTATTTTTCTATTTTTGGTATCAACAAACAATAAATACAATGGGTGTGACCCCAGCCAAGTGGCTTAACCTCTGTTTGCCTCAGTTTCCTCATCTGTAAAATAGGGCTAATATTAGCATCTCCCTCCCAGGACTGTCACAGGGATCAAATTAGATAAAAATTGTAAAGCCCTCTGCACAATGCCTGGCATGTAGTAAGCACTATATTAGCTATTAATTATGTGACAATGAGGATGGGATCTGCTGTGGGAAATGGTATCACCTTTTCTGATAATATCTCATGTGATTAAAAAAACAAAACAAAACACTTTTGGCATCTTTTCCCCTTTACCAGGTAGCTTGAAGAATGATCCCTTGATGCTTCTCAGGATACTATTGCTTTCAGCATGGATACCCTGTGTGTATCTTGGTCTGGTCCAGGCACTTTTTTCCAGCTTCATCTTCTTAAGTGCCATTTTCAATCCATCTTATAGAGACTGAGGTATTAGGATTTAAATGTGGTGGTTTTATTGTCATTAATGCAAATGGATGGTCCTAACACACCCACTTTACTTCTACTCTATTTGTTGTCTCAAACTAAGATTTCTACAGACTTGTTTTTGCCTGCACTGCTTTTCAATGCTCTTTGAGATGATGCTGCTGGTTAGCTTCTACCATTCTCCTCTATAGTGTTTATAAATGCACTGGGTGCTTGTATTTTAAACCTGTCCTGTTCCTGGCAAGGAGATGTGTTTGCTCAGTAAGGTCATTATGTTCTAGGCTCCTTCAGCCGCCCTATGGTGGTGATTGCTTAATATTTGTTAACACCTACAGAAAATAGTGAAAAATCAAGATCACTGGCTCCCTTCTTGATATCAACAACTTGCTTGAAATAAGCCAAGTTGAAGCTGGTGGACACGGATCCAGTCCCTCTCATCTCTGGCCTTTCTTCCAGGCTGATGCTTATTTTTGATCCTCCCTTCCTGGGGAGGATCTGACAGCACAGAGATGGTTAATTTTGATATGACTCCCATAGCAATAACCAGCTGTTCCCTGTCAATTTCATTTTTTGTGATGTTGTTGGGTGTCTGCCTCCTCCAACGCCTTCTAACTTACTTACTGAAGTATTCATAATATATAGACATAAGACTTCTGAGCAGTCTATAAATCTTTGGCCTCTTTTGTTTCTTAAAATGGAATCATTTTTCCCAACATAATTAGGATCACAGATTTAGGGCTGGAAAGGAACTCGTTGACACCAGATCAATTCCATTTTACAGATGAGAAAACTGAGGCTCAGAGAGGTTAAGGGACTTGCCCAAAGTCAAAGAAGCAGTAAGCACCAATCATGGGATATGAGGCCAGCTTCTCTGATTCCAACACTTTTGGTTATCCTTCCATATTGCATTGTAGTCACTGATCATAAAGGTTGGATTGACTTGGTTTGGAGAATCTTATCTTTTTTTTTTTTTGCTTTTTGGAGTGGGGGAAGGCAGGGAAATTGGGGTTAAGTGACTTGCCCAAGGTCACATGGCTAGTAAGTGTTAAGTGTCTGAGGCCGAATTTGAACTCAGGTCCTCTGGACTCCAGGGCCGGTGCTCTATTCACTGAGCCACCTAGCTGCCCCGAATCTTATCTATTTTGTCACGGAATTTCTCTGCAATATTGACTGCAACAAACGGTGCATAAGCTATAAGCATTCTCTCTGTGATGGTCTTTTTGCTTATTCTCATTAAAAGCATCACAATGAGAGATGACCAAGCATGCCATTAAACGTTTCTTGTTGCCTTTGGATGCGTAATTAAGCCAACTCTGCCAACTCTTTATTTACTCTCCTAATTAACTGCAATTTCCCATTTGTATTTGACCTTCATTTATTTTAAGAATGTCAATACTGATATGGTTCAGTAATTTCAATAACATGTCAATTCACAGGGGAAGAGATCTCCTATAGATAACCTAAAAGTTAGTGCTTATGGATACCCTAAAAATGGATCTTTACCTCCTCTGCCTCCTTTTCTGCCAGCAATGAAAGCAGGCCCCACAGGTCCAAGAGCCATTTTACATTTTTGTTTCCTTATGACTTGCCACTGCTAAAGAATTCATTATCTATTGGGTTAAATCCTTAGACAGAAGACTTTGTCACTGGGACTGTATTCAAAGCCTTTTGGGCTTGGTGGAAGAGCTTATATGGCCTTTGAGAACTCAAGGTCACCTTCAGACCCTGATGAGGCATCCTAATAGCAGCAGCAGCAGCCACCACTGTTCACTTCTGCTGTTCTTACAAAACCTTTTTAGCAAAACAACCCTACAAGGGAGGTAGAGAAAGATCTATCATTCCCATTTTACAGAGGAGAAAATTTAGGATCAGAGAGTCCTAAAGCTATTGAACTTTAAGGGCCAGGATTTGGATACAAGTCTTCCTGAGTCCATGTCCCACATCATAAATGGAACAAGGATCTTGCCTTAGTTGCCATGGCCAAGTTTACAGTTACCCTTTCCTTAAATGCTCTGAGCTTGTCTCAGTGGAAATAAGAGAAGTTTTTCTTTCTCCTATCCTGGTCCCCAGAAGTCAGGCAGAGACTGGGGCAGTGCAGACAAAGGAACAAAAATAGACCTTGGTTCAGACCTATTAGAGAAGGAAACCAAAAGGTGAGATCTGCGGGCCTGTTGCCACTCCTTCTCACCTGGGGTATGTCTCTACAAGTGGTAGTGGCAGTGGGATAAGACACAAAGGACACAGCCATTCCAAAAATTTGGGGGACTAGTGAATGAGAGAGTGCAGCAGCATGTACAAGAGGAAATGTCTCCCTGGCAGGGACACCAAACCCTCTCTCTGCCATCCAAAGGATCAGTCTCCTCACAGATTCCATTGCATTCAAAGCCACTTACCTCCCCAAAGCCACCCTTGCCTAGTACACGGTACTGGCGGAAGGTGTTTTTAGTCACTGGCTGCCTGCAGAGGGGAAAGGTGAAAGGAGAATTACCAGAGGCTCCCCAAGTGGGGATGGGGTGTCTGCCTGGGCATAGTTGAGGTGGGAAGGTTATGTCTGGGTAGTGCTGGAGTATGAGGACAGGGGAGAAGCAGTTCTACAGGTGGAAATGAGAAGGAGGTGGATATTTAATCTCTCCTCTTCTAGTTTAAGGCAGGTTTCATGAACCCCATCCAAGATTGCAGGCTGCCCCGGCCAACTGCCCACTAAAATCCCCTCCCTCCAATTGCTCAGTACATACACTCCCCTCCCTGAGTGTCCCAGCCCCCCCTTACTTTAAGCACAACAAAAGCAGTTATCCTCACCTTTCCATCCATTTCCACTGTAGGAATCGATTGAAGTAGATGCTGTCAAGGTAATCCGCAAAGGGGGCCACGCTCAGGTATTCATGGGTCAACCTGGGGGTGAAATGAATGTTGAAGCCTCAGCTGACCTTGGTCATCACACAGGGAGCCCCCAGGACAGTGGGTGATTCGGATGGCAGCTGTCCCAGCTCCTTGCCTCACTGCAGTGGGCTCTCCAAGGCCAGAGTACACTTCTGAGGACAGCACTTTTCCTATCCCCTCCCTGCCAGGCTAGCCTCCTTCTGTTTCCACAGAATAGAGGGACAGGTTGATACTCACCTGGTGAGCTCTTTGAAGAGGTCTTTGCAGGGCCCCTGCTCAAGCCGCTCAGCACAATCACTCACCAGCTGGGAAGGAACTTCAGGGATATGGTCTGTACACTGGGGATTCCGGAAGAGGCAGAGAAGAGTCAATGGAAAGGGCTGAGCTCTTTATCCTACCCTAACCCCCAGTGAGCTCCCACAGGGGGAGCTGAACTTTCTCCTAGGTCACACACACTCAAGGGATTATAAGTCCTATAAACTCAGAAAAAGTTGGAACTATTGGTCAGAGTCCAAACTCCCAGACCCTTCTGGAATACTTCTTTTAGAGCCTCCCTGACAGGGGGTCATCCACTCTTGGCTTCCTCTGGCCTTAAGCTCACTACGCAAAAGGCAGCCTGTCCCACTGCTGGGCAGCTTTATCTGTTACATCATGTTGGATTCTGAGCAGGGGCTCTCAAAATGAAGCTCCAGGGACTTTGCTCTAGCAGGATTCCAAGCAGACAGCCAGAACCGAGGGACACACTGAGAAGAGACCAGGATGGTAGACACTTGGGCTTGCCTTGTAATTTCTTGTCTCCACTTTTGACCCTGCACATAAGTATTCATCTGGAAAGCAGTGAGTTAGTCTGTTTGCTGGCTCTCATGCGTGGTTTCAGAGGGTGGGCAGGAACCGAGGGTACAGAATATAGTACCCAGAAAGCTAAGGACGGGAGGGCAGTGGGTCTTAACCTGAGGTCTTCGAACTTGTTTTTTAAAAATATTTTTATAATTGTATTTCACATTTGTTTCTTTTGTAGTCCTATGCATTTTCTTTTATATATTTATAAAACATGCTTCTAAGACAGGATCTGTAGGCATCACCAGATGGCCAAAGGGGTCCATGACACCAAAAAGATTAAGTACCTCTTCTGTGGAAAGGATATTCTAGAAGGTACTAGGAGTTTAGAGTAGATGAGCACTGCTGCCCAGCCCTCAAGGGCCAGAGGAGCTCTCAAACTCCAGGGATCTTCCTGGTTCCTTCCACTTGTCTGCCTCTTTCTGTCAGAAAGGCTCTGAATGGCTTCACACCATTCCTGCCCCCCTCCTTGCTCTAGGCCTGAGGCCCACCTCCCATCACTATGCAGATCAAACCTCTTGGCAAAGACAGACCCCAGGATCCCAAGATAAAGCTCTCTCACTGGCCCTGGTAGATCCACATTGCAACTCACTTACCTTGGGGTTCAGGTAGCTCTCCATTAGCCTCTGGGCAGCCTCTTTCCGCTTATCATCAGGGGTCACTTCATATTCAGCCTATAGGAAGAATGACCCTGAGACCTATAGGTCTTAGAAAGGAAGGGACTACAGAAGGGACCAGGAGAGTAATTCTCAGGGGTGGAAGGTGTGATTTTCTGGACTGGCCTTGAGCACCAGAGTCCGACAGGGGGTTGGCCGAGAAGATACTGAGCATGGCCCTATTCTGGGACCATTGCTGGTCAAACAGCTTGCTTGGATTTCCAGGCCCTTGGCCTTGGGACAGGAGACCCTAACCCTGGTCTTGGGAGCACTCAGTAGGCAGGGGGAGCCCTTACCACCCCGTCCAGGAAGCCGATGCACCGGGATAGCTCCGGCCGAGTCTCGCAGAACTGCCGGAAGAGCAAGTGCCCGATGGGCTGCCTCTCACACAGGCTGTGGTAGTCCCGCTCTACAAACAGAGGGAGTATCTGTGGCCACCATCAGCCCAGGCAGCCCTGCCACCTCCCTGCACCCCCCATAGCAGAAGCTGGGCTAGGAGAGACTCAGCAAGGTTGGCCAGGGCACTATGGTGGCCAGGTATTCTGGGTCTCCTAGCTCTGAGGAAGTAAGCCTGGGGTAGTCAGGGAAGGCTTCCTGGAGGAGGCATGACAGGAAGGAAACAGCAAAGATCTGAGTTTGAAGTCTGCTTATACCTCTTCTCCCTAGGTAAGTCACTTCACTTTTACTCATCCATTGGACTAAGTGATTTCTAAATCCTATGTATCTATTAGACAGATGGAGAGAAAACTGGTCCCATGGTCCCTCACTCTAGGCCTCAGGGATTCTTTGATCAGAAGAGGCCATGGGGAGTGGGAGGAGAGGAGGAGACCACCCCTGCACCCTGGGTGTTTTAGGTGTGGCACCACTGGGGAAGGAGCAGGGGTTCCTCGTATGGCTTTCAAGAATACAGGGCTCAGAGGTGGACAGGTACCCACTCTGTCTCAAATGTTAGGGGAAGGGAGATGGCAAAGCCTGGTGGCTTCCAGGGGAGTCCCCCTCCCCTTTTTAAAACAGGCGCTGGAACTGTCCCTTCTGATATCCCAGCCTCGGTCTCACCTTGGGGGCCAGCAAAGAGGGACTAGAGCAGGCCACATGTGGAGGCCGCAGGTTCCCCACCCCTGGACTAAAGCTAAGCTTGTGGGGCCAGCCCAGCACGGAGCTGGGGGAACCATCCCACAGTAGGATGTTTCTGACCCCCATGCTCCACACCCCTGGGAGCACGAGAGGAATGAACAAGTCCACTCTAGGTCTCAAGGTCCAACGGGCAGCGGCCACAGCTAGAGACCAAGCCCAGTCTGCTCTCGGCCTGTCTGATCTCCCCATCCTACGGGGCCCCGCAGGCTCCAGTCTACTTCCTCTCAATGAACTTTTTCTGAAGTTGACTGGCCTCTCAAGCTCTTTCTCTCCACTGCTGGAGGCATCTGTCATAGGACAATACAGCTGGTAGGGACCTTAGCATCACCTAGCCCAGGGGTGGGGAGCCTACAGCCTCAAGGCCATATGTGGCCCTTTGGGTCCTCAAGCGCAGCTCATTGATTAAATCCAAACTTTACAGAACAAATCCCCTTAATAAAAAAATTTGTTCCATAAAATTTGGACTTGGTCAAAAGGCTGAACCCAAGGAACTGGAAGGCCACGTGTGGCCTCGAGGCTGCAGGTTCTCCCCCCTCCCCCCCAGCCCAACCCAACCCCTTCACTTTACAGAGGGGAAACTGAGCCCTGACAAAGTGACATACTTGTGGGTGCACAACTAGCTGAGTGGTGGAGTCAGGATAATGGCCCAGCCTCCTGGCTCCACACCAAGCACTTCTTCCAGGAGAGTGCAAGAGTTTAACAGTAACAGTGTTCGTGTTTGTAACATTTTTAGGTTTTACAAAGTACTTTCTTTACCACAGCCCAAAGAGATAAGCAACAAGCTGCTGAGAGTGAAGGCTGAGGCTCAGCTCAGGCTTGGTGACAAACCCTTATCTCCTGCCTCCTGTCAAACCCCAGCATTATTTAACCTTTCCTGGTCGGTGACTGTGAGCTCCCCGAGGGCAGGGCTGCGCCTCCTCCCCCACTCCATGCTGGTCACAGCAGAGTACACAGGGAGGAGGCTCAAGCTCAAGAAAGTGTCAGAGTAAAGGCAATGAGTGAGGAAAGATGGCTACACAGAAAAGATCCCCTGAGCAGCTGTGGCTGCTCCCCACTCCCCACTGGACATGCATCAATCATCCCCCTTCTGGACTCAGAGTTAAACCAGCCAGAGAACAGGCCCTGTTCAGGTTGTGGTCAGTCCCTGCCCCTCCTCTGGGACAGCCCACCTCCTTCCTAGGAGTCTTCTTTCTCAAGAGCAGCAGGTCTGAGGTGGCCTGCAAACACCAGGGCCCAGGAAGCTCTAACTTTGGGGTGGAGTAGGCCTTCCCCCCACCCAGGCTCAGGAACTGAAACCTTCTAGGGGGACGAGGCGTGGGTGGTGCGAACGGCCTGGCTTCCTGCCACGCCCCCTCCCTAAATGGGGGAACAATTTGTCCCAAACCACACCTGGTAAACTCAGCAGTCTGGGCTCAGAAGTACCCCAACCGGGGCAGAAGTGCAGGAGCAGCCTGGGCAGGCTTCTATCTCCCAGGCCAGAACCACTTAACTGCAGACCTTCAGCCATCATCTATAGACCCTCTTTGAGGAAAGAAGGCCCAGAGAGGTAGAATGATGGGCTTGAGGTCACACAGAATATGACTGAGCTGGGGCTGGGATCGGGGCCTAGCAGTTTCGGGCAGCCTGACCCAGCACCCCTCCAGCAGGGGCCTCAAGAAGCAGCTGCCCAAAACTAAAAGCTAGGCCCTTCCTTACCCACGCTCTGACGAAGATCCTCGCACAGGCTGATGTGGGGGAACTGAAGCATCTGTCGCCATTTCTTGCTTTTTCCCTTCCTGTTGCCACCACCACCTGTGAGGGTCATGGGATTAGGGAACAAGGTGACTGCTGGGGGGAAGGGGTACTCTTATTCCCTGGCCCCGGGTTTAAAAGTCCAAAGAAAGTCTCAGCACCCCCCACTCTGGCCATGGTCCACCTCTGCCTACGTCCTTGTCCTTCCCCAGGCCCCTGGGAGATTCTGGAGTGGAGGACTAGGATTTATACAGCTTAGTCCCAGGCTTTCTCAACCCCTTTCCTCTGTGCAAGGGAGGCAAGGCTTGGTCTAATGGTTCAGGGTGACTTCTGGGCCCCATGGGAAGGTGTGAGAAACTCAGACAAGGTACCTCATAGGCCCTACCAAAAGAACAAGGTGTCATATGGATATTCGTTTTACTTGACTATGCTGATTTGTTACAATTTGGTTTTTCTGTTTGTGTCTCCCCCCCCATCCCCACCCCAACCTAGGGAAGAAGGTGAGAGGGAGAAAAAATAATAAGTGTTTGACAATTGAAAAAAAACCGAAACCAGCAAAAGAACACTGCATAGTAAAAACAGTATTGGATTTAGAGGCTAATTCTAGCTGTTACTTCCTACCTGTGTGACCTTGGGTAAATCACTTTCCCTCTCTGGGCCTCAGTTTCCTCACCTGTAAAATGAGGGGGATGGAAGAGATAACTTCTAAGCTCTTTTCTAATTCTAAACTCCTAAGACTCTATGAAAGGTAGGAAATAGTGGTCTAGGCAATCTAGGGAGCTGGGGCTATAGCTACCCCCAAAGACAGCTCCCCTCAGCTTTCTCCCTTGGGGGATTTCAGAGTCACTGACAGGGATGCTCTGTAGATACCCACTGGGTCCTGGACAGAGGCCAAGATGGGGAGTACTCTGTACCCCAGGACTACCTAGAATATGAGTGGGGCAAAATGACTCAAGGCCAGGGCAAAGAGCTTCAAAGAGGAAGTGTCTGATAATGTCCGTTGGGAAATCCTTCCCTTCCACCCCTGCCTGTAGGGGCCTGCCCTCAGATGGTTGCTTCACTCAGCAACAAGGGCCCCTGCAGGCTTGGCCTCTGCATCAGCCTCAGGCCCAGTTACAAGGCTTTTGGAACAGAAAAAGGCTTTCCCCCACCTCCTCTCTAATAGTGTGGGCTCTGAGGCCTTAAGAGGAGACCAGAAGAAATGGGAGAGGCCCAAGGGAAGCTTCTTCAACAAGCTCTCACCTTCTACAGGTCATTCATGTGTTTTAATCACCCCATCTTCCCTTTCCCCACAAGCTACTTCCTCCCACCCCTCTTTAGGCCACATCAAGGTTGCTGCAGAAAGTCTCATGCAAATATCCTGTCCCCACCCTATCCCCTCCTTCTTCCTCTTCCTCACCCAATATCTAGGCACCTGTCCCCTTTCTTCCCAGAGCATATTCTCAGGGGGAGGAAGTAGTTTTAGGAAGAGAAAGGGAAGGGAAGGGTGAGAAAGCTTTTCCTTCTTATAAGGAAATTTTAGGCCTAAAAATTGGTCCTTGGGAACCAGATGAATTTTAGTTTCAGACCCTACCCTGGGCTCTTAAAACTTCATCTCCCTACCCCCCAAGGTTTTTGAATGAAAGAAACCCCCATCCCAGCTGGAGGTACAATAGCATCACTAAGCTCTTATCAATTCCTTTCCCTCCTCTGGTCTTGCCAGGTTAGACAAATCAATGTTCTCCCTCACCCAGACTGCATTTATGCCCTGGGCTACTCTCCCCAGCTCCAACCCTAAAGGCATTGAGCTATCTATCTACAGGCCATGGCAGAAGGACCAGCTTGGCCAGGGCCCTGCCCCCTCCAGGATGGGGGGATGATGAGGCAGAAAAAAGAAACCAGAAGATGTCTCTCTCAGGGGATGGGAGGAAAGTCTGGTCTGGTTGACCTGATAAGGGAGCTGAGATAAGCCAAGCCAGGCTGCCCAGTGCTGTGTGTCAGCCAGATGCCTCTTGGGTGGTCAGTTAAGCATTAGCGGTCAGCAGTCCATCCCTCAGGGTACCAGCACATGCCCAAGAAGGGCTCTCTTACCCAGTCCCAGCTGGGCCAATATAGAAGCCACTACAATCCCCTACTTCTTTTTTGGGTACATCCAGAGTCTGTGCCCAGCCCTGGGTACCTCTGGTAGGAAGACAATCTGTCCACAGTGCCCGTCTGAGTGGTGCTGGGTTCCTGGAGCTAGAGGAAAAGCCAATACTAGCCTAAAAAATCCAGCAGGCAGAACCATAGGGCTAAAGAGAAGAGGAGGCAAGATAACAGATACAGCTGGGGCTGACCCTCATTAGATCCTCAGATCTAATGGAGACTAATTATTGCCAATCTACTCCAGTTCATCTAGCTAGTGTTAAGAAAGCTTGTAAGGGACAGGAGGGCAAAGGCAAAGAAGCTATGGGTTTAGAAGATCACAGTGCTCTTGGTACCCTGAGTGCAGGGACTCTTCAACCCAAGCTGATCCTTAGAAGAGCCTGTACCTCACCTCCACCCCCCACCATGAAGGAAAGTGTGTGTGTGTGTGTGTGTGTGTGTGTGTGTGTAATAAAGTAGAAAAAGCCCATCCTTATGTGTGTAGAATAAAGCAGAGAAAGTCCATCAGAACAGAGGCAGAATTTTTCTGGGCAATTCAATTCAACAAGCATTTATTGCATATACTACATTTCAGGTAAATGATTTAAGAGAAAGGCTGTAGGACAGGTGCCAAACTGGATTGGTGGGGAGAGTTTCCTCACTGGAAGTTCCCTACACTGATAAAAATCACAGATCTGTGGCTCCTCACCCCCCCCCCCCCAAAAAAAAAAGAAAAGAAAAAAAAAGACAAAAAAGGCATTGTACTAGAATGTACTCAGGATACCAAGACAAAATTTAAAAACAGTCGCTGCCCTTAAGGGGCAGAAACCATATGATTCTAGAGTCTAGAACACAGAGTTAGGGGTAGAAGGGGCCTTAGAGATCATTTAGTGCAACCAGGTCATCTTACAGAGGAAGAAACTTAAGTCCAGATGTTATGTGACCTGTCCAAGGTCAAACAGGTAACAAGCAGAAGAGCTGAGAGACCCAGCTGGTCTGGCAATGGCGAAGGTACTGTGGACCAGAAATGGACACTACCAAATGGGCCCCTATCCTGGGATAAGTAAGGTCTTACCTACAGAGCCATGGAAGCTGCCAGTTATGTCTGTCTGCCCTGAGGTCATGTGGGTCTCATATGCCCCAACATCTTCAGTTGGCATGTGGACTAGGCTTTACCTGGCAGGGAATTGTGGTCCCCCAGAGGTCACTCGAACATACACACCTACCAGGGAGTCCTGCAGATGGCTTGTTGGGGTAGTACATTCCCTGTCCACAGCATGGCTATAGTCAGACTATGCTAGCAACTGAGCATTTAGAGTGGTCAGGTCCCTGCCTGTACATAGCACTATGATGGGTCTGAACTGCTGGAAGAAGCTGAGAGAAAAAAAATTATAAGATCAGAGATTTAGGGCTGGAAGAGAATTCAGAGGTTAGATTTTTAAAAAATTAAAAAAAAAACTTTTATGAATGAGAAAATTGAGGGTCCAGAGAATTTAAATGGTTTGCCCAAATTCACATAGGTAATAAGGGACTCAAACCCTACACCAAATTTAACATTTATTTCACTATACTACTCTTACTACCTAATCCAGATCTCTCACCCCCCCCACCCCATACATTCCTTTTCCAAGGGCTCCATCCACCTCAGGGGGTCTCAAAGAATGTCTACTTTCAGGTTCCCACCATATGTTCCCATTGGGCCAGCGACATCCTCCCTCCTGCACCCCATTAAGGACCACCTTGGTTGTGTTTGACTGTTAGGCCTAGGAATCAAAGCTGCATACCCGAGTCTACAAAAAGGCCCTACAGCAGGGCCCACCCTTTGGAACTGGAAAGCTCGCCCAAGCTGCTAAAACAGCCCCAAGACCAGCTTCCTGGAACAGTCCCCAGGGTCTCCCCTACATAGCTATCACCGTCTTTGGCCATCCTCAAGAGGTCATCCTCTACCAGCGGGGGTCCTGATGCTCAATCAGCTCTCAACTTCTCTACAACTTGCCTCCAGACAGGAGGGCAAATGGGTCCCTAGCCTAGCCTGGCCCGCTCCCCCTCCCAGGAAGCCTGGGCCCCAAGTTCACCCAAGCACCCCAAGCTCCCCGGCGCTCAGCCGGAAACAAGAACCCTGGGTACAAAGGGGGGTGCTGCGCCTGCCCAGCATCACGCAGAGGGGCCAGGCCCCGGGGGGCTGCTCGGGGAGGGCACAGGACAGAAAGGAAATCAGGGGAGCCCGAACCCAAGAACTGGATTCTCCCCTCTTCTTAGGGTCACCCCCGCGGAAAGTCAGAGTAGGTGGGGTGCGGGGATATAAACAGGGAGAGGGGGAAGGGGCTAGGCGGCCCCGGGGCCGGAAGGGGGGGGTCCTTCCTGTGCGCGTGGCCGGCCCCGCACTGGTCCGGGGCGAGCATCCGCGTGCGCCCGCGGGCCCAGGAGCCGCCCGGCCCCAGCATGAAGGGCCCACGGCTGCGGTCCCTGGGCGGCGAGCAGCAACGGGCTCTGATCGGAGCCGGAGGCCAGGAGCGGCGCCGGAGGTCGGGCCGCCTCCGCCTCTGGCGCAAGCCTGGTCCTAGCCCTGACCCGAGCTCAGCCCGGTCGGACCCGAGTCCCGGCCCCATCCTGGCTCACCTTCTCGGGCCTTGAGCAGCACCGTGTTCGCTACGATGTTCTCGAGTTCCATGGGGAACGCAACGCTCGCCCGCCCGTTCTCCCGCTTGCCCTCTGTCTAGCTAGCCGGCCAGGATCGCAGTGACTCCGCCACGGCCTCGGCCTCGGCCTCCCGGGCCGCCGGAGCCGCCGCCTGCCGCCCGCCCGCCGCTGCTGCCGAGCTGCTGCTGCTTCTGCTGCTGTAACTGCTGCTGAGCTGCTGCCGCTGCTGCAGCCGCTGCTGCTGCCGCTGCTGCCGCGGCGGCTGCTCACTCTCCCGCCCCCCTCCCCACGGGGGGCCGCGCCGGCGCCGGGACCGCCTACTCCCCGCCTACTGTTTACTTACCACTGCCAATTGCAATTCATACACTCCCCGCGCCGGCCTTCCATTGGGCTCCACTTGCCCGCCGCCCCACCCCTCCTACGAGGGACTAGCCCCCGGCTAAAGGCGTTGCAGGAGGCGGTGGAGGACGTCATCTCACCTTGGTTGGTTCGAGTTTAGGGCGCGGCGTCCTGGGTTCCGGATTCCAGGGTCCTGGTTGGTTGCAGGTCTGCCAATAACGGACGAGCCCTTCGCCTTCGGAATGTGGTTGGGAGCCAGAGAAATCCAGCCTATTGCCTAAACCCCACCCCTTAAACTGGATTGGCATTCTGATTGGAGAATGAAATTTCACTCAGTCTCAGGCCAGCATTCCAATTAAAGATTTTAGTTAAGGGGTGGGTCCACTGGAAGTCACGCCCCCGAGCGGTGGCTCCTTTGCCCCGGGGGTGGCTTTTCTGAGGGCTGGGGCGGCACCCGCCTGGCACCTGGGGGAGTTCCTCCTGCCGCTCACCTCCGGAGGCTCGGAGTCCCTGTGGGAGGTGACTGCGCTTCTTGGAGCTGAACCTGCCCAGTCCACTCCCGGGGGAGGAGGGGGGGAGGGATCTGGGGGATCCTTTGCAGCGAGAGGCTCAGAGCTCCGCATTGGCCATGCCTCTGCTTCTGCTGCAGAGCGGCTCCCAGCCGCTGCCGCTGCCGGAGCATCCTCTTTGTTCATAGCGCTCAGCACAAACCTTTCTTCCCGGTGGCAGTTTTCTCTAGCTTCCCTCGCCTGCCCACAATGCACTTCCCAGGACACACCCCGACCTCTCCTGCTCGGCCCAACCCGGGAGTTCCAGCCCCAGGAGGTCCAAGGACTGAAGCTCGAAACTGTTCCATTGTGGGTGGTAGTGGCAGGGATGGGGGTAGCCTTACTCGGGCGCTCTGGACCCAGAGTCAGAATTTAGCAGTAACTAAAGCATTGCTGGGAGGGGGAAGGGAGGGTGTTCTTAGATTGCCCCCATGACGTCATAAGGTATCTTATCTTTTCTGGTTTCATCCTCTGTTAGAGGCCTCTTACTAGACAGAACTCTCCATACCTACAGGCTTTCGTTAACATCCGGGATGATAGGTAGGCAGGGGTGAGCTTCAACTTCCTCCATCTGTGAAGTGGGCATGATGAACTCATCCAAGTCGGTGGTCCCAGGCTGTATTCTAGACGGGTCAAGGAATGTTTACAGCTGGAAGGGACCTTAGCTCTCACTCCCCGCCCCCATTCATTTTACAAATGGCAAAATGGAGTCTGAGAGAGGCTAATTTGTCCAAAGCCTAGCTCCACCTCTCCAGTTAAATTTTTTTGCACCTTAAGAGCATGGCTACGTCTTATAAGTAGGGATTCTATCTATAGTGGAAAGAGCATTGAACTTGGAGTCAGAGGAATTGGTTTCCACTAAGCAAATCTGTTAAGTTTTCTGAACCTCAGTCAGCCTGGTTTGCAAGATAAGGATGAAACTTGGAACTGCCAATTTCATTACCAGCAAAGTCCTTAAAACCCTATATAAATGTGATTTATTATTACTATTTGTACCCAAAGCCTAGCTCACAGAGGTGAATGATAACAAAAATGTTTGCTGTTGTTGATTAGAGCCTTGGGTTTCATAATATCAGTTTTAAAGTTGAAGGGGCCTTGGAGGCCATATAGTTCAACCCCTACAGTTGGAGGAATTGAGTGAAGGACTTCAGGCTGCTCACTTGAAAGCTCACTTTTTTCTGTCCTAGAGAAATGTATCCTTTCTTATGCCAAAGGTGCAATCCTTTTTTTTTTTACATTAATTTTAATTCTAAATATATCCTTCCCCAGACCATATCCAGATAACCATCCCATATAACAAAGATTTAAAAAGAAAAATATGTCATCAATTCCAAACAACCCACTAACTATGTCTGTTAGGAGAAACAATATTCCATAACTTCAATTTCCCACTGTTGTTAAAAAAAAAAAAAGGCGAGGGGAAGAAATTCCATTTTCTCATCTCTTTTGTAGGGCCAAACTTGGTTATTATAATTGTACATCATTCAGTTTTGTTTTCATGTTCTGTTTACTTTATGTGTATTGTTTTCCAGGTTCTTCTTGCTGTACTTATCATCAATTCATACAAACCTTACCATGCTACTCTGAATTTTTATTTGTTGCTTCTTACTGCTACCCTAAACCTTTAACCCTTCACTCCCTAGAGGCAGACAGCTTCCTTCCCCCATCTGGATGGACTGGTTTTTGTAAAACCATAGTAGGTGAGAGCCAGACTGTAACTCAGAGCTTGATGAAACAGAATATAAGAGCTGGAAGGGGCTTAGAATTTCAGAGGGAACTTGAGTGGGAGCACCTGGATCTTAGAAATCCTCTAAGCCAATTGATAAATAAGAAAATAGATGCAAAGAGGGAAGTGACTTGTCTGAGACATAGAGTTGAACCAAGATCTTCTTGCTCCAAATCCAGTGCTCTCTGATTACACCAGGCTACCTTTCTATTCTTCCCAATATACCATTCTTACTCCCTTCTGAGAGAGCAACCAAGATCTCATAGATAGAGGAATGTAAAACAGGGGCCTGTCTGAGCTGGAATGTTAAAATAGAAAAAGCACTAGATTTGGAGTCACAAGATTAGTTAAGATCTTGGTTCTACCACTTACTACCTGTGTGGCCTTGGGCGTAACTCGCCTAATCTCTCCAAGACTCCCTTTTCTCCTCTGTAAAATGGGGTTAGAACTAGAGTCCTCTCAGATTCTACTGTTCTACAATTCTGTGACCAAAATGTAGAGTTCAAAAGAACACAGGCCTGGGTTGACTATGTCTTGTTCCAAACAGGCCTCTGTCATTGCTAAGGCCTGGCTTCAGGTATTAAGCACTGGCCTCCCCACACTCCTTTCTTCAAAGCTTAGGATATGTCTGGTGTGGCTTGTGGTTCACGACCACCTCCTCCAAGCTCTGGGCTCATATGGACCAGGGCCTAATTTTAAAATTTGTCTTTGGCTCATCTGTCCCCACCAAAATTTACTCTTAGAAATCTCTAAACATAGCCTGTGTATAGTTCCTGTTTATGTTTCTTCATGTAGCAGGGTCTGCCACCTGAGTGGAAGCTTGGGGAAAGGATGGAACTATTCAAGAGATTGGAAGATAGTGTGCACAATCAAAGTTCCTCTCCCATTTGGGGCTTTGTCCTTGGAAAGAACTTCCTATTCAGATGTTTCAGTTCAATCTTCCAGGCTTTTCTTTACAGGTAGAGAGGAGAGAAGATACCTCAGAGACTGGGAACTCTTAGATATACTAGGTAGTCTTCTAAGAGCAGCCTTCCACTGATGCTATTGCTGCTACCCAAGCTGGACACAGCTAAGGAGGAACTGGGATAGATTTGGAGAGCTGTGATAGCCATGTGGGAACCTAGAGTAATATGGGAACAGCAAGATGGCATGAGGAATGTCAGTATAGACCAGAGGATACAGATGATACTGACAGTGACTGTGAAACTATGTTGTGAAACCAGCACGAGGAAGGCCAACCTCTGTTTTTCTTTCCTCAGTTTTTTCCAAGTGCTTGCTGGATTGATTCCTCCTCTTATCTTAATCCCTATGCCCAGGAATTTGAAGGTGGACAGTAAAAGTGTCAGAGGGGAGTCTATGGCTTGTTTACAATCACCTTCTCATTTTTCAGTAAGTATCATGGCAGCTAAAAATGAAATTGTGGTTGGTTAGTAACAGAATGTTTTCCTACTGTGAGGTAGAGGCTAGAGAGATTTTCCTATTTTTATAATTATTTTATATTCTTGGTATTATTCTGGATTTATACAGAACCTGGGACTAGCCTAGCTGCTCAGGGGCTCAGAAAAACTTAGGGTAATTGGGATGTGGGATGGGAGTAACCTACTTGTGTAGTCTAAGTACTCTTGGTAGCCTTTGGAAGAAAAAAAGCCACATAGTCCAGCAACAAGAGATAGAAAGAGAAATTCCATTTAAAATAACTGTAGACAATATAAAATATTTGGGAGTCTAACTGCCAAGACATACCCGAGAACTAAATGGACAAAATTACAGAACACTTTTCACCTAAATAAAGTCATATCTAAATAATTGGAAAAATATCAGTTTCTCATGGGTAGGCTAAGCTAATATAATAAAAAATGACAGTTCTCTCTAAATTAATTTACTTATTCAGTGCCATATCAATCAAACTACCAAAAAGAAATTATCTTATAGAGCTGAAAAAATAATAACAAAATTCATCTGGAAGAACAAAAGATCCAGAATATCAAGAGAATTAATAAAAAAATGCAAAGGGAGGTGACCTAGTCATAGCAGATCTAAAACTGTATTATAAAGCAGCAATCATAGGAACTATTTGGTTTTGGCTAAGAAATAGAGTGGTGGATCAGTGGAAAAAGTTAGGTACACAAGACACAGTAGTTAATGACTATAGTAATCTACTGTTTGATAAACCCAAAGACTCCAGCTTCTGGGATAAGAACTCACTATTAGACAAAAACTGCTGGGAAAACTGGAAAATAGTATGGCAGAAACTAGGCATAGACCAACATCTTACACTGTATAGTACATGATTTAGACATACCACATGCAAATTAGGAGAGCAAGGAATAGTTTACTTGTTAGATCTATGGAGAAGGGAAGAATTTATGACTGAACAGAAGATAGAGAACATTAGAACATTGTGAAATGCAATATGGATAATTTTGATTATGTTAAATTAAAAAGTTTTTGCACCATAAAACCCCCAAAACCGCACCAAACCAAACTAATGCAACCAACATTAGAAGAGATGCAGAAAGCTGGGAAACAATTTTTTATAGCCTGTGTCTCTGATAAAGGCCTCATTCCTAAAATATGTAGAGAATTGAGTCAAATTTATAAGAAAACAAGAATACCCCCAATTGATAAATGGTTAAAGGATATGAATAGACAGTTTTCAGATGAAGAAATTAAAGTTATCTATAATCATATGAAAAAATGCTCAAAATCACTATTTACTAGAGAAATGCAAATTAAAACATCTCTGAGGTACCACCTTACACCTTTCAGACTGGCTAACATGACAAAAAAAAAGAAAATTATAAATATTGGAGAAGATGTGGGAAAATTGGAACACTAATGTGTTGTTGATGGAGTTGTGAACTATCCAACCATTCTGGAGAGCAATTTGGAACTATGCTACTAGGTCTGTAAGCCAAAGAGATCATAAAAAAAGGAAAAGAACCCACATCTACAAAATTATATTAGCTCTTTTTGTGGTGGCAAAGAATTTGAAATTGAAGGGATGCCCATCAAAAGGGGAATGGCTAAATGAATGGTATATGAATATAATGGAATACTATTGTTCTATAGGAAATGAAGAGCAGGAAGATTTCAGAAAAATCTGGAAAGACTTAGATGAACTGATGCTGAGTGAAGTAAGCAGAACCAGGAGGACACTGTACATAGTAACAGCAATATTGTGTGATGATCAACTTTGATAGACTTAGTTCTTCTCAGCATTACAATAATCTAAGATGATTCCAAGAGACTCAAGATGAAATATGCTATCAACATCCAGAGAAAGAACTATAGAGTCTGAATGTAGATTGAAGCACACTTTTTTCCTTTCTCATGGTTTTTCCCTTTTGGTCTGATTCTTTTCACAGCATGACTAATGTGGAAATATATTTAATATGATTGTACATGTGTAGCCTATATCAATCAGATTGCATACTGTCTTGGGGAAAGGGGAGAGAAGAAAGAGAGAAAAAAAATTTGGAATTCAAAATTTTATAAAAGCGAATGTTAAAAACTAAAAAACAAATAATAAAAAAGAAAAAAGCTACATATACACACAGTATCATTTAACAGAGCTACTACACTGATTGCTGTTAGCTGGTGCTACTTGATATGATACTCCCTAGCTGGTTAACTAATTGATTAATTAATTATGTGATAGCGTGCTTCTACATAGGGATAGCTAGGTGGTGAATTGGATAGAGTGCTGGGCCTGGAGACAGAAGGACCTGAGTTCAAATCCTGCTTCAGATACTACTAGATGTGTGACACTAGGCAGATCATTTAACCCTGTTTGCCTCAGTTTTCTTATTTGTAAAATGAGCAGGAGAAGGAAATGGCAAACCACTCCAGTATCTTTGCCAAGAAAACCCCAAATGTGTTTGTGAAAAGTCAACCACAACTGAACAACAACAAATGCTTCTACATAGAATACAAAAAGTAGAACAAATCAAGTGTGGATGGATAAAAATTTGGCAACACCACTAAATGTACTCCTGGTTCATAATACCTGTTACACACAAATGTAACATAATAAATGTAAATATGGTGCTCAGTTCACATACAAGCTCTTAGGGAAACAAATGTATATTGAGTAGAGGACAGCCTACAGAATAGGCAGAATTTGTAAAGGGCTCAAAAGAGCCCATTAAAAAGGTAAGGAAAACACATAAATCACTCAAAACTCACAAATTCCCATTAATAGGGAATTGAATTTGTGGTTCCCAGAAGGACAACAACTCGATATTCCAGTGTATTTCTAGGTCTCCTACCATGTACTACCCAGTCCCTTCTAGACTTGTAGTGCTGCTTTATGAGATTTTGAGGCTGTTCCTTTCCTAGCATGCCTACACTGTCCAAATAACTCATAGTAGTATCAGGTCTTTGTCCCTCTCATTACCCCTCCATCATAGGGCCACCTGGGCAATCTTCTTCCTCTAAGAGGTGTGCTGCTCAGGTACACCCTTTCCCTCCATAGAAATCAAGTCCCTTAACTCCCAAATTTGGGATTACTTGTGAGACAACCCCAAGGGTTTGCATTGCTTCCCCAATTTCCCTTTACTTCTAGAAAGGTAGTCTGGGATCAAATTATCTAGAATATTTAAATATATCTTCTGCATAGGAGGCTGGGGTTCAGGAGCATTGCTTGTGAGCTCTCTTTTCAGGTAATCTGGTCAAGCACATGTCTGTTTCTGAGCTCTTCATACTCTAATCTTGCCCTGTTTGCTGCCATTTCTTTAGTTAGGAGGTCAACATCTCAGATTAAAAATTTAGACTGGGGGAGGGATAGTCTAATTGTTGCTTCTTGGGGTCCAGAAGTTTTCCTCTTCGGTGACATAGGGCCATGCTTCGTGTGCTTCAGCCCCAAGGCCTCATTAGCTGATTCTGGTGAGGAGAAGAGGAAGAAGTCCCCTATGTGCCCTGACCCCTTTCCAGGATATGCTGCAGAGTAAAGTTTCAAGAGAAATGTAGAAGAAAGGATAGCTCTCTTTTTTTACATAGATGGGTAGCTATCATGATAAGAGCACAGTCTTCTAAGAGTTCTAGTTGACCAAATCATCTTGAGGGTGGTACTAGTGATAGGAAATTAATCAGGAGCTATCATTTGCCCTCAACGTGATGCCAATGTGGATGTCAACACTCCCCATAGGGAGGTGCCTTCCTGACCACAGACTGATCCAATTAGTTGGAGGGAAATCCCTTAACACTTTCTCAGTTAAATATTTCTCAGGTATTAATTTCTCAGTTAAATATTTACTGTCCTAACATCAAATTGGTGAACTTTTGGTCAATCTCTTATTCTGGAGGACACCCTGGGGACCTGAAGGAAGACTCTAGCTGTTGTCCTTTTCCTAGCTGCCTCCCTGCATAGAGTCCTAGCAATGTCCAGTAGTATTCCAGCAGTGGTCATTAGCACTCCAAATTAACCATCTTTTGTGTGATTCCAGACCTCCCAGGCTGAGTGGGCCTGGAACTTCCACTGACCTCCAAACACATAATTTTGCAAATTCAACAAAGTTTTACAAAGTTCCTACAGTTTCATACCTTCATGAGTGCTTGTGAGAGTCTGTCCCAACTCACCACAATAAAGAACAGGAAAAAATTTTTTAAACCCCTAAATTCTAAAAGCGGCAAAAAAAACCCAAAACAAAACCCCAAAGCTAAGCATCTATCTGCAGAGGTAAAATTCTCAGGATGACTCCACAAATGTACTTTTGTAATGAGTCTTTGGGGGTTTTTGGCTGAGCTATATGAACTCATGCCACAAGGATAGGAAAGCAGCCCAGGCCTAAAAACCCCAAATTAGCCCATTTGACCTACATGCCAGGGCAAGTAGTTTAGCTCCAAAAAGAATCTGCTGGAAAAATTATCACATGGCTGAATCCTTAAGATGTATAGAGCCTGCCCCAAAGGAATATGAAACTTGGCACAAAGGAAGAGAGATGAGAAGACAACAACTTTCCTTCCTTTGCCGAAATGGGGGCCTGCAAATGTTGAACACTAAAATAATGTCAGGGCTTTTTAGATATGTTGATTGGTTTTACTGAATTTTAAAATCTTTTTCCTCTTTAATTTTTTTTTGCTATAAGGGATGACTTTCCGGGAGGAATAGTTTGGAGGCAGAATGTTAGATTTTATATGTGTGTGTGTGTATACATATATACGTATGTATATAATCTCACAAAAATCCCTTCCTTATCTAACGGAGACATTTTAAAAATATGTTGTTTTTTTTAAATTTGCTTTTTGGAGGGGGAAGGTAGGGCACTTGGGGTTAAGTGACTTGCCCAAAGTCACACAGCTAATTTTTGTGTTAAGTGTCTGAGGCCGGATTTGAACTCAGGTCCTCCTGACTCCAGGGCCTTTGCTCTATTCACTGTGCCACATAGCCACCCCTAAAAATAGGTTTTAATTAGGATCTTTTACTTTTACATTGATTGTTTTCCTCCTGTGTCCTCTTCCTTCTCAGAAAGCTACTCTATAACAAAAGATTTAAAAAAGAGGAAGAGAAAAAAATTAGAAGAAAATTGATCAGTACATTACAAATATCTGACATGTGCAATGTTCCACATCCATGGACTTCCTTCCTCCTTACCTCTCTGCAAAGGAAGGGGAGGGAATGGTGTTAAAGAGGACTTTCTAACCCTAAGTCAGATAGAGGTCTAGAGCAGAAACATTGCTTCTGGAGAGAAAGAAGTAGGTGCAAAAACAAATTTAAATGCCTGTGGACTTTACTTAGCTGGTAGTCTGCATTATAGTCCAAAAGAGCTTGGTCCTTGGAGACAAGACTCTTCTGGAGAGAAAAGCCATAGATAGTTAAGACTGACAATTGGAAGAAGTAACTTCCTACAGAGAGAAAACAGCCAAAGGGTTTTATCTAGTCCCATGAATTGCCACTGGAAGGGCCTACCTCCCTCACTAAAAGAATTAAAGCTTAAATTTATATTTTCCAAGCCAAAGAGATTTGATGAAGCCCATTCATCCTCTTATGTGGAAGGGGTAGCCCCTCAGCTGGGGACTTCAGCTAAAACTAGAATTCATCAATCAGTCATTAATCACTTATAAAGGGACAGGCTGGTTATGTGCCAGGCACTGTGCTAAATGCTGGGGATACAAAGGCATGGACTGGAAAACAGTCTCTGGCCTTAAAGAACTTAAAATATTGTCAGGGGAGACAATATAGTATTACAGATTTAGAGATGGAGGAGACATTCCAGTTGCCTACTCCAACCCCCTCATTTTCTAGATGAGAAGGAACTAATGCCCATAGAGGTTAAGTGCCTTGCTCAGGGTCATATAGATAGTGAGCAGAAGAGCCAGCATTGAAACACAGGGCTGCTGCCTCCATATCCAGCCTTCTTCTCACGATAACACACACACGCGTAATGTTTAAATATAATGACATATTAATTATATAGGTGCATATGCCAACACTTGCACATATATGATGACAGATTTGTTATACATGTGTGCATGCACATAATATAAATATATAACCACATCTTTTAACACGTGTGTATTCGTCCATATTTACACGTGTAAATGTATAATGGCACATGTTTTATTATATACCTGTATATCTCCACACACCACAAATATAACGGCACATATTTAATTATATATGCATGTGTATATGCACACATATACATATGTATATATAACATGTATTTCCTTATATACATTGACACATTAATACTATATACTATGATATTGTATATGTGTATATATCTATGCATATATACTTGTATAATGACAGTTCATATGTTCATAGTTCACAGTTCACGTACATATATGATTGCATATAGTTCATTGTGCTTGTTCATTTGTTTCAGTTGTGTGACCCATTTGGGGTTTTCTCTTTGTGACCCATTTGGGGTTTTCTTGGCAGAGATAATTGGAATGGTTTGCCATGTCCTTCTCATTCCAGTTCGTTTTACAGATGAGGAAACTGAAGCAAAGAGGGTTAAGTGACTTGCCCAGGGTCACACAGCTAGTTAAGTGTCTGAGGCTAGATTTGACCTCAAGAAAATGAGTCTTCCTGACCCAAGGCCTAGCACTCTATCCACTGGGTCACCTAGCTGCCCTCTATTTTATTATATGTGTGTATATATTTATACATAGATAATGAAACTTCAAGTTTAAGCATGGCTTGAGCTGAGTCTTAAGGAAAACGAGGGAGAAAAGCTCTACAATGCAGACTTCTGCATTGGGCAGAGACTACACATCTTGTGAAACTATTTCAGAGCAGACCAAGGAGGAGCAACTCTGTGCTGACCAAGCCATTGGTGATGCTGTAGCATCAGAGATGTGATTGTTCCTCCTTCACACACATGCCCTAGAATGTTTGCTTCTTTGTGAATGTTCCCTGGACAAGTGCTCTCTTCCCACTGGTAGGGTGGTTTTTTTTTGTGTAAGAATGTGGTACAGGTTTATAGGGAATATAATGCTACTTTTCTTACCATCTTTTTTTCATTCAAAACCTTTTGCTTTGAACTAACTGTGTCTTCTGACTCACCAGCCAAAGTAAAAACATTTCGGGGGGGGGGGGTCATGAATCAAGTTTTTTTTTAGTTAGTGTTCCTATCTTTCCAACCAACCCCTCTACCAATGACTTTTTCCTTCTGTATATTTGCATGTGATAAGAGAAAGAAATGTAACAACTAGTTACCAAAGAAAGAATATGTACTTTAATGATTTGGTACCAACTTTGTCTCTGGTATTTAACTGGAGATTAGTTGCCTTTTGGTATTGTTTTCATTTACATAGCTACAAGCATTAAAAAGAACCTTTTTTTTTTATTCTGCTGCCTTCATTTTGCATCAATTCATACAATTCTTCCAATGATTCTTTGAATATTTTGTATTTGTTGTTTCTTATGGCACAATAATGCAGAAGAGAATTGTTATCAAAGACTTCAAAGGCATATATAGCATACTTATAAAATTCTCAAATAACATATATTTGGAAGGGATAGTTAATGAGTTGGATGATAGAACTGAGATCCACCCTGTCCATCCCATCCTGTCCCCTCCCCAAAAAAGCTCAACTGGCAAAAAATGCTCTCCTCGAAGTTATCAATGACCACTTAATTGCTTGATATGGTGGCTTTTTCTCAGTTCTCTTCTGGATCTCTGAGACAAGGGACACTGTCAACCACAGCCTCCTGGAGAGGAGCCAGCTCCACAGCTGAGTGGCTTGCTTGACCCAGCCTGGCTGTGGATTGACCCATCCAACTGAGATACTATCCTCTTCAAAGAGCCAGCCAGAGTGACTAATCCATCACTGATGCTATACCCCAGAATTAACTTAATGAGGTTCCTCCAGAGAAAGACAGGACATCAAAGTCCTGTAGTTCATGAGCTGTGAGTTTCCTTGGCCATGTTTCTTCCCTAAACATGCATCACTACCACTGTACTTTTAAAAAAATACATATTTTTATTGATGTCTTTAATCTTTTTTCTTACATTATCATAATTTTCCCCAGTATTTTCCTTTCCCTCTTCCAGAGAGTCCTCCAATATAACGAGTAACATTTTAAAAGATAAATTAAAAAGAGAAAAGAAAATCAGTATAAAGGTTTAATACATTGAAAAGGTCTGAAAATCCAAACCTCTGCAAAGGGATGAGGTGAGAACAACTTCGCATATCTCTTCTTTAATGCCATGCTTTAAAAAAAAAAATTTGCAACATTTACTTTTGATTTTTTATTTTGGTTGTTCTTTACACCATTGAAGTCATTATATATATTGTTTTCTTGGCTTCACACTGTAACAATTCATGTAGGTCTTTCCATGTTTCTCTGTTTTTATCACATTCATTATTTCTTATAGAATAGTAATATTCTATTGTGTTTATGTATCACAATTTATTTAACCATTCCCCAATCAATAAGTATTTACTTTGTTTCTAATTCTTTGCTATCACAAAAAGCGCTACTATAAATATTTTGGAATATTATGGAGACTTTCTTCTTATCAGTGGCTTTCTTGGGATATAAACCTAACAAGGTAATCTCTGGGGCATAGGGTATGGACCCTTAGCCATTTAATTGCATAATTCTAAATTGGCTTCCAAAATGATAGTGCTGATTCCCAACTCTGCCAACAATGCACCAGTGTGCTTATCTTCCTACAACCCCTCCAACATTGACTATTCACATTTTTTTGGTTATCCCCCCCCTAATTTTGAGGGTGTAAGGTGAAACCTCAAGGTTGTTTTAATTTGTGTTTTCTTATTATTAGCGATTTGGAGTATTCTCTCATGTGGCTGTTAATGGTTTGCAATTCTTCTTTTGAGAACTATTTATTTTTCTGACCACTTATCTATTGGGAAATCACACACACACATCCTATTTTATATACAAAACCCTTATCAGAGAATTTTGATGCAAAGATTCTTTTTTTATTCATTTAAAAAAAATTTAGGTGCATTAATTTTATCTGTGCAGAAGCTTTTCAGTTTTCAGTAATCCAAGTTATCTATTTAATCTTTTGTGATTGCTTTTATCTACCATTTGGTTAAGAATACATCTCCCAGAAATATTAATTGTCATGGGTAGGCTAAGCTAATATAATAAAAATGACAATTCTGTATGGGTTAATTTACTCATCCAATGCCATATCAATAAAACTACCAAAGAAGTATTTTATAGTTCTAGAAAAAATGGCAAAATTCATTTGGAAGAACAATTGATTATGAACATCAAGGGAATCAATGGGAAAAAAACTGAAAGAAGACAGTCTAGCAGTATCTGGTTTCAAACTATATTACAAAGTGGTAATCATGAAAACAATCTGGTACTGGCCAAGAAATAGAGTGGTGCATCTGTGGACTAGACTAGGTGCCTAAATACACAATACACAGTAGTAAATGACTATAGTAATCTAGTGCTTGATAAACCTAAAAATCCAAGCTTTTGTGTAAGAACTTACCATTTAACAAAAATTGTTGGGAAAACTAGAAAGTAGTTTGGAAGAAACCAGGCATAGACCAACACCTCACACCATATATCAAGATAAGGTCAAAATGGATAAATATTTAGACATAAAGAGTGATATCATAAGTAAATTAGGGGAGCAGGGGAAAAAGTATCTGTTAGATCTGAGTTATGACCAAACAAGGAAAACAAGGAACTGGGAAAAAATTTCAAGTTTCTCTGATAAAGACTTCATTTCTCAAATATATGGGGAACTGAGATAAATTTATGAAAATATGAGCCATTTCCCAGTTGATAAATGGTCAAAGGATATGAATAGACAGTTTTCAGAAGAAATCAAAGTTGTCAATAGTTATATGAAACAATGCTCTAATTAGAAATATGAATAAAACAACTCTGAGATTCCACCTCACACCTATCAGATTGGCTAACATGAGAGAAATGGAAAATGACAAATGCTAGAGGGGATGTGGAAAAGTTGGGTCACTAATGCACTGTTAGAGGAGTTGTGAACTAGTACAGCCATTCTAGAGAACAATTTGAAACTTCTCCCCAAGGGCTATAAAACTGTGTGTATTCTTTGACCCAGCAATGACCACTACTAGGTCTGTATCCCAAAGAGACCAAAGAACAGGGAAAAAGACCTATTTATATAAAAATATTTATAGCTACTGTTTTTTTTTGTGGTGGCAAAGAATTGGAAATTGAAGGGATGCCCATCATTTGGGCAATGGTTGGACAAATTATGGTAGATGGTTGTAATGGAATACTATTGTGCTATCAGGATATGCAGAATGGTTTCAGAAAAGCCTGGGATGAATTATATGAACTGACAAAAAGTGAAGTGAGCAGAACCAGAACATTGTACATAGCAACAGCAACATTGTAATGCTCAACTGTGAAATACTTAGCTATTCTGATCAAGACAATGTTCCAAGACAATTCCAAAGGACCCATGATGAAAAATACTATCCATCTCCAGAGAGAGAACTGATTAACTCTGAAGCATACTTTTTTCCTTTCTTTTTTTTGGTGAGTATGTTTTCTTTTGCTACATGGCTAATATGGAAATGTGTTTTGCATGATTTTCAGATGTATAATCAATACCATCTTTCTTGTTTTCTCAAGAGATGGCAGAGGGGAAAAAGGAAGAGGATTTGGAACTCAAAATTTTTTGAAATGAATGTTAAATTTTTTATGTGTAATTGTGAAATATTTAATTAGATAAGTAATATATATATATAATACATCTCTTACCCATAGCTATGAGATGTATACAATCTGCTTCTCCTCTAATTGTTTTTACTATATGATCTTTACTATTAAGTTCTTGTATCTGTTTAGAATATATTATGGAATGTTGTATAAGGTATTGGGTTAAGTCTAATTTCTTTCAGATTGCTTTCTAGCTTTCCTAGCTGTTTTTTTTATCAAAGAAGCAATTCTTTCCTAATTAATTTATGTTTCCTGGTTAATTGTGTACTGGTTTATTGAGTTCTCTTGTTTCTGATTCTCCCTTGATCTACCTCTCTATTTTTTAATCAATACCAGCTATTTTTTTCTGGCTGTTGCTTTATTATATAATTTGAGTTTTAGAAGGGTTAATACCCCATTATTTCCTACATCTTTTCATTATTTCCTTTGATATTTCATTTTTATTCTCTTTATCTTTATTTTTCCCAATGAATTTATTTGACAATTTGATTTGTATAACCTTAAAACTATAAATAAACTTTGGTAATATTGTTATTTTTATTATATTGGCAAGACACATCTATGACCCCTGAATAGTCCTCACACTATTTAAGTAATTTCTATAAAGAGCACTTAAAGTTATTTTATTTTATTTTCAGTTCCAAATTCTCTCCCTAACTCCATTCGCTGAGAAAGCAAGAAAAATAGAACTTATTACAAATATGTATAGTCATGCAAAACAAATGCCCATATTAGCTATGTTCCAAAAAAAAAAATAGATGAAAATGTGCTTCAGTCTGCACTTTGAGCTTATTGGTTCTCAATTTGGAAGTAGCTAGCACAGTTCATCATGAATCCTTGAAACTGTGGTTGATCATTGTATTGTAAAATGTTACTGAATCTTTCAAAATTGATTATCTTTACAATATTGCTATTACTGTATAAATTGTTCCCTTGGTTCTGCTCACTTCTGTCAGTTCCTATAAGACTTCTCAGGTTTTTCTGAGACCACCCCCTTTATCATTTCTTATAGCATGGTAGTAGTCCATCATAGTCATATACCATAACTTGTTCAGCCATTTCCCAGTTGATGGACATCCCTTCAATTTCCAATTTTTTTGCCTCTACAAAAAGAACTGCTATAAATATTTTTGTACATATGGGTCTTTGTCTTCTTTCTTTGATTTCTTTGGAACAATAGATCTAGTAGGGGTATTGCTGGATCGAAGGACGTAGACAGCTTAATGGCTTTTTGGACCTAGTTCCAAACTGTTTTTCAGAATGGTTGGACTAGTTCACAGCTACAGCAGTGCATTAGTGCACCTATTTACTCACACCCCCTCCAGCATTAGTTATTTTTCTTTTTTGTCATCTCTGCCAAGCTGATGAATGTGAGGTGGTACCTTAGAATTGTTTCAATTGGTATTTGAATAATTATAACTGATTCAGAGCATTTTAAAAATATAACTACTGATAGCTTTGATTTTCTTCTCTGAAAACTATCTATTCATATCCTTTGACCATCTATCAATTGAGGAATGGCTTTATTCTTTTTTTTTTTTCAATTTATTTATTTATTTTTAGTTTTCAACATTCATTTCCACAAGATTTTGAGTTACAAATTTTTCTCCCCATCTTTCCCCTACCCCCACCCCAAAATAGCTAGCCTACTGAATACCCCTTTCCCCAATCTGTTCTCTCTTATATCCCCCCGAACCTCCACCCCCAACTTTATAGTAAGGCAAGATGGATTTCTATACCCCAGTGCCTGTATATCTTATTTCCCAGTTGCATGTAAAAAAAAACACACATACACACAACAATTTTTTATACACATTTGTTTTTAAAACTTTGAGTTCCAGATTTTTTTCTTTCTTCCCTCCTCACCCACCCCCACTGGAAAGATAAGCAATTCAATATAGGTTGTACATATGTAGTTATGCAAAACATTTCCATAGTAAGTATATTATGAAAGACTAACTATATTTTCCTCCATCCTATCCTGCCCCTCACTTATTCTATTTTGCCCTTTGACCCTGTCCCTTTTCAAAAGTGTTTGCTTCTAACTAGCCTCTCCCCCAATCTGCCCTCCCTTCTATAATCCCCCCTCTTATCCCCTTCCCCCCCTATTTTCCTGTAGGGTAAATTACCCAATTGAGTGTGTATGTTATTCCCTTCTTAAGCCAAATTCAATGAGAGTAAGGTTGTCACATTCCCTTTTACCTTCCTGCTCTTGCTCTCCATTGTAACAGTTTTCTCTTGCCTCTTTTATATGAGATAATTTATCCTAATCTTTCCTCTCTCACTTCTTAATTTTATTTTTTAGATATCATCCCTTCATATTCAACTCATCCTGTGCCCTCTGTCTATGTATACATGTACACACATATACACACCCTCACATATATATTTATATACACTTACACCCTCCTATACATACATATATATTCCTTTCAATTGTCCTCATACTGAGAAAAGTCTTATGAGTTACAATTATTATTTTTCCATGTAGGAATGTAAATAGTTCAACTTTAATAAGTTCCTTATTATTTCTTTTCCCTGTTTACCTTCTCATGCTTCTTGTATTTGAAAGTCAAATTTTCTGTTCAGCTCTGGTTTTTTTTATCAAGAATGCTTGAAAATCCTCTATTTCATTGAATGACCATATTTTCCCCTGAAGCATTATGCTCAGTTTTGCTGCATAGGTGAGTCTTGGTTTTAATCCTAGCTCCTTTGACCTCCAGAATATCGTATTCCAAGCCCTTTGATCCTTTAATGTAGAAGCTGCTAGATCTTGTATTATCCTGATTGTGTTTCCACAATACTCAAATTGTTTCTTCCTGCCTGCTTGTAATATTTTCTCCTTGACTTGGGAACTCTGGAATTTGTCTATAATATTCCTAGGAGTTTTCTTTTTGGAATATTTTTCAAGAGGCTATCAGTGAATTCTTTCCATTTCTATTTTTCCCTCTGATTCTAGAATATCAGGGCAATTTTGCTTGATAATTTCTTGCAAGATGGTGTCTGGGCTCTTTTTTTGATCATGGCTTTCAGGTAGTCCAATAATTTTAAAATTATCTCTCCTGGATCTATTTTCCAGGTCAGTGGTTTTTCCAATGAGATATTTCACATTGTCTTCTATTCTTTCATTTGTTTGGATCTGTTTAACAGCATCTTGATTTCTCATAAAGTCATTAGCTTCCATTTGCTCCAATCTAATTTTTGTTTTGTTTTGTTTTTGCTTTTTGGAGGGCAATTGGGGTTAAGTAACTTGCCTAAGGTCACACGGCAAGTGTCTGAGGCCGGATTTGAACTCAGGTTCTCCTGACTCCAGGGCTGGAGCTCTACTCATTGCGCCACCTAGCCGCCCTGCTCCAATCTAATTTTGAAGGAATTATTCTCTACAGTGATTTTTTGAAATTCCTTTTCCATCTGGCAAATTCGGCTTTTTAAGGCATTTTTCTCCTCATTGACTTTTTGGGCCCCTTTTGCCATTTGAGTTAGTCTATTTTTTAAGGTGTTATTTTCTTCAGTCAGGCTGTTGACTCGCTTTTCTTGATTTTCTTGCATCATCTTATTTCTATTCCCAGTTTTTCCTCTACTTCTCTTACTTGGTTTTCAAAATCCTTCTTGTGTTCCTCCATGGCCCGTAAGCAGTTCATATTTTTCTTGGGAGCTTTTGATGCAGGAGTTCTAACTTCTCTGTCTTCCTCCTGCTCTATGCTTTGATATTTTTTGTCCCCAAAAAGGATTCTATGGTCTGTTTGTGCTTCCTTTGCTTGCTCATATTGCCAGCCAATTACTTGACTTTTGATCTCTTTGCCATGGTAGAACTCTGCTTCCAGAATGGAAAGAGCTTCATCCCAAATCACTGGGGTTTTTGCAGCTGCCAGAGCAATTAGGAGGGCACCCTCTCTACACCTCCCACAGGCTCTGGCACCTGGCCACACACCCCAGGTCCTCCACCCAAGACTGAGATCCAGATCCAAGTAGGTCAAAGCAAGAGCAACTACCCTCTGAATGATTGTTTGGTCACCCTATGATCTGCAGGCTGGGAGCTCCTGAGGCAACCATGTGGCAGTGGCTTCACAGCTGCTGCACTGCTGCTTCTCACCCTGGGGGCTGGGGCTGCACTGTGCTTTTCCGTCTACTCCTGTTCCAACAGAGTTCCACACTGACCTTTTACTTTGTCTTTGGCATCGATGCACTGAGAAGTCTGGAAACTACCACAGCTGCTGGTTGCTTCACTCTCCTGAAGTCTGGTCAGGCCACTGTTGGTCGGGGCTGCCCTGGGGCCAAAACCGCAGCTCATGGCAGGGCTGGGCTGGGCTCCCAGCTTGGTGCAATAGCCCCTTCCTACTGGCCTGCCGGCTGCCTTCAGTGGGAGATTTGTTTCTCTCTGTCACTTTGTGGGTTCTGTAGCTCTAAAATTTGTTTAGAGTCATTTTTTACATGTATTGGAGGAGGTGGAAGCTGGAGCTGAGGGGAAGTCCTGTTTCTACTCTGCCATTTTGGCTCTGTCCCCCAGAATGGCTTTATTCTAACAAGTTTGACTTAGTTCTCTATATATTTTAGAAGTGAGACCTTTATTAGAGAAACTTCCTACAGTTTTTTTTTCTCCAGTTGACTGCTATTCTTTTAATTTTAGCTTCATTGGTTTTCTTTGTGTAAAGCATTTAAAATTTTATGTAGTCAAAATTATACATTTTAGCTTATGGAACACTTTTAAATGGAATTTCTACAAGTATTTTGTATACTGATCCTCAGATATCTTATGTGTTTTGTAGTCATTTGGAAGGGGATCTCCTTTTTTATTATTGACTCCTGGGTTTTGTTATTATTATGTAGAAACATTTTAATTTTTGACAATTTATTTTTGTAGCCTGCAACTTTGTTGAAGCTACTATTTTAATGAGTATCTTTGCTGATTTCCTAGGATTTTCCAAGTAAATTATCATGTTAGCAAATATGGATAATTTTATTTCCTCTTTATCTATTTTTTCACCTTTAATTTCTTTTTCTGGTACTGCTCTTGCTAGCATTTCAAGAACTATATCAAATAATAGTGCAGAGAGCACAAATCATCAGCATTTTAAAATATTACCAACCAAATCCAGAAGGAAGAGAGAAAAGAGAATTTCCAATTAAAATTGCAATAGATAGCATAAAATACTTGGAAGTGTACTCGCCAAGACACACACAGAAACTATATGAACACAATTATAAACCACTCCACACAAATAAAGACAGCTCTAAATAATTGAATACTAATTGCTTATGGGTAGGTCAAGCCAATATAATAAAATGATAATACTACCTAAATTTACTTATTTAATGCCATACCAATCAAATTACCAAAAAATTACTTTGCTGAGCTAGAAAAAAAAGCAACAAAACTCATCTGGAGGAACAAAAAAAATAGTATCGGGGGAATAAATGAAGAAAAATGCAAAGGGAGTGGACCCTAATAGTACTAGATCTCAAACTATGCTACAGAGCTATAATCATCAAAAACAATTTGGTACTGGATAAGAAATGGAGAGAATGATTAGTGGAATATATTAGGTACACAATATACAATAATACTGTGAAGAGTGGTCATCCTTGTTTTAGTCCTGTATTTATTTATTAGGACAGTTTCTAGTGTATCTATATTGCACATGATACTTAATTTTGGTTTTAGGTAGATAATTTTTTATCAAATTTTTTAAAAAAGTCTCTTTACTCCTACATTTTGTGTGTATTTTTATTTGAGCATAAATGAATGCTATATTTTTATCAAAACCTTTCCCTACCCCATTCCCCATATATATTGAGAAAACCATGTGGTTTGGGAGTTTTTTTTTTTAAGTAAGCTAGGTCTCAATTAGTTTAAATAATGAATTCATTAAAGTGGTCCCATGTACTCAAACTCATCCTACTTGGAGTTAAAATTCTGTAAAATATAGCCATTAGTTCTAGCCCATTGAAAATATTCAGTGTGAATTCAAATAATATGATAATTTAAGGGGACCCATTATTTGTACTAATCAGAACCTAGATGTATGATTGTGTTTTCCCAATGTTGAATCATCCTTGCATCCCTGGTTTAAATCCACCTTGGTCATGATGAATGATTTCTTGGATAAATCACTGTAGTCTGTTTGATAGGATTTTATTTAACATTTACAAAAAATTCATTAATGATATAGGTCTATAGTTTTCCTTCTATACTTCATCCTTCCCTGATTTAGGTAGTAAGACTACATTTGTCTCATAAAAGGAATCTGGTAGAGTAATTCTCAGTTTTTGAGAACAATTTATGTACCATTATTTTGCCAACTATTCCTGCTATACAGGTCATACATTCCATTTTCACGATTCTTATTTCTCTTTTTAACTTATGCAGGAACAAACTATTGTGGTTCTGTGCTCTCTTAGGAATTCATAGGGTCCTTTGTCTCATCAGGTATTAATTTTCCTTTGTCTTGCAATATTTATTTGTAGTTGTCTGTATTCTTTTAGTTGATTTGGGTGGTCATAGTTCTGTCTGTTATTAATATCCTCCCTATTGATTTCTTTATTAATGCTCAAGGTTGTTAACTGATTTTCCATCCCCCTTAGATCTTTGATAATTTTGGTCTTTTTTCTTAGATTTCTATTGCTCACTTTTTGACTCCTTTAACAATAGTTTCTCTGGTGTCTGGACCTCAAAATTCTATCAAGCTCCTCCCACATTGGGCAATTCACCTTTCACTGACTTTAGTCTGCCTCAAGTGACTTGTTGGGGGATGGGAGGGAACAGAACTGGTCCCAGCTGTGTACTGGGCTCTTTCTCCCAGGCTTAGTTGAGTGCCACACAGCCACACACATGTGCTTTTTGCCAGTTTCATCTGTTCCTTAGTTCTTTGTCTAAGCTTTGTTGCAGCACAGAGCACTACCATGACCAGTTCCAAAAATGCCTTTTGATTTTCTGTAGCACAGGTGGATAAAATTGTTGTGAGCCTTTAGGTAGGCTTGTGTAGTAGCCCTGCCCAAGAATAGTGAGTGATGGGGTGGTGGTGGTATTGATTGAGGGCATTAGGAGTTAGGGACTAGCCTTCTTTATTCATAGGATTGCTACCCCATTAGGGTTCTTGGTGTCCTAGACCATAGAGGCAGCTGAAATTGTTATATTTCTTGTGTGTCTTATTTTGGAGAGATTTGAGAGATCATGATCAATGGATAAAATGTCAAGTCTTGCATGTTGGTCAACTAACCCAGAAGTCTACCACTGTATTCTAAGTTTGTGTCTACTCTTCCCCTCAGGGATTCAGTATTTGTGGGAGATTATGCCCCAAATTTGGAGTAAATGCTTGTAGCTACTGTTTTTATTATGCAATTTAAGCAAGTGTCAGTGCTAAAGAACCGAGCCTACTGACTTATTTTTAAAGGGAAACAAACAACTGGGGCTCATGAGATTCAGTATTAGGATAGTTACCTGCAGTGTTACCTTTGGAACCCTGAGTAGCAGCCACCCCTAGAAGAACCCAACTTGCCAAAACCAGAGAGGGTAGAATCCCTGAAGGGATTCTACTTTCAGTAATGGGTCCAGAACAAGTGAGGTGATAGTCCTGCTCTTCTCCATCATTGTCTGACCATATCTGGAGTACTGTGGTCAGTTCTAGGCACTACATTTTAGAAAGGACATTGGCAAGCTCTAGTGTGTCTAGGAGAGGGTAACCAAGATGCAAAAGGGACTTCAAACCACATTATATGAGGACAGGCTAAAGGAATTATGGATGTTTAGCTTTAGTTAGTTTAACTTTGATCATTCTAAGAGACAACTTAAGAGGGACATGAACACAATCTAAAAACATTTGAAGTACTTCGCATCAGAGTAGGAGCAGTGGGTAGAAAGGTAGCAAGGTAGATTGCTATTTCCTATAAGGAAGAACTTTCTAACAACTAGAACACTGTTTTAATGGAATGGACTAGGAGAATAAGTTTATGGGATGTAAGACTAGAAGTGCTTTTTAAAGATCATCTCTTCATAAGTTCATAGCTCTAGAATGGGAAGGAATTTTAGAGTCTGACCCCTTCACTTTAGAGATACGGACAATGAGGCTGAGGGAGGGAGGTTCAATGACTTGCCCAGAGTCACATTAGAAGGTAAGCATTATTAGAGAAGTATCAGAAGCCAAATCCTTGGAGGGATTCCAGTTACAGTTTCTTTCCCTCTACCATGTCACCTCCTTACCAACTCTTTATTTTTATAGATGGATGAAAGAGGCAAAGTAAGTTTCCCAAGGTACAGCAGGTAGTGAATGGCAGAGCTAGACTTTGATGTGTTACCTAGAAAGGATTAGAAATAAAGGCATGAATCCAGAAAGCCTGTCCTCTTCACTTGAAATCATCCATAATTCACACTCTCAGGGTGAGTCCCAGACATCCTGTATCATGGCCCCTTCCTCATTCACTCTTTCTAGACAAACCTAGCCTAGTCCTGCCTCTTCTAGGAAGACTGGTCTTTCCCTCTGTCAAGAATACACTGGCTCTGGGCCCTGAACTTGGGTCAGGGTCAGGGGGACGGGGTTCAGCCTGGTTGGAGTTTATTTTTCTTTGACTCCAACTCTTCCCTTGGACCTTACCCCATCATATTGATCCAAACACACAGACACCATGCAGTTCCTACTGCTACTGGAGTCCCTAATGTTGGGCCTGGGGCTGGCACTTCTGGTGAGAGAGCTCTGGTGGTGAGAAAGGTCTAGGGAACCTTGCAAAAGGGGAAGGGGGTGGGGGGGGCATGCAGTTTTTAGGTTCTGAGAGAAGGGGATGCCAGGAGGGAAGGGATAGGGTGGTCCAGGAGAGATGAGAGTTGGGTTAAGGGCTCCTTTGGGGGGGGAGAAGAGGTAAGTATGAGGAAAGGATTTAGGGTGGTCTCAGAGGAAATCAAATAGGGGCAAGAGTTATGGTTTCGGAGGGAGCATTTTGGGGGCTGGGTTAGGGGGTCCTGGGTGAAGGAAGAGGCACTGTATTATAGGATCCCCAGTGGAAGAGAATCATGGTTTTGGGGAATCCCTAGGGGAAAGCATTCCTTTTTGACCTTGGGTTCCTTGTTTTGCCCCTGAATCTGGCTGATTAGTTGTTGTCTGGGGAGGGAAGAGAACCAGAATTCCCAACATGTCCTTCCCCTTTCCTACTTTTTCCAAGTATCTGGTACCCCAGGGTTTGGGAGTCTTCTGCTTTGGTCTTATTCCCACCTGAGCACCCCCAGGCACTTAGCTTTTCTAGGAATCCGGGGTATCTCCCAATGGGAAACATATGAAATAAGAAGACACAAAATGGCGAGAGGGTAGAGACACAGCTAAACAACAATCTGAAAAAGCTCTGGGGTTTTTAGTTCCTGGAAACTCAATATGAGTCAACTGTGGGATACGGCAGCCTAGGAAGTTAATGTGCTCTCAGGTTCCTGTAAGATATGCAAAGTGTCCTGAGATAAGGAGGTAGTCCTGATCAAATGAGATACTATTTGGAAAGCACTTCGCAAACCTTAAAGAGATAAATGCTAATTGTTTATTATTGTTTTAATTGCTAATGCACTCTGCCCTGATTAGACTACATCTGGAGTATTGTAAATAGAAGACTCTTTAGCCTGGCCAGGAAGGGAAAAAGTCTGGGGGTGAAAAGATTAGATTTGTTCTACTTTACTCCCAGGGGGAGAACTTGGGAGAAGTGGGTAGCAATTGTAGAGGCAAATTCAGGTTTGCTATGAGATACAGGGCTCTGAAGGTAGCAAGTTCCCTCTCTCTCTTTTTTTTTTTTGAAGGGGGAGGGCAGGGCAATTGGGGTTAAGTGACTTGCCCAAGGTAACACAGCTAGTTTTTGTGTTAAGTGTTTGATGTTAAATTTGAACTCAGGTCCTCCTGACTCCAGGGATGGTGCTCTACTCACTTAGCCACCTAGCCTCCCCCCAAGTTCCCTCTTGCTGAAGATCTAGCAAAATCTTGGAGACCATTTGTCAGACATGTTATAGAGGGGATTTTGTTCAGGTAGGAGTGGTACTAGACCCTTTGTAGGTCTCTAGTGATTCTGAAACCCACCTCTGGGTGAGGTTGGGTTCAGGTTCCCCACACTGGGCCTCCAGAACACGAGGTGAAGAGATCAAGAATAGGAACTGAGAAGAATGAATCAGAGCTTAGTGGGAGAAAAAGAAATGGGGAAGCTCAGGGTCCTGACCTGGGTGGTTGTGATGCATGTGAAGTGGGTGAGTTGGGAGGGTGGTCTCTGGATCTCTGAGTGAGGGCAGAGAAGGCAAAAGGAAAAGGAAAGTATGCATGGAGAATGAGATGAAGAGGAAGCTGGCACTCCTCCCATCCTAACTTCTCATAGGCCCCACCCTGGAAAACTTCAAAAGAACCCATGACCACAGCAGGTGAGTCTTCTCAGATGGACTTCTGGCCAAGTGATCAAGGGTGAGGTAATGGTGGTGGCAGTGGTGGGGTGTGGGGTTCTAGGAAGGACCACCCCTTCATTGGGAGAGGGCAAAAGGGCAGACCTTTTGGGATAGAGACCCAGCGTTGAGTCTGGCTGTCCAGTCTGTCTCCAGCCCCAGTCACTGAGTGAAGGCCCAAGTTTGGAGGCGGGATGTAAATGAGTTGTTGCTATTATTGTAATTATGAGTGGGGAGGGAGGATGACTTTCTACTTCCTCAGCCAAAACACCCACACCCCTCAGTCCCCTCTTAATGCCCCTTGCATTCCTAATGCATCCTTCCCTTCCTTCCTTCTGGGTGTCCCACTTCCCTCCTCCAACCTGGGCCACCAGTTTCTGAAATGACAAACATCTGCTTTGTGTAGGCAGCTGTGCCAGGCACTGTGGGGAGCACACAATGTATGGCGAAGCATCAGCAGGCCCATTACTCACTGGTTATGTGAACATGGCCAGATCACTTAACCTTTCGGAGATGTACTCAGTTTCCTCCTTTGTAATCAGCCCATCAATCAATAAGCATCAATAACTTAGTGCCCATTATACATCAGGCAATAAAGCAGTCAACAAGCATTTATTAAGCTCCTGACACTGACAGGGCACTGTTGTTAGGCTTTTAAAGCTGTTCATAATCTCGTCCTTTCCCAGCCTTCCAGTCTTCACATCCCTAAGTCTCCTCCACATACTCTGGGACCCAGAGACACTGGCCTTGTTGCTGTTATTTGCATATGACATTCTATCTCCTGACTGGACATTTTCTTTTTCTCTTTTTTAATGGATTTTGTGAAGCTAGAATTTTATTTTTTATATTATTTTATATTTATATACTATTTGAAAATAATTTTTTAAATAAGTGAGTTTTGACTGGGTTTAGAAATCTTTATTTTACAAAGTTTGGGGGCAAAGGAATGCACTCTCAGAGCAAGCCCCTTAGTGACGGGTCATATATAGTCACATGGTCCCCTAAAGCTCCCACAGAGTTTATGAGAATTAGTAAAAGTATTATTCTGGGACGTTCAGCAGGGGGCAGGACGGCCCCCACTACATCATTACTCATAGCTCACGTTCACATGGTGCTTTACCATCTTTCCACAGTGGCCACATGAGATAGTATTATTAATAATTAGATAGTATTATTGTTAGTAGTAGTATTAGTAATATGCAAGTATTATTACATCCTCAGGTTTTATTTTTCTAGATAAGGAAAATGAGATTCAGGGAATTGGAATATCTTCCCCACAGTCATAGTGATTGGCAGAGCAGGACTCAGATGCAGGTCTTAGGACTCCAACATCTCTGGGAAGAGAGGAAGCAAAAAGACAAACAAGATTCTTCTTCATTTTTTCTTAAAGCTTTCAGCATTAACATTAATAAGATTTTGAGTTCTAAATTTTCCCCCTCCCCCACACTGGACATTTGCATTGATTTTCCCCCTCCTCACCATCTCCTGGCTTCTTTTATGTCTCAGCTAAAGTCCCACCTTCTACAAGAGAACTGACCCAGACTTCCTTTTTTTTCCCCAAGAGGCAATTAGGGTTAAGTGATGCCCAGGGTCACACAACTAAGAAGTATCTGAGACTGAATTTGAACTCAGGTCCTCCTGATTCCAGGAGAAATCAGGTCCTGATTCCAGGGCTGGTGCTCTATCCACGAGACATCTAGCTGCCCCAACCCAATCTTCCTTAATTTAGTGCCTTTCCTGAGATTATTTCTAATTTATCCATTATGCATATTTGTTCGCATGTTGTCACCACCATTAGACTGTAAGCTCCTTGAGAATAGGGACTAGTTTTGTTGGTTTTTTTTTTTTTTTTGCATTTCTTTGTATCCCTGACAATTTATCACAATGCCTACCACAGGCACATTTGTTAGTGCTTAATATTGCTTGTCTTGCCCCGCGAAGGTAGTTCTGGGGTTTGCTGCATGCTGTAGGGGCTCATTAGGTGTTTGTGGGTTAATTGCAGTCATCACAGATGGTAAAGATCCCTGCCACTTCCCCTTCCAATATCGAGGCCAGCTATACCACGGATGTACCAAGAGGGACCGTCCAGGGCCCCATGCCTGGTAAGCTTCTGGCCTCCCTCCCTGCTAGGCAGCATCATCTTGGTCACAATATTCTACAAGGTTCCCAAATGAGAATATCACTCCATTCAAATAAACCACTTTTTTTTTTTCTGATATGTTACTTTGACATTGTATTAGTTGTATGGCCTGGGGCCAGTCTGAAGCTGTTTCCTGATCTGTAAAATGGAGATAATGAGATTTGCACTCCCTTCTTGCAGAGTTATTGACAGTATAAAGATTAGTAAATCTTTAAATTCTAGAGAATCCTTCTAAATTCTAGAGAATTCTAGAGGTCCTTTTATCTCCTAGTCCCAGGCCAACAGCCTCAGGAGAGAAGGTGTTCCTAGTCTCCTCTCTCCCTGAAGTTCAGTGGTGGTGGCATCCTCTGGCAGGATTTTGGGAGAGGTGGGCTTTTTGGGGTTTTTCCACCTGGGTCTGCAGAGTAGGGATGACCCCCTCTTTCTGCAGGTGTGCAACCACCGACAACTATGATCGAGATCAGAAGTGGACCTATTGCCTGGATTTCAAGAAAGTGAAAGGTGCATTGGCTGGAGCTCTCCTCTTTTCTCCTTCCATTCCAGAAAGTCCTTGGGGTCCTCCCCCACCCTACTCCCAAGCTAGTAATTTGAATACAGCTCAGGATTTATCTCTTTACTTCTCCAAGAAGGGCCGCAGGGGTATCTAACTCCAATCTCAATCTTTGGGCAGATAGAAGCCTCCTAGGGCTTCTCTGCCTTGATTTCTTTCTTCACCCTTCCTCAGCCCCTTTCCTATTCCATTCAGGGTTTCTGCATTCTCAGAGGTCAAATGCAAGGGTCTTCTGTCCACAGATCACTGCAATCACAACCCGTGCCACAAGGGAGGGACCTGCATCAACACTTTTCATGGACCTCTATGCCTCTGTGCTCCCCACCTCAGCGGCCATCACTGTCAAAAAGGTGCCAAATCACCTGAGGTCCACTGTAACTGACTGGATCTGGGGTTTCGGAACACTCAGTACAACCACCCCCAAAGGGAGGGTGGCCCCAAGGCCTTGATATGGGGAGGGGTTTCTACCCTTGGGGGCCTCATCCTGTCAGAATCTAGATGAAAATAGTATCATATCTATATTTATACATACATACATATATAGATAACATAATTATAAATTATAAAACACTGTAAGATTTGCAAAGTGCTTTACAAATATTATTTCATTGTATTTTCACAACATCCCTTGGAAGGAGGTCATATTGTTATGATTTTACAGATGAGAAAACTGAGATCAAGAGACTTGGCCAGGGTCACACAGCTAGTTAAGTGTCTGAGGCAGGATTTGAACTCACATCTTCCTGACTTCAGGTCCAGTGTGCCACCAAGCACAATCTTAGAGACACAAGAAGGGACATATAAACACCTAAGTCAGGGTCCTTGCCTCCTGGGGCTCATGCTAGGTGGTGCAGCAGATAGAATGCCAGCTCTGGAGTCAGGAGGACATCTTTCTAAGTTCAAATCCAGCCTTAGAAATTTACTAGCTATGTGACCCTGGGTAAGTTACTGCTTGCCTCAATTTCCTCTTCTGTAAAATGAATCGGATAAGGAAATGGCAAACCACTCCTGTATCCTTTCCAAGAAAACCCCAAATGGGGTCATGAAGAATAGGACAGGACTGAACACCAGCAACCTATTCTTAAGCAGCATGCATTCTGCCCCCAGAGAAGTGCTACCAGCCTCAGCTGAGACAGTTCTTTGATGAGGGTGAGACTTGGTTTCGTGCAGAGCCACCGAGAGTGGCCAAGTGCAGATGTAAGAACTCTAGTCCTGACTGCAAGTGGCTGCCACACATTGGAGGTAAGGATTGGTTTGGGACAGCCACGGGGAGGCTGGAACAGGGAGGGTGAGGGAGGGTGGGGAGGGACAAAGAGCCCTAAGGCCAAAGACTAGGAAGCAGATAGGCTACTGATCCACTTGGTGTGACTTCCTATTCACTGAGCTCTACTTCATTTTCCCAGTTGTATGATGGGGTTTGACTATAGGGTTTCTAAGGGACCTTCCAGCTTTGACACTAATCTTTTATTTTCCAAGGTTTCTTTGGAAAGATTCTTCCAGTTCTGACATTCCATATTCTATGCCCTATTCTCTTAGCTCCTTCCCACTTCTGAGTCTACATTCTAAGGTTCCAGCTCTGATGTTATGTGTTCTATGCTCTATTCTGTGTTCTATTTAATCTTTTTTCATTTCTGAGTCTGTGTTCTAAGGTTCCTTCCAGCTCTGATGTTATGTGTTCTATGCTCCATTTTGTGTTCTATCCAATATCCCTTTCACTTCTGAGTCTGTGTTCTAAGGTTCCTTCCAGCTCTAATGTTATGTGTTCTATGTAATCTCCCTTTTATTTCTTAGTCCATGTTCTAAGCTTCCTTCTAGCTCTGATGTTAAGTGTTCTATGCTCCATTTTGTGTTCTATCATTTAGTCTTCTTTTCACTTCCAAGTCTATGTTCTCAGATCACATCTAACTCTGATATATTTCCTGGGGCTTATGGCCTCTGTAAACGCTAACATTATTCGTATATCCTCTCTAATATTCTGAAGTTCTTGTCCACTCTAATGGCCTTTGTCCTAAGGTCCCTTTAGGTTTTCCTAAATTTCCAAAGTTTCCTTTCTTCTAAGACTCCAACATTCTATACTCTGAGGCACCTTGCAGCTCTAATAGCCTGTGATCTTTTTCTTGATCCCTTCTACCTCTAAATATACTGTTTTATGATTTCTTTTATGTTCCACATTTCTTCTGGGTTCTGTGTTTTAAGGTCTCTTCCCATTCTAAGGTTCAAAGTTTGATGAAACCTTCTCTAGCTGACACTATGTTCTTCTGGCTCTAACATAAGGTCCCTTCTAACCTTAACATTCTGCATCCTAAATTCTAAGGTCTTTCCCAACTTTTAACTTAGACATTTTATATTCTAAAATACATTCTACCTCTGAGGTTCTATGTTCTTGGACTGTTTCTAAATCTAACACTATGTTCTAAGAGTCCTTCTCATTCTAGACATCCTATGGTCAGTGGTCCCATTTAGGTTTGGTCATTGTGAAAATGAGACCCATTCCAGGACTCTGGGGGAGTTGTTGGTAGGGGGAGGTTGGTCAGGGCTGGAGTGAGACACAACTCACCCTTTCTTCCAAAAGATTATACTGAGAACTCTGTTCTCTCCCCAGCCTGCCTGGATAACCCTTGTTTCCATGGAGGGAAGTGCTTGGAGGCAGAGGGCCACCCTGTCTGCCATTGTCCTCCAAGTTACACAGGGAAATTTTGTGAAATAGGTAGGTCCAGACCCCTTTCAGGCCAGGGCACCAGAGGTGGATTAGAGGGGAGATGTGATCACCAGGACATACAGAAAGGGAGAAGCACAGGGAGATGTCCTCCATCCTCCCCTTCCCCCTTTTAGAAGATGACAAAGGGAGAGGGGAGAGGGAGTGTGGTCTAGTGGAACAAATACTGGGTTGGTTTCCTTACCTGCCAAAAAGGGGGATTTCTAAACTAGATGATTTTTTAAGGTTCTTTCCAGCTTGAAATCCTATCAATCCTATCATCCTGAGACCCAGGTTCTAGTCCCAATTCTTTCTGTATCCAGGTCACTTCTTTCCCAAAGGAAAGAAGAAAACAAGGGAGGAGACAGGGAGAAATGATAAAAGTAGGGTGGACCAACTGGAGGAAGAGAACCCAGTTTTGGGAGCTCCCCTAGCACCTCCATTTTTGGATGATCTCTCTTTATCCTAGACACCACTGCAACATGTTATAATGGCCGGGGACTCACCTACCGAGGCACAGCCCATACCACATTATCTGGAAAACAATGCCAACCTTGGTCCTCAGAGATCACATTCCGGGACCTGCCCAGGGAATACGTGCTGAGCAGGGGTTTGGGCCATCACTCGTACTGCAGGTGAGGAGGACTGGGAGTTGAGTAAAGTTTTCATGAGAAGAGGGGAGCAGGCTGGAAGAGATGGGGAGAGAGAGGCAGGCTTAGACAAAGCCAGAGAAGTGAGGCTTTGGGGGAGGAGTCTGTGTGGGGCCCAGATCAGGAAAGAGGTGAGAAAAGGCACTGAGGATGAGATGTGGAGGACCCTTCACCTATACTTCATACCATTTACATTTGGTTTCAGGAACCCAGACAATGACACTAGCCCCTGGTGCTTTGTTCTCTCTGGGCCCCGGATAAGCTGGGAGCGATGTAGTCTGGACATATGCCAGCAACCAACTCAGAGTTCAGTCATGGCATCACAGCACTTAACTACTCCTGCCCCATCATCTTCCATAGGTAGGAAAGGGTCAAATATTATTATACTAGGAGGGGACAGGAAGGAAGAGAGGGGGAGAACCTCTTCTTAGAGGTAAAAGTGATGGGGAATTCACATAGAAAAGAGGTCACAGAGGGTGTGAAATGGTAGAGGGCACTGGATGGGCATAGACAGGAGGTCCAGGGTTGTCACAAAGGACAAGGTAAGCAGAAAGATATAGATTTGAACAAATTTTGTTGGAGGCAGAGGGCACAGCAAACACAGGGATGTAGTAGGCACAGGTGGGCAAAGCTCCAGAAGTCATGACACTGAGGACAGACAAGTTATGATGGAGGGCACTAGATTGAGTACAGGGCAAGCATAGGTCTGGCAGTGGAAGTGGGCACAGCTTAGGTGTAGAGGGCATGGAATGAACACAGAAAGAACTTTTTAGAGGTGCTCCATGGTGGACAAGAAATAATAAAGGCAGTGCAGGGAAAGAAGGCAGACAACTATTATGGCATGAGACGGGCACTTTCAGAAAAGGTACTACACTGGCTCCAATAGAGGGAACAAAGTATGAATAGGCTTTGGAACAAAGAAAAAGTATGGTGCTTATTAATAGTGAATAGACAGAGGGCATCAGTGGGCAGAGATGGGGTGAGCAGAGAGGGGCTGGATGCAGGCATGATATAAAGATAGGACTGACAGAAAATACTGATTGGGCCTGACAGGAAGAACACATGAACTGACAAGACAGCAGGCAGGGCAGGCAGGGGTCACTGGATGGGTACAGGCAGATGGAACAGAATACTGAGCAGGCATCGAAAACACATGAAATAGGAACAGTGCAATAAAAAGGGCTGAGCACAGGTAGAAGGCACAGGGCTGATAACAGAAAGCGCAAGACAAGAACAAGAGGACATTGTTGGGTACACAGAGAAGTGAGGGGGCTAAATGGGGATAAACATGGACAGAGAGCATGAGATAGGCATTGGCATGAGACTGTCATTCATAGAAAGCTTGGGGATGGCACAAATGGATATGATGTGGACATAACTAGGATAGGCAAAAGAAACAGGCTGGCACAGTATGAGTACAAAGGGAAAGACTGGCAAAGAGAGGGGGGATGGGTACCAGAACATAAGCACCAAGACTGGATATGGGTAAGCACTGGCAGAGGGCACAAGGAATGGAATGTAATCTCCATTATAGAACAGGGACTTTTTCATTTTATCTTTGTAACACCCTGACACCTTAATAAATGGTGCTTAATAAATTAGGCAGAGGGTACTGCCCTTAGCTCACTAGATGACCTCAAAGACCCCTTTCCGTCTTAGTTTTATAACAGCTATGCTCAGTTAGAGGACGGTATACATCAAAGTGGCTTCAGAAGGATGGAAAAAAAAAACTAGGAAAGACAAAACTATGGGAAGGGGAAATTATAGCTCAATGGAGTAAATTGTGGGGGAGGGAGAGGAAGGCAGGGAGCTCAGTTTGGGGGGCTTCCCCTCTCCATCTAAGGGCATGGGCAGGGACAGTTAGAGGGCACTACAAAAGATCACAGGCAGGTCAAGGGGGTACACACAGAGGGCATAGGGTAAGCACAGAAAAAGGGAACATCTGTGTCTCTAGTGGGCATCAGTCATCAGTCTGGTGCTCGGCTCCCTCTCAGAATTGTCCAGGCAGAGTCTCGGGTCCCAGCCTTCTCTGAGGAAGGCTGACGCTGTGACCTGCGGCCAGCGACAGAAGAAGAGGTTCTCTGGGCTGACTCGAGTCGTGGGAGGGCTGGTAGCATTAACAGGCGCACACCCCTACATAGCAGCGCTCTACCTGGACCAGACCTTCTGCGCTGGCAGCCTCATTAGCGCCTGCTGGGTTCTCACAGCAGCACACTGTCTGGAGAGCAGGTGAGTGACGCAGGGCTCTTCGGCCGGAACCACCGCACGATTTAGTTGTTTCTTTGGGAGAGTAATCTAGAGGAAGAGACCTGGGCAACAGGGGAGTTTAAGCTTGGGATAGGAAAAGCTAGATCCTTTTATGAACATGGAAAGAGAAGGTTTAGGGTTTCTTAGCTATCACCCTTGTCCCTCCCAAGCAGGGAGAGATTTGGGTTTGAAGATCAGATTTGGGGGTCCGGCTGGAAGTGAGGAGCAGAGGGTTGTACAGCAGGTGGGATCTGGGTTGTCTGATGGTGCGCTGCGAAGCTTCCAGCCAGTGTTCCCTCAGGCCTGCCCCACAACTGCTGACGGTGGTTCTGGGCCAAGAGAGATACAACGAAAGCTGTTCGCAGTGCCAGGAATTCGCGGTGCGTGAATACCTTCTGCACGAGAACTTCCGGACCGACACGTTCCAGAACGATATTGGTAGGTGCGGGTGAGCGGTGTCTAGGGCCAACAGGATGGCTTCAGCCCAACTAAGTGCCATGGTGTTCCCCTTAGGTAGGGAAAAGGGGTTGGAGATGCGGAAACCGGGCCCGAGCTCCAATAGCGCTCAAAGCTCTGTCTTGGTCGATTTGGGGGCTATTAGCGCTGATACGGCTGCAGGAGACAAAGGACGGCAGTTGCGCGCAGTTCACGTCCTTCGTTCAACCAGTGTGCCTCCCCGATTCCTCAGAGCCTATGAGTGACGCCTTGAGTTGCCAGGTCGCTGGCTGGGGTCACCAGTATGAAGGTAATAGGAGAGGGCAGTGAAGATGGCTTTTTCCCTCACGTGGGTCTGCACGGGAGACGACCCAGGACGAGGCAAGGAAGGGGCCTTGAAGGGGTGGCTAATGGAAGGGTCAAATTAGTGTGAGGATAGATGGCCAAAGACGGTCTCTGAAAGCCCAGATTCATCTCCTGCCTCTGCTCGGTGTCAGTAGGCAGTGTGACTTTGGGCACACAGTCTTCACGAAGAGCAGCAATTTTCTTGCTAAGCTTGTAAGGTGGAGAGCAGGTGCTAATCTGTGTTGGTGGAAGGAGTGTACTCACTGGGAGTTCCCTGCATTGGAGAAATCTAAAATCTGGTTTAAAATAAATAAAAAAGATGGGAGTTTTGGTAATGTAATCGTGGGCTGTAGTAACCTAATGGTAATGAAAATATTTCAGATTTGAACTGAGAGAATTCTGAGCCCCTTCTGGCCCTGACGTCTACTTAACTCGGTGTCCTTGGGCAGGTCACTTCTACTCTGTGGTCCTCAGTTTCCCCTCCTTTAAAATAAAGGAATATTCCCTTTAAGGTCCCTTGCTAGCTCAGAATCCTACTACACTGTGGGGAGAGGGATAAAAGGGGTTACACAGATGGTCAAGAGCCATATGACTTTTCTTCGTGGTTTGGGGGAGCCTTGCTCTGGTACAGAGAAATTCCAGCATTTGTTTGAGTTTTAGAGTTCTTGGTTCCCTATAGATTAAAACGGCTCTGTCAGAGATCCCCGAATTGCTGCTCACACTCTAACTCAGCTTACAGACAATCTGGGAATGAATTCCTTGGGCACAGGATTCAGGATTGGGGTGGAGGGGGAGACGAAAAGAAAGGTAGGAAAAAAATGTGAGTCCCAAACACACCTGGAGAAGGGGGTGGCAGCGAGTAGACCCTGACCTCGGAGTGATCCAATTGGGGTCACTCCCCATCACCGATCAAAGAACACAGTCTGGTCACCTATTCCGCTTTACCACGCTGCAGGGGCCGAAGACTACTCCAGTTACCTGCAGGAGGCCCAGATTCCTATCATTCCCTTCGAGACCTGCTCAGCCCCAGAAGTGCATGGGACAACTATTACCCAGGGCATGCTGTGTGCCGGTTTCCTGGAAGGGGGCACAGATGCTTGCCAGGTGAGCGGAGAGACAGGTCACATGAAAAGGGGAGTGGGGAGGCACAAGGCAAGGACAAAGAACTGACATGTCAGTGGCCTAGGGCGACTCCGGGGGACCGCTTGTGTGCGAAGAGGCAGCGGATCAGCTCACTCTGCGCGGAGTGGTGAGCTGGGGCGCAGGCTGTGGGAACCGAAACAAGCCTGGAGTCTACGCCAACGTAACCAATTACCTAGAATGGATCCGGGAGCACACTGCCTCCTAACAGACCCTGGGTTTACCTACCCCTGGGGTGGGCACACTAAGGGCTAGTGGGGACCTGGTAATGGGGGAGGTCCTAAAATGAAGAGTGTGAGATAGTATTACCTTGGCTTCTGGGTCCTCTTTCAGCGCCGTGGGGCAATAAAGGGGCTTGTCTATTCTCTGGTCCCGAACAAGTCCTGGAAGGTGGAGGAGATGTGAATTCAGAACAAATTTTGGTGTCACAGAGGACGCTGACGTCACAGCGGTAACCGGGAGAGCAGCAGCGGGAGCTAGGACACCCCTGGGGACTCAGAGCGCAGGGCAGGAGTCCACTCTCTCCCTGGAATGGGCGACTGGAAGACATACATCAGCGCCGTACTGCGGGACCAGCGCATCGATGACGTGGCGGTGGTGGGGCATTCGGACAACCGCTGCGTGTGGGCCTCAAGGCCTGGAGGTCTGCTGGCTGCCATTTCCCCGCAGGAGGTGGGCATACTGACAGGCCCTGACCGCCGCAGCTTCTTGCAGTCTGGTATCAGCTTGGCAGGTCGACGCTGCTGCGTCATCCGAGACCACCTCTTAGAAGAAGGCGATGGTGTTCTGGACGCCAGGACCAAGGGACTGGATGGTCGCTCTGTGTGCGTGGGACTCACGCCAAAGGCCTTGATCGTGCTCATGGGCCGACGGGGCGTGCACGGGGGCACACTCAACAAAACTACTCACCATCTTATCAGGGGCCTGCGGTTCCAGGGCATCTAGGATGCCAGTAGTGTCAGGGAATAATATACATGTAATATAGCCTGAGCCCTGTTCTGGGAAGTGGGACAAGAGGGTGGGTTTGGGGTTACGGGTTGTCCCGGGCCTAGCTCTCTGGCTGCCTTAGAGCGGATGAACTTCTCCCTTTAGAGGATTGCCTGGAGCAAGTGCTCATTGAGAATCGTAGCCCTGGAGGACAGGGAAGCTAGTCCTTCTGACCCAGTGATTAGAGCCATGAAGATTCAGGGCAATCTCACAGCCAAGGCAGAACTCTGAAGATTCTCACAGACAACTAGACTCATAGCTGCCTCTAGAACACATAAATGCCAGCGAGTCCAGCATCAACCTTAGTGCCGTCTTCCCAGAATGTAGTGGGGCTCTGAGGTCTTGGAAGATCAGGCCAGTACGGAAAACAAGCATTAGGATTAGGTATTGGGAAAGGCTTCTGGTAGAAGTCTTATTATTAAGCTCTATATGTCAAGCAAAACCTATTAAGATCTGGGGATTTACAAAAAAGGCAAAAACATTTGTCCTTATCTAGGAATTCACATTCTAATGTGGAAGGGCAGGGAAAACCATGTTAAGTAACCATGTGCATACAAGATACATACAGTGTATATATCTTGAAAGTAAAGATATTAATTAATAAGGGGGTCAGGGTGGATGGTGAAAAGCCTACTGGAGAAGGTGGAATTTAGACTGTCCAGAAGGAGGCTAGGAAAACCAGGAGATCCAGGTGAGGAGGAAGAGCATCCGGGTATAGGGGGTAGGGAGTTGACGTTGGGAGTTCTGGCTGGGCCAGGCCATTTGCCTTTACTGAATCCCCAGAGCTGTCTACGGTGGGACACAACATGGGGAATCCCATTAAGGCTAAGACTGGGAGGTCCCTGGCCACCCATTGGTGGGCATCTCTCTTATTTTTTGCTTTTTGGAGGGGCCAAGGCAGGGCAATTGGGCTTAAGTGACTTGCCCAAGGTCACACAGCTAGTAAGTGTTAAGTGTCTGAGGTCAGATTTGAACTCAGGTCCTCCTGACTCCAGGGCGGGTGCTCTATTCACTGCACCACCTAGCTGCCCCTTTTATTTTTATTTATTTATTTGGTGGGCATCTCTCTTCTGGTGTTTGATGTTATTGATCCTTCCTCTGCAAAAACTTTTCCCATCGGTAAGACTCCTATATCCATCCTCACAGCAATCTATTGGGGAAGGAAGGGCTGGGGTTTTTATTGCCCACATTTCTCAGAGGGGAAACTGCTGAGAAAACTTGAAAGTGTTTTGCTCAGGGTCACACAACCTTAAGAATTTGGGTCTCTCAACTCCAGAAGTCCAGAACTCTCTTCACTCCACACACTGGCTCTTTTTGGAGGTGACAAGTTGATATTGCCAAGCTTATCCCAGCCCTTTCCTGGCACTGGGCACTTCATTCCTTTCCCTCTTTTGTTCTTCTCTTTTCTACTTCCTCTCCTTTTCCCTTCATTCCTCAGATATTTTATTATGTCCCTTTCTCTAAACTCTTTCTCCTCTCCCTCCCCCCTTCCCTCCTCTTCTCCTTTCTCTCACCCAGTCCTCACTCTTCTCTGCCTTTCCTGTACTCTTTTCCCTCTACTTACCCTTTTTTTTTTCTGGGGAAGGAGTATGGGCTTCACAGGAGGGATTGGACTTTTTGAAAAGGAGTCTTATAAGTTTGGTGAACTAGTCCCAGTGCCGCTTCTAACAGCCCTAGAGAGGGTTGATTGAGGGGCAGACCTGAGGCAAAGGCTACAAGGTCAAAGTTCTGGAAGGAATGAGACTGGGAAGAGCCACCTCTTCTAGGCCTCAGTTGGAGACATGTATGGGGCTGTGAACAAGGTGCCCAGGGACCTCCTTCCTCCTGAGAAGAATCTAGTCAATAAGTATTAAGATCCTCCTACGTGCCAGGGACTTTGCTAAGCCCTAGAGATACCAAGACAAAAAAATAGTCCCTGCTCTTAAGGAGCCAATGTGGGAGATGACATGCAAATAACTATGTACCAACAAGATATATATGCAGAAATACAGGTCCATATAGATAAATTGGAGATAATCAACAGAGAGAAGACACTAGCATTAAGGAGAATGGGGAAAGACTTCTTGCAGAAAGTGGGATTTTAGCTATGCAGGCTCCAGGTCTCTGAAGTTCTCTCCCTCTTACCTCTTTGCCCCCAGCCTCCTTCTAGGGGTGGGGAGGAGCCTGGCTATTTTATTCTGGGGGAAAATTTTACAATTAATTAAGCCATTGCTGCTTTCCTCTCCTTTATCCTAATTTTCTTCTCCTTTCCTTCTTTCCTCTTGGGGCTATGGGCTATATAGCATTGAGATGAAAAAGGATATTGGACTCCCTGGCTCCCCATTCCTATTACAAGAAGCTATTTCATTTACTATTTCTTCTAAATGAAGAAACTTTATTTACTAGAACTGTCTTACTATCATTAACCTCCTGCCCCCTTTCCCTTGCTTCTTAAAACCACCTAGTGGTAGCTCCTCCTTCCCTGCCTTGCTCCATGACCTTATTGGGAACCTCTGTGATCTCAGCAGCAGGAAGTGTGAAGAATGGTTGGGCTCCCAAACCCAGTTTTCCTTTGGGGAAACTTCCATAGCATCTTAGAGTTGGAATGGCACTTGGATGTCATCTAGTTTCAACCATCACCTCAACAGGAACCCATTTTTTCAGTGTCCATAACAGGTAGCCATTCAGCTATACTTCCAGGAACAGGAAACCACTGCCTTCTAAGGCCACCCATGCCAGTGTCTATGGTGGGGCAGCCCCAATGGTAGGAAGTCCTAATGCTGACCTGCTGATTTCCTCATTGTACCTTTCCCCAGCTGGTCAAAGTTCTACTTTAGGGCTAGCTAGAGTTGGCAGCAGGATGGCTCCAGACTTAGTTATTATCCTATTTCTTGTTATGGTCACCCAAAATCTTAGAATAAAAGAATTTAGAGCTGAAAAGAACACTCTCTTATAAAGGAGGAAACTGAGTTCTAGAAAAGGGAAATGACTTTTCTGTGGTCACATAAAATTGGTTCCTAAATTGTCTCTCAGTTTAAACTCTACATCTTATTGACACGTCCTTAGATCACTAGATTCTGAAGGGAAAATCCTCCACCTCTTCAGATTAAATCTTCATTTGTCACAAAAAGTAACAATTAAGTAATATATTGTGACTATATCTAATAATATATACTACATCTTGTCCCCAGAAGGTTCCATCTCTCTAAGAGTTATTCATAATTTATTATTTTTTTCATTTTCCAAATGCTTTATTAACTTCTGATTTACATCATTTCTGCCAGATTTTGAGTTACAAATTTTCTTCCCCTACCCACTGCCCCCAAAAAGCAATCCCACAGGATATCCCCTCCTCCAATCTGCTCTCTCCCATATCTTCTCCCATACCCCCTTCGACTTTTCCAGTAGGGCATGGTGGATCTCTATGCCCCAGTGCCTGTATATCTTCTTTCCCAATTACATGTAAAATAGTATTAATAATAGCATGTATATATATATATATATATATATATATATATATATATAATTTTAAACATTTGATTTTAAAACTTTAAATTCCAGATTCATTCTCTCCCTCCCTTGTCACCCACGCTTACTGGGAAGATAAGCAGTTCAGTATAGGTTGTGCATGTGTAGCAAATGCAAAACATTAACATAGAAGATATATTGTAAAAGACTGACTATATTTCCCTCCATCCTATCCCACCACCCACTTGTTCTGTTCTCTACTTTGATCCCATCCCTTTTCAAAAGTGAGTACTTCCAACTTCCCCCCAGCCTGCCCTCCCTTCCATCATACCCACTCTCATCCCCTTCCCCCCTATTCTCCTGTAGGGTGAGATACCCTATTTAGTGTGTATGTCATTCCCTCCCTGAGCCAAATTCAATGAGAATAAGGTTGACCCATTCCCTTCTGCCTCCCTGTTCTTCCCCTCCATGGTAACCATTTTCCCTTGCCTCTTCTGTATGAGATAGTTTACCCATTCTGTCTCTCTCCATCTCCTCTCATTATATTCCTCTTTCACCTCTTAATTTCACCTTTTAAGTATCATCCCTTCCTATTAACTTGGTCCTGTGCCCTCTATCTAAATATACCTGTAAACATATATACACACATTCACATATGTATTCATATGCCTGTATACCCTCTGATATAGACATATAAATATATATATATATATATTACCTTCAACTATTTTCATACTGAGAAAAGTTTCATCAGTTACAATTATTGTTTTTCCATGTAGGAATGTTAATAGTTCAACTTTGATAAGTGGCTTATGATTTTTTCTTTTCCCTGTTTACCTTCTCAAGCTTCTCTTGCTGCTTGTATTATCTGAATTTCAAATTTTCTATTCAACTCTGGTTTTTTCATTAAGAATGCTTGAAAGTCCTCTATTCCACTGAATGACCATATTTTCCCCTGAAACATGATACTCAGTTTTGCTAGGTAGGTGATTCTTGGTTTTAATCCCAGCTCCTCTGCCCTCTGGAATATCATATTCCAGGCCCTTTGATCCCTCAGTGTAGAAGCTTCCAGATCCTGTGTTATCCTGATTTTGTTTCCACAATATTCAAATTGTTTCTTCCTGGCTGCTTGTAATATTCTCTCCTTGATCTGGGAATTCTGAAACCTGGCTATAATATTCCTAGGAGTTTTCTTTTGGGGATCTTTTTCAGGAGGTGATCAGTGGATTCTTTCAACCTCTGTTTTGCCTTCTGGCTCTAAAATATCAGGGCAATTTTCCTTGAGAATGTCTTGGAGGATGATTTCTAGGTTCTTTCTTTGATCATGGCTTTCAGGTAGTTCAAAAATTTTTTAAATTATCTCTCCTGGATCTATTTTCCAGGTCAGTGGTTTTTCTCATGAGATATTTCACATTGCCTTCTATTCTTTCAGTTGTTTGGATCTATTTAACATCATCTTGATTTCTCATGAAGTCACTAGCTTCCCTTTGCTCCATTCCAAATCTGAGGGAATGATTCTCCTCATTGAGCTTTTGAGCTTCTTTCTCCATCTGGCAAATTCGGCTTTTTAAGGCATTTCTCTCCTCATTGCCTTTTTGAGCCTCTTTTGACAATTGAGTTAGTCTGTTTTTTAAGGTGTGATTTTCCTCAGTCAGGCTGTTGATTCTCATATTTTTTTTTTAAATAATCAGGGTTAAGTAACTTGCTCAAGGTTACACGGCCAGTTATTTCTGGGTGTGGGGCTGAATGTCTGAGCCCGGGATTCGATCTCCAGGTCATCCCAACACTGGAGCCGGTGCTCTTACTCGCTGAGCCACCTGGCCACCCCTCATTTCATAATTTTTTGTATCGTTCTCATTTCTCTTCCCAATTTTTCCTCCACTTCTCTTATCTGCTTCTTAAGGTCCTCTATGGCCTGTAACCAGCTTGTATTTTCCTTTGAAGCTTTTGGTACAGGAGTTCTGACTTCACTGTCTTCCTCCTGTTCCGTGCTTTGTTCCTTTTTGTCCCCAAAACAGGAGTCTAATGTTGGAATCTTCTGTTTGCTTTGTTTCCTTTGCCTGGTCATGTCGTCCCTCAGTAATTTGACCCCTGGGATTTTTGCTACAGTAGGACTCTGCCACCAGACAGGGGAACTTTTGTCCCAAACGCTGGGGTTTTCTCAGCTGCCGGAGGTATTTGGTGCCCTCTCTGAGGGCTCCACATGCTCTGGCAAGCTGGACACACACTCCAGGACCACCACCCTAGACTGCAATCCAGATCCAAGCAGGTTAAAGCAAGAGCAATTACCCCTCAGACTGGTGCTTGGTCCCCCTACACTCTGCAGGCCAGGAGCTGAAGCTGCCACGTGGCACTGGCTGGCTATGCTGGCACCTCAGTGGCTTCTTGCCCTGGGGGCAAAAGCCACACACTCCCACTTACTGGGTCCCAAAGTCCAGACTGCACTGACCTCTCACTTTGTCCTTCGCATCTATGTGTTGATAAATCTGGAAATGGCCACAGCTGCTGATGATCTGGAGTCCCTCTGGTGCGAGGCCCCTCAGGCCCACCCTGGGGCTAAAACCTCCTGCTCACATGGGCCTGGGCTCGCTCCCAGAGGGCTGAGCTGGCCAATTCCTGCCAGCCTGCAGGGCTGTCCTCAGCGGGAGGTTAGTTTCTCTGTGTCATTTTGTGGTTTCTGCAGCTCCAAAGTAGTTCAGAGTCCCCTTTTTACATGGATTGGGGAAGGTGGAAGCTGGAGCTGCTTGGAGGTCCTGCTTCTACCAATTTATTATTTTTTAAAAGAAATGTTTTGTTATTCTGAATTTCAAAACAGCAGTTTGCATTTCTGTATATAAGAACAGAAAAAGAGAATTATCCTAAGAACAAATCTCCATTGTGTACAGCTTAGCTTTTTTTTTTTAAGCAATTGGGGTTAAGTAACTTGCTCAAAGTTACACAGCCAGTTATTTCTGGGTGTGGTGCTAAGTATCTGAGCCTGGATTTGATCCCAGGTCATCCCGACACTGGAGCCGGTGCTCTTACTCACTGAGCCACCTGGCTGCCCCCAGCTTAGCTTTTTTTAAAGCATATAAGGACATTTAACATGTTCCAAAGTTGTCCCATTTGTCTGTTTTCTTCCGAATCAACTTCCATTCAGTTTTGGGCACTTTTAAAAATGCTTCATTGATGCTCTTATTTCCCCCCCTGTATTATCATCCTTACCCCTCTCATTCCCATTCCCAGACTGAAAAACAAAAACCTTGTAACTAACACAGTATCTTTTTAAAAATTTGTTTTATTAAATATTTCCCAATTACATGTAAATTTTCTAAACATTTATTTTTAAAAATTTTGAGTTCCAAATTCTCTCTCACTCCTGCCTTTCCTTGTCCCTTGAGAATGCAAGCAATATGACATCAATTATACATGTGAAGTCATGCAAAACATTTCTATAGTAGCCATGTTGCAAAAGAAAACACACACAAACAAATGAAAAAATGAAGTAAGAAAAGTATGCTTCTTTCTGCCCTCAGAGTTCATCAGTCCTCTCTTTGGAGGTGGATAGCATTTTTCATCCTGTGTCCTTTGCAATTGTCTTGGATCATTGTCTTGATCAGAATAGCTGTCTTTCACAGTTGATCATTTGCTGTTAATTGTGCATAATAGTCTCTTGTTTCTGCTTATTTCATTTTGCAACAGTTCATATAAGTCTTCCCATGTTTTTCTGAAGCCATTTCTTATAGTACAATAGTATTCCACTACAATCATATACCAGAACTCCAACAAGCATAATATCTTTAAAAATAAGCTGAACTTGACAGCAAACAAAATTAACATTTTCATACATGTAGTAGAACAGAAAAGAAAGCATTGCACATGAAACTGTGAATATCTATTCTGATAGCTTGCCTTTTCTTTTATAATAAATTCAACATCTGACTTTCAAAGCTATCTTGGAAAGAGAGATATCCAAACCTATAGAGTCCCCCATGACTTTTGACATGACTCTACCCCAAGGAAATTTCAGGTAACATTTATAGAAATCTTAAGTCATTTCAGACATCTCTTCATTTCCTACCTGCTGTATTCATTTTAGCCTTCTTTGATTTCTCCACCAAATCCCCAGTAAATTTGTTATTGGGAAATCTTATCATCTTGCAAGATCCAATCAGCTTTGCTACTCACATCTCATTAGTACCCTCTGTCCCTCTGGTTGGCTAGTAAAGCCATAAACTCCATTTAAGAAGAGAGAACAGGGCAGACATCTTCTCAGACTTCTCTTCATTTCCCACCCAACCATACTCATTTTGGATTTCTTTGAATTCTCTACCATGCCCCTACACCAAATACCTCTCCCACCCTACACTTTTCGGCTTTCTATTGGATATTATTTTTTGCTATTAGATAGTAAGCTTGAGGGTAGAGGACAGGCATTTCCTTCCTTCCTTCCTTCCTTCCTTCCTTCCTTCCTTCCTTCCTTTCTTTCTTTCTTTCTTTCTTTCTTTCTTTCTTTCTTTCTTTCTT
>NW_027187393.1:1975242-1992100 GCF_028583685.1 Petaurus breviceps papuanus
TCTTTCTTTCTTTCTTTCTTTCTTTCTTTCTTTCTTTCTTTCTTTCTCTTTCGTGTCCCTTACACTTAGCACAATGTGTGTTGTTGTTATTCAGTTGTTTAAGTGGTGTCTAACTCTTCCTGACTCCTTGTGGTGTTTCCTTGGCAAAAATACTGGAGTAGCTTGCTGTTTCCTTCTCCTACAGATGAGGAAACTGAGACAGAGTTAAGTGACTTGCTTCACACAACTAGTAAGTGTCTGAGGCTGGGTTTGAATTTAGGAAGATGGTTCTTCCAGACTTCAGATCTGGTGCTCTATGCTCTTCACCACCTAATTGCCCCAGGTACATAGTAACTATCTTGAATGAGAAAAACTATCTTAAAATACTGGGTGGATTAACATTTCAGAATTGGGCAACCAAAATTACTATTCCATTTCTCATGGACTATTCATTTACAGGAATTAATGAAATCCCTCACAGAGATCTGTGTCAAGAATCTAAATTGAATAGAGGTATATAAGAGTGCACTTATCATGGAGTAGAACCTAGTTTAATCACTTTCAGGGGTTAAAAAGAGGAAACTCCCTCTTAAGCCATTCATCACTTTTAGACCTTTTTGGCCTCTATAACCAGTCTTTCCAAAGGGCTTTCCCCAGGGTCTAGAAAGGGCCTTAGGAAAAAATCATATTTCTTAATATTATTAGAGAAATTTAACAAGGTTTTAAAAACATACTTCCACACCTAATAGTGGAATCTCTGGGTCAAAGGATATGGATTTTAGCCATTTTATTTACAAATTTCAAATTGCTTTCCCCAATGATTGTGCTAATCCACAGTTCTACCAATGATGTACCAATGTGCCTGTCTTTCTACTTCTCTTTCAACATTGACTATTTCCATTTTCTATAATCTTTGCTAATTTTCTGGTTGTGAGGTAAAACCTCAGGGTTATTTTGATGTGCATTTCCCTTATTATTAGTGTAGTAAGTACTCTTTCTGTTTTCACTCTTTTAGAGCCAAGACCAATTATATCTTATTCTTAAAGTTTTCGAAGTACCCCTGAGGAGTTGGAATTTTCTTCTTTAATGCTCCCAGTTTCAATACCTTCATTAGTCAACCCCTATTACATTAATGGCTTCAAATGTTCTTTTCAAATTTTTATTTATTATTAATAGCTTGTTAATAATAATTTGTAATAATAGATTATTAATAGTTTGAAATTTTTCTTTTGAGAACCATTTGTCCATATCCTTTGATACCGTATCTATTAGGGGAATGGTCTTCTATATTTCTGTTAATTGTCTATATATTTTGGACATCAAACCATTGTCTAAGAAATAGGACACAAAGATTTCTCCCCACACCTATTGACTGCTTCCCCTTTTATCCTGGATGCATTAATTTTGTGTCTTCTGAATACTCTAAAAACCATTTCATTCGCTCTCTTTGTTTTCTCTTTCTCTTTTTGGACCAGCCTGTGCAATTTCCCTTCCCTCCCCTCCCCCACTTCATTTCCCAACCTGGTTAGGTTTCCTGGACTTCATGGTCTCCAGAAAATTGTCATTTCAGAGGATGAAACTCATCCTTCTTTGGCGCTCTCTCTCGTTGAAGCAGGTGACTGGGTGGATGTCTGGGAGCTCCTCTGGGATCTTCAGTTTGAGGAGGGACCCTGGGGTATTCCATTTCTTCATTTCCTCACAAGATCACTTTGTGATTTCCAGAAAATCGCCTTTCTGCAAGATGAAATCAACTCTGAATTTGCTCTTCTTGGACTCTCTTGTGCTTTTCTTTGTATCTCCAGCTCTTAGCACAGTGCTTGACAAATAGTAGGTGCTTAATAAATGTTTATTGATGCAGACACTTGACTCTTCCTCTTACCTCTATTCCCCCAACTGAAAAAATAAAAAAAAACCAAAACTCTTGTAAAAATACGCAGTCGGATAAAGCATATTATTGCAACATTGACAACATCTAAAAATACATATTTTGTTCAGCACAAGTATGCCATCACTTCTGATCAGTAAGTATAGTCAAACAAAACAAATCCACAGTTGACCACATCTGGAAAAATGTATGTCAAGAGTTGGGAAGCCTATTTCATCTTCTATTTTTTTTTTTTGGTAATATTTAAAATTTTAAATGCAAAAAGAGAAATGAAAAAAATTGCCATGTACACTATAAAATAAAGGGCAGGAGTAGACGGTAAGAGAGGATTCAATCTAAAACAATAAATTTCCATGTCAAGAAAACCTATATAATAGATACTACACATTGTTGTCAAAGCTTCCCAGCTTTTCTTTACTGTCTTGTTGATTTTCTTTTATTCTCTGCTGCACTTTTGAGTTTATTTTTTTCCCTCCCTCTTCCCACCATCCTAAAGAAGGCATATGGAGAATTGTATGTATGTATGTGTGTGTTATATACACACATACACATATATGTACATATACACACATATATACATATACATAGATACCCATAAACATACACAAATATACATGTATACACTCATACAAATATATGTAAGATTGTACTATGCTTATTTCCTCTTATCATCTGTTTTTCTGAAAGTGGATAGCATCTTCCTCATAAGTCCAAATCTTTCCATGTTTTTCTAATTCAATCAGCTCATTATTTCCTACACCACAGCAATATTCCAATCCAATCATATCCTATCTGAAAGATTGTCTATTAAAGTTTCCCCCTCCGCCACCAATTTTCTGTATTCCTTCTATTCTTGGCTATGTAGGTTTTCTTTATGCAAAAAATTTTAATTTAAAGTAATCAAAATTTTCCTTTTTATACTTCAACAATGCTCTCACCTTATAATATAAAGTCTGATACCTCAGAATCTATTTTCTTTACATCTTTTCCCCCTGATTTCTTTGAAGTTCCTGACCTTTTGTTCTTCCAAATGAACTTCATTTTTATTTTTCCTAACTCAGCAAAACTATTGCTGACACATAGTGTAGTTTCTCTCTTTTTCACTTTTGATGAAAACTTTGTTCTTAGATCATGATTACTATCCCTGCTTTTTCTTTTACATACTAAGTTCTACTCCTGCCCTTTATTTTATATTTTGTGTATCTCTCATTTTTATAATGTTTCCTGAAAGCAACATATTATTGAATTTAAATTTTAAATCTGCTATCTCTTTCCATTTTATGGGCAAATTTGTCCCATTCACAGCAATTACTTCTTGTGTATCTTCCTCTGTCCCATTTTTCTTCAGTATCCTTCTCACCCTGTTTACCCTATCTTTCCTCAGTACTCTGCTTTACTTCTACCACCCACCTTGCTCTCCTATTCCTTAACCTACCCACATCTCTAAGAGTCTCTCCTTTATTCTATCCCCTTGCTCTAGTTTCTTTCTGAATTTAGAAGACTTTTATACTCTTCTAGCTACATGTTGTTCCCTCTTTAATTCATTCCTAATGAGAGTAAGGTTTCAGCACTACCTGCCCTCCCCACTACTAGCTTCTTCTATATCAATTTTTCCTTTTGTGCCTCATTTGTATGAGATAAAAATTCCCTACATGGTTTTGTTTTTTAGAATCACCTCATCATACACAGCTCAGCACATGCCTTTCTTTCAAACGACCCAAATAATGATGACAATCATAAGAATACGGCTAATATTTTCACTAAGCAAACAATTTGACCTTATTGAGTCACTTATAATTGGTCTTTAGTGTTTATCTTGTATTTCTCCTGGATATTATATGTTGAATCTTCCCTTAAATCCTGAGGTTTTGGTCACAAAAATATGAAAATCTTTGAACCTATAAAATGTCTTTTTAAAAAATTCAGTATTATACTTATCTTTGCTTGGTAAGTTACCCTTGGTTATAACCCCAGATCTTTAGTTCTATGAAATATAGTATTCCAAAACTTACCGTGTTGAAACATAGTAACTGCTAGTCCTTGTGTAATTCTTATTGTAGCTCTATGCTACTTAAATTGCTTTTTTTATTGTTGTTTGCAATATTTTCTCCTTAACCTAGGAGAAACTTGGCTATGCTCTCCCTGTAAGTTTTCTTCATGGGATTTCTTTCAGGTGGTGATTGGCGGATTTTTTCTATTTCTGCTTTGCCTTCTTGTTCTCGAACTTCAGGGCAATTTTCCTTGATAATTTCTTGTAATATTGTATCAAGATTCTTTTTTTTCATAATTTTCAGGTAGTCTGACTATTCTTATATTATTTCTCCTCAATCTGTTTACCATATTGATTGTTTTTCTGATGGATGTTTCACTCTCTCTTCTATTTTTTCATTATTTTGATTTTGTTTTCTTTATTTCTTTGTGTCTTAGAACGTCATTAGCTTTCCCTTGTCCAATTCTAGTTTTCAAGGAATTATTTTCTTTCTTAAGTTTTTGTTTCTCTATTTCAAGTTGGTTGACTTTTCATGATTTTCTTGTTGCTTTTATTTTTTTTATCTCTTTTATTTTAATTTTAAAGTTCTTTTTAAGGTCTTTCAAGAACTCTTTTTGTGCTTGGGACCATTTGGTGTTTCTTATTGGAAAAGGAGTGGCTTTTTTAGCTCTGTCATTTTTTTCTGACTATGAATCGAGATCTCTGTTGCCATAGTAACTATCTATGGTACTTTCTCCTTTGCTTACTTATTTTTATTTATTTATTGTTTGCTTTATTTTATTTTTAGCAGCTATTAGTGAAGTCAAGTTGTAGTCATGAGGTATGAGGAATGATGCCCAAGTCTCAGGTCCTTCTTACTGTTATTTTCTGAGGTCTGTCTCAGGGCCCAATCCTGGGCTCTCCTCTCTAGCCCTAAGCAACAGAAAGGACTCCCAGCCACACTGTTCTGCAAATGGTCTTGCTACCTGTGGGCCCTTGAGTGGCTGCAAACTACAGCTGTCCTCTCTGCCCCAGAACTGAAACCAGGGACTCTGCTTTTCTGCAAGTGCCCACAGCCAATAGGGTTCCTGCCCCTTGTTACAGCCCTCATCAGGTGTGTGCAAGCTCCTTCTGCCTGCAGCCACAGCTCGGTGTTGTCTGGTCAGCACAGCTGTGTGTGGCATCCCTCCAGAGTGGAAGGTCCTTCAATCTTCTTCTCAGCTGTCATACCCCTACACTGTCTGTGAGATGAGAATTTCTAAGGGTAAGGCTGCCTCTCAACCTCCTGGGCTTATTTGTTGATTCTGCAGAGCTGGCCTGGAGATGTTTGCACTTCACTCAGGCCAAACCTCTACCCATGGGAGGAGGTTGAGTCTTTCCTGAGGTTTTCTCAAATTATCTTAGGAGAACAACTGCTTTACCCCAACTTTTGTTATTTCTGCTGCTCTGAGGTGATGTTCAGTCATTTTTGTGTGTGTGGAGGAAATTTGGAGAACTAAAAGTTTTCTGACCTGTTCCACCAGAACATCTTCCCAGAACCCTGTCTTCATCTTCCTTCCTTGGAATTGTGGTTTGGTCATTGCATTGAACAGAGTTTCCAAGTCTTTGCAAGTTGTTTTTCTTTATAGTGCTGTAGTTATATTCTCCTGTGTGCATGTCATTCTGTATCAATGTTCATACCAGGAAAGTTTTTTTCTGGAACTGTCCATTTAGTAATTTCTTATAGTACAAAAATATTCCATTAGAATTCATATACCATCCCTTCTGGTGTGGCTGCCATTGGGGCTACGCGCCGCAGCCATGGCTATCCAGTACCCCATGGCCGTGGGCCTCAACAAGGGCCACAAAGTTATGAAAAATGTTTCGAAGCCGCGACACTGCCGCCGCCATGGGCACTTGACCAAACACACAAAGTTTGTGAGAGATATGATCCAGCAGGTGTGTGGATTTGCCCCTTATGAAGGCAGGCCATAGAACTGTTAAAAGTCTCCAAGGAGAAGCGAGCCCTTAAGTTAATCAAAAAAAGGGTGGGAACTCACATCTGAGCCAAGAGGAAGACAGAGGAGCTCAGCAATATCCTAGCTGCCATGAGAAAGGCTGCTCCCAAGAAGGACTAAACTGGACTCTACCAACCTTCCCCACTTACCCAATAAAGATTTGACAAATAGGGAAGAAAAAAAAGAATTCATATACCATAATAGGGTTAGCCATTCCTCAATTGATGGGCACACCCTAGTTTCCACATCTTTGCTATAACAAAAAAGTGCTTCTATGAATATTTTTTATATATTGGTCCTTTTCCCCCTACTTTTAACTCCTTGGGATATCAGCTTGGCATCATTTCCCACCTGGCTGCTTTCTTGGACTGCATCATGGTCTCCAGAAATTTATCTTACTGAAAGATCACTTCCCCTTGAAAACTTTTACCTCCTTAGTTCTTCCTACCCTTCTCTGCCTCTGGTTACTTAGTCGTTGTCTTTCGTGCTTGAAGAAGACCAAAATGACACTACTTACTATATTGGGGTCAAAGTACACTGCTTGATCAGACTAATACTAGCTCAGAAGGCTCTAATATGGGTTGGGCACAAATAGTCCATAAGAACATTTGGAGTGGAGATATCTCTAAATTTGCTCATCTCACATTTCTTTTGATTTACTGCAATTCTGCTTTGCCCATAGAGTATAGTGCCTTGATGCAGGCACGCCATGCTGGGTGCTTCTGTTTCAGTGTCTCCCATATCTCACAAGAGATTCCAAAGTTCTTCAGAGAGACATTGAGAGTGTCTTTGTTTTGCCTCTTCTGAGGTGTATGTACACTTGTGTATGAACATTTTCCTTGTGTGAGTTCTCCATAAAATAGTTTTTTAGGCAAACCTATATTTGACATTCAAACAATGTGGGCAACCCATCAGAGTTTTGCTCTCCTCAGTAGAGTTTGAATGCTTGGCAGTTCAGCTCAAGAAAGTTCCTCAGTGTCTGGCATGTTATCCTGCCAGGTGATCTTCAGAATCTTCCTAAGACAATTCACATGGAAGTGATTCAGTTTCTTGGCATGGGGTTGGTATACTGTCTAGGTTTTACAGGCATGCAGCAATGAGGTCAGCACAACAGCTCTGTAGACCTTCAGTTCAGTAAGCAGCTTAATACCTCTTCTCCTTCTTACACTTTCCTTCAGAGCATTCCAAAAACTGAGCTCTGAGTTCTGGCAATGTGTGCATCAACCTCATTATCAATGTGTACATTCCTGAAAAGTATACTGCCAAAGTAAGTGAATTCATCCACAGTATTCAAAGCTTCTCCATTTGCTGTACCACAAATGTATATATGGTGTGGTGCTAACTGCTGGAGAACTTTCTTTCTTTCTTTCTTTTTCTTTCTTTCTTTCTTTGTTTCTTTCTTTGTTTCTTTCTTTGTTTCTTTCTTTCTTTCTTTCTTTCTTTCTTTCTTTCTTTCTTTCTTTCTTTCTTTCTTTCTTTCTTTCTTTCTTTCTTTCTTTCTTTCTTTCTTTCTTTCTTTCTTTCTTCTCTTTTTGGAGGGCAATTGGGGTTAAGTGACTTGACCAAAGTCACGAGGCTAGTTAAGTGTGTCGAGTGTCTGAGGCTGAATTTGAACTCAGGTCCTTCTGACTCCAGGGCCGGTACTCTATTCACTGCACCACCTAGCCACCTCGAGAACTTCTTTTTTCTTGGTGTTAATTGACAGGTCAGAAATTAGCACAAGTGCAGAGTCTTGATCCATACTCTGTTGCATTTCAGCCTCAGAGCCTGCAGTGACTGCACAATCATCTGTGAACAAAAAGTTGTGTACCAACTCTCTCTCCACTTTAGTCTTGGTTTGTAGCCTTTTCAAGATTTATGGTCATTGTGATAGCTGACCTTGGTATCATTTTTGTCCTTGTTAAAGGCATTCAATAACATCACTGAAAACATCATGCAAAAAGCATGGAAGAAAGCACATAGCTTTGCTTCACTCCATTGGTGACTGGGAAAGCACGAAAACATTGTCCATTATCCAGAACCCAGGCAAGCATGACATCATGAAAATGATGTTTAATACCAGTGAACTTCTCCAGGCAACCAACTATTCCCTCTACTTGGAGAGAGTAGAAGGTAGACATTGGAGAGCTCCTCCTAGGTCCTCCCTTTAAGGAGGGGACACAGAGCAGTCACCTCAGCATTTCCCATCTGGCTACAGGTCATCATTCCCTGCCACCTTCCTCCCCATCACCTCATTCTTTCCCCACTTCCTTCCCTCCCAAACTCCTCCTCCCTACTTTTCAGTTTCTTTTTCTGAGCTCTCCTTCATTAAATTGCAAGCTTCTTGAGGATAAGTCTTTTGCCATTCTTTGTAACCCCAATACTTAGCAGTGCCTAGCATATTGCTAGACTTAATAGTTGCTTAATAGATGTTTATTAATTGACTATGGTATTGTTGTGTCAAAAGGAATGAATACTTCAATAATTTAGAGGATATAGTTCCAGATTGCTTTCCAGAATGGCTAGACCATTTCATAGCTCCAACAGCAATGCATTAGTGTGTCTGTTCTCCCATATCCCTCCTAACAATGTTTATTTTCCTTATCAGTCATCTTTACTAATCTGATAGGTATGAGGGGAAAGTCTCAGAGTTGTTTAAATATACATATTCTCTTATGAGTGATTTAGGATACACACACATATAATTGTTGATAGCTTACTTTTCTTTTGAAAACTGTTCATATCCTCCTACCACTTATCTATTGGGGGAATGGCCCTTTTTCTTACATATTTGAGTCACTTCTCTATATATTGTATATATTATACCTTCATTAGCAAAACTTACCTCAAAGATTTTTTTCCCCAAACAACTGTTTCCCTTAAAAATTTAATTGTATTGATTTTGTTTGTGCCAAAGATTTCCAATTTTATTAATCAAAATTGATTTCCATAACTGACATTCCTATCAATCACTTGTTTGGTCAAAATCTTTTCCCACATCTGTAGTTGTAAAAGACACCTCTTTTCTCAATCCTGTAATTTGTTTATAATATGACCTTTTATGTCTAGGTCATGTAGCCATTTGGACCTTATTGTGGTATATGTGGTAAATGTTGGTCTAAACCTAATTTCTGCCAAGCTGCTTTCCAGTTTTCTGTTTTTTTTTTTTTATTAAAAAGAGACTCTTCCCTCCAGTAGCTGGGGTCTTTGGGCTTATCAAATACTGTTCCACTATTTTCATTTGCTTGTACCTGTTACCATTTTACTATTTTCATTTGCTTAATTTGCTCATTTAATTAGTACCAAATAGTTTTGACAATTATTGTTCTTTAGCATAGTTTTAGCGCTGGCACTACTATCTCCCTTCCTTCCCACTTTTTTCTGTCATTTCCCTTGAGATCCTTGGACTTTTTTGTTCTTCCAATTAATTTTGTTATCCTTTTTTAGCTTTGTGAAGTAACCCTTATCTAGTTAGATTGCTATGGCTATGAATAAATTAGTTTAGGTAACATTGCCATTTTTATTATATTGGCACAGCCCAATCATGAGCCATTACATCTGTCTTCATTTCTGTACAGAGGGGTGTGTGTGTGTGTGTGTGTGTGTGTGTGTGTGTGTGTGTGTGTGTGTGTGGTTGTGTTGATATAATTATTGTGTATGTCTCGATAAGCTGAATCCCAAAGTGGACTTGGGAGCACATTTACCCATCACAAATCATGAGTAATTAATATTTTCCAAGGCTGATTGGGAGGCAGGGTTGCTGTTCCTCTCTCACCTGACTCTCAAGAACAGCTGTAAATAGTCCTGCCTCCTCACAGCTGCAAAGTGACACATGGGCCAGCTGCCCCTTTTGTAGACCCGTTCAATTATAGCTCAACAGAGTCATTGGTTATTCCAGCTCCATGGCCAATTTAGAAGACTTTTTGTCATCATACAGTACATTCTCCTCAGTTGCAGAGTCAGAAACAGGCTCTCTACCCTGCTCCCAGCCCCTGAAGTTTTCATGTGGTTGCTTGGACTGGAACCAAACCTCCAAATACCATATACCAGCATTCTGGTTGTTTTTCGAAACCCATAAATGCCTCTGGCCCCTCCCCCCAATTGAAATCTCTTGCTATTCTTTCAATGGGGGAAGATGGGAAGAATTCTTTCTTTCAGAAGGATCACACCTGTGCTTCTCTTTCCCACCCAGTTCTATAACATCCAAACCCCTGCTAAGCTTGGAGTGAGGCAGACACCTGGGGGAAGGTAAAGGTGGAGAATGGGAGGAGGGTTAGATGGGGAATGAGGCAGGGTAGGAGTGTTGCACAAAATGGTACTCAAAACACTTGTGTTTGGGCTTTAAATATAAGACTGATTTATTGCCCCAAGGTGACGAAAGATTAGATAGAAGTAAAGGCTTCTGTATATTTATAGAATCACATAATCTCATGGGAAAATAGTTGATACATTGTCCATCACCAACCACCTGCCCCTGCTTCTCCTCCTCTTTACAACTCTTGTGATAGCTCCAGTTCCTGTTTGAATACCTTCAGTGACAAGGAGCTCAGTACCTTAAGGAAACGGTCTATTTTTTTTTTTTCTTTGCTGGAGGCTCTTATAGTCAGGAAGACTTTTCTTACTTGGACATATTCTCATGTAGATATGCACAGTCAATCATGGTGCATAAAATGGAGGAGTCTCTGATGCCCATCTCTTATCCCAGATTCTCTGTTTGGTCAGGCAGGGGTGTGTGTGTGTGTGTGTGTGTGTGTGCTCACACTTCAGAAAAGTTCTAGGGATTTGGTGAAATGGTACATGTCTGGCTGCTGGTGTGCCAGATGCTACCTGTCTCAAATCCTGGGAGACAGGCATGGCAGTACTATCCAAGCATCATAAACTCTCCATAGAAGGGCAGCCCAGCCCTTGGGGGCTCCTTCTCTTTGTATCAGTATCTCAGTGAAGCTTCCCAACAGATCAGCTTCTCTTGGGGTGGCCAGGTCATAGTTTCCTTTTAAAGGAAGCCCTGAAATCTTTGGTTGCCCTTTGATGTCTGTCTTTACATAGCTATTATTTAACCCATTTATCCTCCCCATTAACACACACTCTCTCTCTGTCTTTGTCTCTCTCTGTCTCTCTCCCATCTTCTCTCTCCCCTTCTCTCTCTGTCTCTCTCTCTCCCTGTCTGTCTCTGTTCCTCTTTCTCTCTCTCTTGCCCCTCCTCTCTCTCCCTTTCTCTTTCTCTGTCTCTTTCTTTCTCCCTTCTTTCTCCCTCTTCTCCCCTCTCCCCCTCCTCAAATTCTATCTGTCCTTCAAGGCTTAGCTGCCTCCTCCAGGAAGCCTTCCCTCATATTCTGTACTAGAAATGATCCTTCAATTATCAGATCTCATGGCACTTTATACTCCCCTTATGCACTTAGCACATTCTAATTTCTATTGTCTTTATCTAGTATGTGTCTTATCTCTCAGACTAGGCTGTAAGCTCCATGAGGCCTGGTTCTGTCTTATTTCTCTTTCTCCCTAGGTGCCTTGTGCATGTATTTGATAGATGTCTGTTAATGAATGATAAAATTTGGACAGCTAGATGGCATATTCAATAAGAATGCTGGGCCTGGAGTCAGGAAGACCAGAGTCTAGTTCTGGCCTCAGACACTTAGCATCTATGTGACCTTGGGCAAGTCATTAACTTCAATTTCTACAACTATAAAATGGGACTAATAATAGAACCTACCTTGAAATGATTGAATGAGATAATTATAAAGTATTTAGCACAGTGCTGGCACATAGTAGGTAGTATGGAAATGTGAGCTATTATTAATCTTATTATCAAGAATAAATGAATCTTCTATAATATTGATCATAACTATAACAGTTTGAGGAAGACAGAAACTAGGGAAACACTGGGAGGAGTTGGTGAGAGGAGAGGAGGGGGAGTGAGGGAGAGGTTGGAGAAGTAAAGACTAGGGGAAGTAGGGGGAGGAAACTTGGGCTGAGGTATGCAGAAACCTGGGAAGTCCCAAATCAGGGAATCCCCAGTGGTGGTGAGGCCCAGAGAGGCAGAGGCTGGGGAGCTGTGCATCTGAGTTGTGGCCTCTAGCCTGTCTAGAAGGAGGTGTCAGGGGGACATCAGATATGACAGAAGAGTAGAAGGCCAGACCAGGGTCTCTAGAGAGCTGAGGCTATCAATATTCCTAAGGGAATTGAGACTTCCATTGGAGTGAACTCTTTATTTAGAGCAGGGCGGGGGGAACCTGAGACCTTGAGGCTACCTCTAGGTCCTCAAGTGTGACTAAAATCAACTTGAGGACCTAGAGGGCCACATGTGGCCTTGAGGCCGAAGGTTCCCCACCCCTGCCTTAGAGGCTCAGCTCTGAACCCATATGGCCTGTCGGTCTTCTATTAGAATGGAAAATAGACAGCTAGCCCTGCTTCCAAGGAGGAAGGGGGCTCCTGTTTCCTGCCATCCTTTCTCAGCCTCGATTTCTCTCCCTGGCCTCCTCACTAACCCCACAAGGGCTTCCTTATCTGTTGCTTGTTCCATCAAACTTCCAATTCTGTATGAAGTGCCTCCCTCTCCCTCCTCTCCACCTTTCAAGGCCTCTCTCACTTCAGGATCTCAGAGCAAATTTCACCCATGAACATGGGCAACTTATATAGTCCTCATTTCCCAGATAAAGCCACTGAGTCAAAAAAGAATCTGGTTTCAGGTCACTCAAGTTGACTGGGACCTGGGAAGCGATGTATCTCCTCATTCAGGCTCCTGGGCTCTGGCCTGGATTGACCTACCCTCAGGCTGGACCAAGCTGACTGGGAGAGGGGGAAACTGGGATTGCAGGTAAGGGGGTGAAGTTTCCCTTGTACTCCTGAGTTGTTTCCTTCAGGAGTTGGCTCTGTCCTGGAATGAGGAATTATAATTTGCTTGGGGAGGAGGTGGAGAGTGAATGGCAAGAGGTCTCGTATCTGACCACCAGGGCGTCTCTCTTTAAGGTTTCCTTACTATCTGATAGGGTCAAATGCCAGGTCCACTGCCCCATAGCTGGTGCCGCCCCCAGTCCCTCCTGGGTATCTGTGAAGCCCAGAATTTTCCAGCTTCCTTGGAATTGGGAGGTGCTTTTAAGAGCCTGTAGAGGTGGCCAGGGAGATAAGTGTAAAGACAAAGGTGTTGGAGGAGGCATCATTGGGAGGTAACAGTGATATAAGAAAGGCATCAGTGAAACTTTTTTTGAAGAAAGGGGTGTCTATTGTTAATTTGGGACTGCCCTGCAAATTGAATTGAATTGTCCTGATTTTTGTAAGGACAGAAACCCTCATAATCTGTATTTTTTTAACTTTCTCCTGGTGAGAACTGAGGTTGGGGCTGGGGTGAGGTATATCTAAGCCAGTGATTATGCAAACTTGTCACTCCATCTAGAGGCTTCCTGATCAACCGAAAGTGAGTCTGACGTTGTAGAATGGACCAATGAATTTTGGAGTGAAAAGACTGAAATTATAATTCTGCCACTTATTACCTGGGTAATATTGGGCACATCACTTTAGTAACTCAGGTGTCAGTTTCCTGATCTATAAAATGAAGGAGTTATATGTGATAATCCCTATGATCACTTCTAGCTCTAAAGCTATGACTCCTTGAAAAATGCCTTGATAGTCTAAAGATGGAGTCATAAAGAGGAGGGAAGGAACAGATCTAGGAATGGTGGGATTGGGGACAGGGTAGCTCTGTCTGAGCTCTGTGGGTCAAGCAGGGGCAATATGCAGGAAGGTACCGGAGAATCAGGCAAGTCTAGAAAAATTAATGAGGGGTAGCTAGGTGTTGCAGTGGATAGAGCATCGGCCCTGAAATCAGGCAGGACCCGAGTTCAAATCCTGCCTCAAACTTTTACTAGCTGTGTGACCCCGGGCAAGTCACTTAATTCCAATTGACTTAAAAAAAAGAAAGAATGTTTAAATGTGGTCTAAAAGGTAAAAGTGGAAGCAGATGAAGGCGAGGCCCTCATCCTGGGTCATAGTCTTATTGATCCAAGGTTTTATTTGTATTGCTGTTACCCACCTCACCACTGGAGATGATATATATTCCTTTCCTAGGGAAGGGAAGGCTAAGTGATGGCTCAAGCTAGTGTTGTCATTATTGCTACTATTATAATTATTACCATCATTTATAGAATACTGAGGGCAGTGTGATATGGTGGATAGAAAGCTGGCCTTGAAGTTTGCGGGATTTGGGTTCCAGTCCTGGGTCTGGTTTATGGCAAGTCCTGTGACCTTCCGTACTGTGGTCAGCTCTCTAAGAGTGCCTATGGTAGAGAAGGAGATGGCCTCAATTGGTAGAGATGGTGAAGAGGCCAAAGGTCTAGGGTGGTTCTTATCCTTTAGTGGCCTGCAAGTGTGACCTACATTTGGGAAGATCCCTTTGCAAAGGTCCCCTGGCTGGTTTCAAGGGAGTGCTGGTACCCTGGGAAGTCTGCCCAGGTCAGCAAGGTCCAGGGTCCAGGACTAGGCTTTGCACAGAACCAGAGAGGGTTAGGAGAGAGTCTAGTTCTGTGCCTTTGTAAAAACATATAAACCATCAAAGTCTTATGCCTTTTTCTTGGTGTTCTTTCCCTCCTTAATTCCCTGCTAAAGTTTTGTCTTTAACTCAGCTTCAGTTTAGGGAGATGAAGGGAAGAGATTTTGTTTTCTCCTTGGGTCAAACAAGCTGGGAAAATTTGAGGGAGGGAGACTAATAACTGGGCCAAAACTTGGGTACTGTAGACCCAAGGCCCTTCCTTCTGTGGATCCTGGTTCAGGCCAATTAGAAATGAAAGAAACCTTACAGGGAGAGGGGAAATCCAAAGCCAGTTGTGGGTCCATTCCTTTTTCTCTTCTGGGGAACTTTGCATCCTGCCAAGGCATTTCCCACACCTGCATGACTGTCCAGGGTCTGGTCTTGTCTGTCATTGGCCAGTTTAGTCTTCTCCACTCCAGCCTGGTGGGGCCAAGGGTAGTAAGGATGGGATAAAAGGGAGTGAGGCAGACTCTCAGCCTGGAGCAGGGCAAGCTCTGGGTCCTGAGGGCAGTTTGATGGGCTGGTGATAGTATCTGAGGGAGCATTGTGAATAGAAACATGAGAAAGCAGCTTGCATAGCCTAGCTCTCAGCTCTGCTCAGCCTGACCCAGTCCCCAGCTCTCCTTTAGCCAGCCCATGGGGGACAGATTGGGTGACCTGGGCCAGTCACACAACTGGAGTGGGGAAGGGTCTGGTGAGGTATCGGCCAGGAAGTGACAACATAATTGGGAAGAACTCCCAACATGGCTCCTCCAGTGCAGGTGTCCTTAGGGGCCAAGAGGTGAAAAGAGGAGGAGGAGGAGGAGGAGAGGAAGAAGAGAAGGCAGAGGAGAAGGCAGAAGAGGAGGAAAGGAAGAAGAGAAGAGGAGGAGAAAGTGGAGGAAGAAGAGTCTGGAGGAGATACCAAGCCTCTTCAAGGTCCTTCCCTCCCACCTCCACATCCTATTCCCTGCCTCTAGCCCTGCTTGGACACAGACTCCTTCCTAACAGGAGGATACCAGGGGATAGGTCCTAATGTGCTTTGGGGTTGGGGAAAGCTTGAGCAGGGGAGCTCAGAACCAAAGATATGGGGTAGGTTAAGATCAGTTTCCTGGTCATCCTCCAACCCTGTCTTAGGAGCTCTGAAAATCACTTTTTCAGCATCTTTCTCATTAAATGTAGAAAGGCCTCTCCTCTGCCAGGTCTTCCAGAATATAAGGACACACACACACACATACACAGACAGAAAAGCTCAAACAAATGTGTACACAAATGTGCAGAAATAGGTTGGTTACTGTAGACGCAAGACTCATCCAGCACCCAACATAAACTTATATACCCATACATATGCACATATAGATTCCTATCCTGTCCCATGCATTCAGGTGCAGAAGCATGCACATACATGAACAGTGACATAGAAACACACAGAGACAAGCAGAAACATCTGTGACATAGCGGTGGTCTGGTCTGGGTGGTCAGAGGCCTGACTCTACCTCCCCCCTGACTCTACCCCTAACCAGCTGTGCGATTGACTTTGGGCAAGTCCCTCTTTTCTTCTCTGGACCTCAATTTCCTCATCTATAAAAAGAGGCAGTGGGACTATGGAAGATCACTTCCAGTTCTAGCATTTTATGAGTACGTGTGCATACACAGACACTGACCTGTACACCCACATGCACGCACCCACACATACCCATCACACATAGACATACATTGGCATGAGCCCCTTATAGTCCCAGGACCCCTTGGACACCCATCAGAGCCTGGTGGCGCTGTGCTGGGGGAGCACCCCCGGCCGTGGGGAGGGTGTGCCTGGGGGGAGCTCCTCAAGATAAACTCGGGCAGGCAGTGGTGGGGAGCATGGCTCAGGATGTGTGCAGCAGAGGGTGGCACGAGTGATTAGCTGGTCAAGGGGCTTCAGCGAATGCATCCAGTGGGGAAGGAAATCCCAATTCTGGAGCCACTTAGGTAGCCGGGCAGGGCTCCGGCTTTGGAGTAGGTTGACCAGGGTAACGCAGGCCAGCAATGCCCCAAAAGGGGCCCCCACACCCACCATGGTCTGCCAGCCTGCCATAGAGACACCGAACACCAGTGAGGGCAGCAGCAGGAAGCAGACCAGCAAGTAGAGCACAGCAAACCAGCGGTACTTGGCGGTGCGCCGGCCCAGGGCCTTGGCCATGTGGATGGGCAGCCGTGTGCTCGGGAGCGGGTACCACAGCAAGATGCCCGAAATATTGAAAAATAAGTGGCACAGGGCAATCTGAAGGTGAGGGAGGAGTGGAGAACAGATCAGCGCAGTCCTCCTTCCAGCACCACCACCCCCCCCCTGCCCCCCCCCCCCAGCAGCCCCAGGATAGCCACATGCCTAGCAAAGGCAGGGGTCCTAGATTCTAATCCTGGCTCTACCACTGACTAGCTGTATACCCTTGGTTAGTCACTGACCCTCCCTGGGCCTCAGTTCCCTCATCTGAAAGATATTCAGGACTAGGTGTAAGGATCTCTCCAACTCTGATATTGTTGGATTATATATATATATATATATATAT
>NW_027187393.1:1992200-1997732 GCF_028583685.1 Petaurus breviceps papuanus
AAGGTTCCTTCTAGTTTTGATAGTGTATGTTGTAAGAATCATTCCAGGTCTGACGTTTTACATTGTATACTCTAAGTTCCTTCCACCTCTGAAGGTCTCTGGTTCTGGTACTCTCTAAACCTCAGCTGCCCTGGGCCTCCATGTCCAGGATAGCCAGTACTCATCACCTTCCTCTAGAGGATACCATCCCTACTTCTTCTGTCCTGGTCCCAGCCCTCACTCCACCTCCCCCAACAGGTACCTGGACGGCACTGGAGAGCTTTTCTCTGGGGCTGGCAAGGGCAGCAAGGACGGCAGTGGTGGTGGTGCCAATGTTGGAGCCCAGGGTGAGGGGATAGGCTCGTTCAATGCTAATCACACCCAGACCTGGGGAGAGGGGTGGTACAGAAGGGTCAATTTCTGAAGGATCCTGGATCATCCCAGCATTTCCAGTCCCTCCCATCCTGGGCTCCCTTTAAAAATTCCCTTCTTTAATTCCACAGTCTTTCCCAACCTCCCAATGCAGGGACACTCACCAATGAGTGGGGTGATGGCTGAGGTGAACACAGAGCTACTCTGTACTACAAAAGTCATGCCAGCACCCACCACCATCGCGAAGTAGCCAGTCACCCAGGTGAAGGGATGTGGGAAATCTGTAACAAATCATCCCACCCCATCCCCACAGTCTGTGTTAGTGGGAAAGGAGTTTTTGTGTGTCAGCTTAGATCAATGTTTAGTTTTGTTTTGTTTTTTGCCTTTTGGAGGGCAATTAGGGTTTGCCCAAGGTTACACGGCTAGTTTTTTTGTGTGGGTGTTGTGTCTGAGGCCGGAACAGAACTCAGGTCCCCCTGACTCTGGGGCCGGCACTCTACTCACTGTGCCACCTAGCCACCCCAGCTTAGATCAATGTTAAAGATCACAGGGAGAGGTTCCCATAGATAGGATTTAGAGTATGAAGAAACCTAGAGTTGAATTGGTCCATCCTCTTTGTTTTATAGATGAAAAAACTGAGACTTACTGATGTCAAGTGACTTATCCCAGGTCACACAACTGTTAAGCAGCAAGGATTCATATACATGTCTTTTCATTTCAAATCCAATCATCTTTCCACCAGACTATGTTCGGGTGGCGGAGAAGAGCCAATGGAGAGACAACCCTAAGAATACTGGCATTTGGATGGTAATTCAGGAGTCCACAGAGGACATATGACTGATGCCTGATAAGTTGGCCCCTATGCCTCACAAGGTGCTGATAGCTGGAAATTGGTAGGGGAGATGGGAAGTTATAATAATAGTTCACATTTCCATAATGGTCTAGGGTTTACTGAGTGCCAGGTAGCAAGGAGAATAATTGGCACATGACCACTAAGAATCACTGAGATAGGCTCCAGCCAGACTAGCCTTATTTTCTTTTTCTGATATGGTTACTAGACCAAGGGAATGCCATGAACATGGGATTCCTGGATCTCAACTAAGCATTTGACAAAGTCTCATGGTACCTTTGGGGACAAAATGGAGCAGGGGAGGCTGGATGAGAATGGGGTTAGATAGAATTACAACTGGTTGAATGACCAGAGCACCCAAGCAGTGGTTAACAAGACCAAAGTCAGCCCAGCCACACTTAGTGCACTGTCTGGCATCTCTGTGTCACTGCTGCTGTTCCACACCTGTGATCTCATGGGTGAATGGAACTCCTCACAAGGAAATTCTCTCCACCAATAGATACACATATAAACAACTTGTCACTAACCTGTGGTCTTAGACAAAGCTATGCCTATTGTTGATGATATGAGAGAATCTGACTCTACCTTCCCCCACCTCTGCCCCTAACCAGCTGTGCGATTGACTTTGGGCAAGTCCCTCTTTTCTTCTCTGGACCTCAATTTCCTCATCTATAAAAAGAGGCAGTGGGACTATGGAAGATCACTTCCAGTTCTAGCATTTTATGAGTACGTGTGCATACACAGACACTGACCTGTACACCCACATGCACGCACCCACCCTTGGACACCCATCAGAGCCTGGTGGCTCTATGCTGGGGGAGCACCTCCGGCCGTGGGGAGGGTGTGCCTGGGGGGAGCTCCTCAAGATAAACTCGGGCGGGCAGTGGTGGGGAGCATGGTTCAGGGTAGGTGTAGCAGAGGGTGGCACGAGTGATTAGCTGGTCAAGGGGCTTCAGCGAATGCATCCAGTGGGAAAGGAAATCCCAATTCTGGAGCCACTTGGGCAGCCGGGCAGGGCTGACAACTAATCAAAACTATCTGTAACCAGCAAAGCTGCAGACTACAAAATAAATCCACAAAAATCAATCAGAGCATTTTTATATAGTAACCAAAAAGAATCCAAGAAACGGTACTGGAAAGGAAAATCCTATTCAAAGCAACAACAACAAGCATGAGGCATTTGGGAGTCAAACTTATGGTCTTATAGAGTTGACTGGGACATTGTAGAGTTAAATGATTTTCTGTAGTCACAGCTAGTAGGTTCTTTTTTTTTTTTTTTTTTAAAGCAATCGGAATTAAGTAACTTGCTCAAGGTTACACAGCCAGTTATTTCTGGGTGTGGTGCTAAGTATCTGAGCCCAGATTTGATCCCCAGGTCATCTTGACACTAGAACTGGTGCTCTTACTTGCTGAGCCACCTGGCCGCCCCTAGTAGGTTCTTTTTAAGAAAAGGATCTGAACCCAGGCTGTTTTGACTCCATGGACAGCTGTTTGTCCTCTAGGTTATACTATCTCTCTTCCCAGAACACAGCAAGTGCCTAATAAATGCTCATTGAATCAAATGGAATTGGACTTGCCAGGAGTCTCAGGTTAAGTGCCTTAGGGAACTTGTCCTTGAAGCAGTCCTGTATGGCATTTTTATCAGAGGACAAAAAACTAATTTTGGATGATGGTGTCAGTATCTAAAAAGATTTTCACAGGTTAGGAAGAAGGTCCTAATAGAAAGATAAAAAGAGATCCCCACATTTGGGTTTAAAAAAAATCAGGGACAGAATGGGAAGGTTCTGGCTAGACAACAGTTCATATGAAGAAGAGCTGAGGATTTTAATGGACCACAAGTCAGCAGTGTGATATGGCAGCCACAGAGCAACATTCACAAGAATGGAGTTGATTGTCCCATTGTACTCTGCCTCTGTTCAGACCATATCTGGATTATTGTCTAGGGGCACACTTACAGAGCCTCTACTGGACTGTCATAGTGCTTCATAATTATTCTTCCTGATCCTGTCCTGTGCATTGCAGTCACCACTCCATCCTCTTTTGCCTGACACAGACCACCACATTCTAAGAGTAGTGCCATACCACCCCCATCTCCTGAGAGCCCTGACTTTCTCTTCTATAGCCTCTTCTGTTCTACCTCCTGCTGATCAAGGGCTGGCAATGAGAGGTCACTGATTCTGTTACAGGGCCTACAGAAAGATTTTCTCAGGGAATTAGCCTTCTCTTCTTCTGACTCAACTGTATCAGACCAGATGGGACTGCCTTCTACCCTATCCCTGCCCCCAATTTAATTTGTCCTGGGCACCAAAATTACTACCTATAGAATTAAAATAATATAGAATATATTATAATGAATACAGAATAATTCCCTTAGAATATGGGACACAGACTTTCAGAGCTGAAAGAGCCCCTAAAACACCGAGCATCAGAGATAGATATTCCAAATTGTAAAATGTTAGAGCTAAAATAAAATTCATAAATCCTTTCATTTTATAGATAAGGAAAATGAGGCTGAAGAGTAGAAAGTAATTTGCCCAAAGTCACAGAGGGTAAGAGGGTAGTGAGCACTAGAAATCAAGCCTTTCGGGGTGGCTAGGTGGCGCAGTGAATAGAGCACTGGCCTTTGAGTCAGGAGGACTTGAGTTCAAATCCAGTCTCAGACTCTTGACACACTTACTAGCCGTGTGACTTTGGGAAAGTCACTTAACCCCAATTGCCCTCTGAAAAAAAGCAAAAAAAAAAAAGAAATTGTTAGGGACAGCCAGGTAGCACAGCGAGTAAGAGCACCAGCCCCAGTGTTGGGATGACCTGGGGATCGAATCTGGGCTCAGATACTTAGCACTACACCCAGAAATAACTGGCCATGTGACATTGAGCAAGTTACTTAACCCCAATTGCTTTAAAAAAAAAAAGAAATCAAGCCTCCCTCCCAATCTGGGCCCTCAGAAATATATTTTCTAGAGTCTTAGACCTAGAGCTATAAGGTCATCCAATCCAATCCCCTTATTTTACAGATGAGGAACCAGTGAAGTGTCTTCTTAATGTCATATAGGAAATAAGTAGCAGAAGCAGGATTTGAACTCAGGTCCTCTTCTTTCAAATTTTCCACTGTTCAATGCTGCCTCTCAGTTTCAACCTCCAGAGAGTTTTCAGTGGGGAGTACTGGGCAGAGTGCTGGGGCCTAGAGTCAGGAAGATCTGAGTTCAAATGTGACCTTGGACACTTACTTATCTGGGTGACCCTTAGCCAAGTCACTAAACTCTGTTTGCTTCAATTTCCTCAACTGTAAAATGGGGATAATTACAACAGTAACTTCCCATGTTTGTTGTGAGGGTCCAACAAGATAATATTTGCCTGGAACATAGTAGGTGCTATAGAAATGCTTATTTCCTTCCTTTAGGTTGTTGTGCTGCCAGAGCCTGTCATGAGACTGAGTATACCTGTTCTCCCCACCCCCAGCCCAGCCCAGGCCATCCTTTCACTGCCTTATCAATCTCCTGACCTTGGACTGTTCTCTGTGATACTGAGGCACATCTCTGCCTTACCCACCTGAAGCTGCCCTATTCCCACTTTCTCCTAAGTCTCAGCCAGTGCCTACTCACCAGTGTTGATGACCTTCTGGACAACTTTGGCTACCTGTCCCTGGAGCACAGAGTTCAGCAGCTTCACCAGGAGGATGAGGCAGGTGCAGAGCACGGTGAGGGAGCCGGCAAGCAGGATCAGGCCCACAGCCAGGTCTGGCAGCAAGGTGTCCACAAACAGATGCTGACCTGAAGGGGGTAGGGGGAGTACTGCTGAGGGCCTGCTGCCCAGGCCTGGAAACCTCCCTCCAGGAAAGCCCATCAGGCTGGCCAACACCCTCTGCCCCCATTGGGCAGCCAGCCTAAGCCTTATACCTACCCCTAACCCAGATCTTAAACCTGACCCCACAGCCAGGCCTCCTACTTGAATGCTCAGTGGGTATGCTCAACATAGACATATCTAGGAGCTACCAGTAAAAGGAAGAATTGGTCCATAGTGGTTTTTTTTTTTAAGCAATCGGGTTTAAGTAACTCGCTCAAGGTTACATGGCCAGTTATTTCTGGGTGTGGTGCTGAGTATTTGAGCCCGGATTTGATCCAGGTCATCCCGAAACTGGAGCCGGTGCTCTTACTCGCTGAGCCACCTGGCTGCCCCTATGCTCTACTTTTTTCTCTCCCAGATCAGGGAACATCAAGGGCCTTGAAGTCCAGCCTCCTGGGGATGGGCTCTGGATTGCCTTACTCCCCATCCTTCCCTCTGCCCACCCCCACTCCCCACCAGAATCTCCCCACACTTCAGTGACCTACATT
>NW_027187393.1:1997742-1999110 GCF_028583685.1 Petaurus breviceps papuanus
GCTGGGCCAAGTCTGTCTTCTTTAGTCCTCCTCATGGAGCCTGGGGAGCAGAAGGCAGCAGAATGTGGCAATAAGGTGATGGAAGATAAGACTGGAAAAGAGTAAGATGGGGGTGAGACATGAGAGGTGAAAAATAGGCTGGGGGAATGAGGGTGAGTAGGAGGATGGAGACATGTTGGTGGAGAGGAATGTGAGTTAAATGAGTGATGGGATGAGGAGGGAGATGAGAGGGGATGGTAGGAGTAACACCTGTTTTATGGAGGCTGAGCTGGTCCTTTGAAGAGATAGGGAGGTCATCCGGCTTCTTGGCTGCCTGGGGCATCAAAGGCCCAGCCTAGGAGTAGTTGGGGTTAGAGGATTTACTGGCCTGGGGAGAAAGGCTTCCTGACCGATCTTGGCTGGCTGGCGGCAGACAGGCCTGGCATTTAATTTGAGTCACCATCCTGCTTTAACTTTAGAAACTATATTCTTTTAATCTCTCATGATTAGTACACTTGTCTGTCACATTTTATGGACCATGGGTGCCTCTTTGCATTCGAATCCCTGAGATTGAATCACTAGACTGACCTAGACTTGACTTGGCCCAGAATAGAATGAAAGGGACCTGGATGGCATAAGGGACAGGCATGGTATGGGAATAAAATGCTGGTGCAATGAGAACTGGAGTAGGGTGATATGGGAACAGGGTGGAGTTGGAGGGATGGGGGTAAACTGGGAATAGGGATAAGATGGGGATGACATGGGGACAGGACTGAATGGGGAAAGTTGGGGCTGGGGAGCAGTTGAGGGTGGGAAGATATGGGAGTCCAAGGGTTCATTGGAGAGAGACTTCCTTTACTAGAGTACCCACCAATTGGGGTAAGGGAAGTCTCCCTCTATTGAGCCCTGAATCTATGCTCTTATGGTCCCTTTTTATCTATAGTCATTAATGATAAGTCATCCCCTCAGGATGTGATTCAATAAAAGGCATTCTTTTCACAGAAAGAGCATTATTAGGTGGGAAACTTCATCTTTCACATTCCCAAGTAGTCTGGTCCTCTAAAACTTGGCTATCTGGGCCACAGGGCAAGAACCCTTGTGCCCTCTGGAGGCAGCCCCAAGAATTGTAAGACAGGGACCCATAAGGGACTGAGCTTCCTTTTGCTGGTTTCTCAGTAAAATGGAAAATGGTTCCCACTTACTACTGTCTGAAGCACCAGTTCTAGTGCCTGACCATACTGTTTGCTTGCTTTCTCCCCTATGCCATGCTTGCTAATGCTTCCATAGATCTGAATCTGGTTTTTGGACCAGCTACTTGAAGAGAAGAAATGAGATTTCTTTTTCTTTCTTTCTTTCTTTCTTTCTTTCTTTCTTTCTTTCTTTCTTTCT
>NW_027187393.1:1999120-2016536 GCF_028583685.1 Petaurus breviceps papuanus
CTTTCTTTCTTTCTTTCTTTCTTTCTTTCTTTCTTTCTTTCTTTCTCACCCTTCCTTCCTTCCTTTCCTCCTCTTCCTCCTCCTCCTTCTCCTCCTCCTCCTCCTTCTTCTTTCCTGACTCCTAGACCCCATGCCCAGCACCGGGTTCCTCCTACAATACAGCCTAAGTAAAGACTAGGCAATCAATGTATAGGACTAAACCCAACCTGACCCTAACCAGTCAGGGTGGGAATCTGGAACAGGGGCACCTATGTGGGGAGCATGTCTCCAGAAAGGAAAGTCAAATGGTCCTCAACATGGAGAGACCCTCATTTCTGGGTGTTGTGGACTCACCTCCAGGTATCTTCTCCTGGACACTTCCACCTTTGGCTGTGGTGAATATCTTTCTCTTAGTTCTTTTCCCATCTCTTTGACCATTCCTCCTGTCCACCAGGGGTGAATATCCCTATGGTGCTGTCCTGGGCCATCTTTTCTATTTCTATACTCTCTCTTTTGGTGATCTTGTCAGTTCTCATGGGTTCAGTCACCATCTCTATGCATATGAGCATCAAATTTGTATACCCAGCCCTAATTTTTCCCCTTTACTCCAATCCCACATGACCAACTGTTTGTCAGACAGTTTTGCCTGAACATCTTTAGGAATCTGAAACTCAACATGTACAGAAGACAACTCATATTCCTCCCCTATCCCCTCCCCCAATCCATTCCTCCTATAAACTTCACTATTCCTGTTGAGAGAACTATCCTTCCAATCATTCAGGTCCACAACCTTGGAGTCAGCCTTGACTCTTCTCCCTCACGACTCAATTAATTGTCAAGTCTTTTTCATTTTGCCTCCATAATATCTTTTTCATTCATTCACTTCTCTTCACTTACAACAATAATCACTAGCATTTATATAGCCCTTTAATATCTACAAAAAACTTTACAAATGTGACCTCATTTTATCCTCACAACAGCCCTGGAAGGTAAATTCTATTATTATCCCCATTTTACAGGTGAGGAAGCTGAGGGAGACAGAGGTGAGGTGATTTGCCCAAGGGCTACACCCAAGTGGAAGCGTTTGAGGTTGGATTGTAACTCCGTTCTTCCTGACTCTGGCCCTAGCACTGCACCACCTAGCTTGCCTCTGCCCTATTTCAGGACACCTTTCATCTCTATTACATTAGCCTCCTAATAGTCTCCCTGCTTCCAGATTTTCCTCCTTCAAGTCTCTTCTCTGTACAGCTGCCAAATTGTCATTCTTAAAACACGGATCTAGTTAGATCATCCTCTGACTCAAAAATTGTCAGGGCCACCCTATGAAAAATATAGAATCATCATCCAGGCATCGAGAGCCATTGACAGTGTGGCTCCTGATCGCTTTCTAGCATCATTTTATGTTCCACATTGTTCCAGCATGCTACTTACTCTAGTCAAACTAGTCTGCTAAGCTGTTGCTTGAACAAAGTGGTGGATCTCCCATCTCCATACCTTTGCCCAGATGATCCCCTCTGTCTGGAGAGTCCTTCCTCCTCACCTCCACCTCGTAGGACCCCCAGTTTCTTTCAAGGCACAGCTCATGTGCCACAACCTGAACAAGGACTTTCCTATCATCCTCTCCCCAGCTGTCAGGGCTCTCTCCCTCTTGGAATGACTTTGTACTCCTTGGTGCTTACTTATCTGGATATACATTGTATCACATTCAGACTCATGAGTACAGAGATTGCTTCTGGTTTTGTCTTTGTAATCCCAGTACCTAAAGCAGTGCTTAGCACAAGGCAGTGCTTAATGATTATGAGTTAAATTAGCTCAAAGACTCACTGCCTGGAGTCTTAGAGATTCACCTTGAGCTAGGCTTTACCCCTGTTGTCCCCTGACTGGTCTTACCTCCAACAGGTCAGGAATTTACTTCCAAGTGAAAGAAGGGATTGGATTTCTGATTCATGGTGGGGGTGAGGCTGGGGCTAGGACTCATGGGGGGGGCAGGGCTAAGCCTTACCTGGGGAGGGGTTGGGGATTCACACCAAATCCGGATAAGGCTGTGGTTTCGAAGTGTCTCATCTCCTATGGCGATGCTATTGATCACGGATTTATCCAACTGGGGTGGAAAAATCAGGGACACTGAGAGGATGGTATGAGGAAATTTGACCCCAGGTAAGAAGGATCTTGGACAGGTAAGCTTCAGTGGTAGGATTTGAACCCAGGTCATCTGACTCGATTGAGTTGATTTTCTTTCCTCTGTATCATGCTGCCTCTCAACCCTTTCATTTTACAGGTCAGGACACTGAAGCCCAAAGAAGTTACATGAGAGTTGGAGAGTGTTAGAACTGGGATTGAAATCCAGCTTGAATTCAAATCTGGCTCCTTTTCCACCATACCATGTACAGTTAATAATACCATCTTATAGCTCTTTAAGGTTTACAAGGCCCTTGCCTCACAACTTCCATATGAGGTAGGTAGAACAAATATCATTAACTCCACTTTACATATTAGAAAACTGAGGCTCATAGAGTATGTGGCAGTCAGGACTAGAACCCAGGTTTCCTACCTCCAATGACAGTGCTTACCACTATGCTACCCTTCCTCTCTGTTGAAAGCCTTCCACCAATACCCAGCAGAGGGACATATCTTTAGAGGGAAACAACAGAGGGAGAAACCCTCCCCTCTCCCAAGAATGACCCAGGGATCCCCAATCGACACCTGAATAATGAGTCGGGTGAAGGGTTCAGTGATGATCTTAAGCAGGTCTGGAGCATCTTGGCCACCTCGAATTTTGAAGGAAGTGACCACCAGGTGGGTGAGGTGGTGCAGGTACCCCGTAGCTGCCTCCAGGGGCAGCAGGACAAGAACCGACAGCCAATTAAAGCAGTCATGGACTGTGGCCCCTGCAAAGGCCCTAGGATGGGGGAATGAGGGAGGACTTTGAGTCCAGAACCAGAACTGGAAAGTGAGGGAAGAAGATGATCAGGATAAATTTGGGGGACTATGTGGGTCAAGGGTAGGATGGGAGAATTTGGAGAATTAACAAAGAGAGGGGAGTTTGGTAGTCGGCCTTAGACCAGCAAACTTCTGGAATCAAGGTCAGAAGAGGAATTTGGCGACAAGGCTAGATTGGGAGGGAGTTTGGGGAATCCAAATCCCCATTCCCTTGGGTATATTTGGGAGGTTAGGATTAATTTGGACTAAATTGGGGGTTGGGAGAGTTTGTGGATTGAATTAGAATGGGGAAGTTTGAGGGATGATGGGGAATTTGGGGGCTAAAGTTAAGATGAAATGAGTTTGGGAATGAGGATTAAGATAATGGGAATTTGGGGATCTGAGTTATGATGGAAGAGTTTGGATGAGATAAAGGAAATTTATTGGTCAGCATTGAGCTGGGAAATATATATGGTCAAAGCTATTCCAAGAGTGTTTGGGATGAGGATTAGGACAGAGGAAGTTTGGGGCATGGATCAGGGTTAACAAAGAGAAATTGGGAGGGCTAGAATTATGATGTGGTAGTCAGTGGATGGGTAATGACAATGAAGATTGGAGGTCAGTGTTAGGAGGAGCTAGTTGGGGTAAAGTTTAGGGCAGAGGAGTCTGGGAAATGGATAAGAAGGTGGTTTAAAAGAGGGTCAGAATGAAAATAGAGACCAGAATAAGCATCACTATAGTCATTGCAGTCAGAAGAGTCCCACAACCCCACTTGACCACACGGCTACCATTCCACACAGCCAGTCTGTCCCTGTCCCTCCTTACCTTCGGAAGTCACTCCTATCTCCAGCCTGCATCAATGCCACTATGGTGTTGGTGACAGATGTGCCAATGTTGGAACCCATGACAATGGGAATGGCAGACTTGACCTCCAGCACTGTGGACACAAGGGGAGAAAAATCTTAGCTGCCACCCCTGGCACTGCCATTGCCCCCCTCCCCCTCCCCACCCCACCAACTCCTACAAATGATGAAGAATGTCAGACTGCTCCTCTCTGGGGTGCTGGATTTGACCCTTCCCTCTACCCCCAATTTACCCCTTCACAGGGCTCTAAGCTTTTTGGGAAGACTGCATTCCTATCCCCCCCACCAAGAGTTCCCCATTCCTTAGGAACCCGGCATTTTGACCCTTCAACCCCTTAGTCTGTTACACCATCTGCCTGAGCACCAGACCATCAGTCCCACTTCCTAGCTGAAACAAAATGAAATTTTGTCACCAATGTGTTGGGTTGAAATATTCTCATTTTGTTTCGAGGTGATGGGAATCCTGTTTCTACCTGCTTTATACTTCCTTGTTTTTGCCTTGGGCAGTGAGAGGATAAGGTAGAGAGGAGGGGAAATTAGTTAGTGAGGCATTAAGGGAATGTGGGTTGAACTCACCATACCAGAGGAGCTTTTCTGACTGGCTGAAAGTGAGCTAGGGATGTGTTGGTGAACATAATCCACAATGCCCAGGTGGGCAAATTCCTAAATTAGGAAATGGTGGGTCTGAGGCAAACAATACTCTTCTCTGGGGGGAGCTAGAAGCTTCTGGCATGGGGTTCATGAGCAGGAGAGGATCATGAGAAAAGCTAGCCTGGGGGAATCACAACTTGATAAAAATGCTTAGGAAGTTTAAGGGGATCCTTTAATGATCCCCCCTTCTTATTTCTGAAGTTATAGATTAGTTTGTTGAATAGTTTTTCAGTCATGTCTGACTCTTTGTGATCCCATTTGGGGTTTTCTTGGCAGAGATTGAACTGCTTTGCCGTTTCCTTCTCCAGCTCATTTTACAGATGAGGAAACTGAGGCAAATAGGGTTAAGTGACTTGCCAGGGTCACACAATTAGTAATTGTCTGAGACCTGATTTGATATCAGGAAGATGAGTTTTTCTGACTCTAGACCCAGTACTCTATCCACTGTGCCACCAAGCTCCCCTATAGATTAGTTTATTCCTCCACATAAACTTTAGAAAATACCCTCTTTCCCTCTTTTCTTTGCCAAGGTGGGAGGATATTGCTGTGGAACGTTGGATATACAGTCAAACCCAGTTAATATGTTGGTTAGCTTTGCTGAACTGCTTTTTTTCTTTTCCTCTTTTATTCTTTGTTAAAAGGGGTGGCTCTTTGGATAGAGCAGGTAGATGAGGAACATATTGGGAGATTAAGGTCAAATAAAAAGAAAATATTTTAATAAAAAGTTTTGGGTTTTTCTCTTTAAGAAAATACCCTTTTCTGGGAACAAAGAAGGAAGAGAGAGCAGATCCTAGAAGCAGATGTTCAGTGTCAATAGGAGGAGAAAGGGAGGACGGGGAGAAGTCAGGAATCAAGAGCCACAGATCTCTGAGACCAGGGGGCTGAGCAGGTTCAGGGAGCAAGCAGTTCTGGAAGGCTCAGTGCCTTGAATCAAGGTGACTGACCTGAAAACAGAAAAAAGTCAAGGCTCTGGGGAGTGACTCCAAGGAGGAGCTGGGATCCCTGGAAGGTTGCCATATCAGTGAAAGCTGAGGCCACATTCTTCTCTCTGACTCCCTATTCCTTCCCTGCCCTATACCTTGGTGTTCTGGCTCACTCCCTGTTACCCACTGGCCCTACCCCTCCTCCCAAGACTCACAGCCTGAGGAGACCATGCTGACTATGATGGAGGTGGATGTGCTTGAGCTCTGCACAAGGACAGTCACCAGAATCCCCACCACCAGCCCCGCCACAGGATTGGATAGGATGGCGTTGTCCTTGAAGATGTCACCAGCTACCTTCCCTGGAGAGTGGGGGGGAGGGAGAAAGAAGGGGAAAAGTGTTGGGGGTAAGGCCCTAGAGGACAATTTCCAGCATCAGAGACCCGCCTTCTGCTCTAAGTCCCCTCAACCTCCCAAACTTTCCAGAAGATGGCCCAGGGCCCACTGAGGCCCAGTTCATGTCCTGATTCTCTGAGCCAGAAGTCCCGTCTCTATTGGCCCAGTGTCCCTAAGGTCCTGTTCACAGTCCCAAGGGGGTTTCTAGACCTCCCTTCCAACCCTGCCTGCCCTCCCCTTTTACATACCTCCAGCAAGCTGGAAGGCTGAGCTGAGCACATCCAAGGAGCAAACAAAGAGATAGAGGAAGACAAGCATCATGGGGACCTTGACGAGATTGACACAGGCCAAGCGGAGCCTCTGGGATGGCCCTGGTTCTGGGAAGACATGGCTCCAGGGTGAGTCCCTCCCCTTCCCCACCAACATCTCCAGAGGGCCTGGGTCCTTCCACAGGCCCTTTATTTTGGATCTTTTTCTCTGGGGCCCACCCCTCTAGCAGGGGTCTTTCCTATTAACCCCAATGATATAGTCCCCCTCCCTCATTTCTATCCAGAGGGCCAGCCTGGCCATCTATCATCCTAACTGCCTTGCCGAAACAGCCCAGTCCCCACCCCCATCCCCGTCACATCCCTGCACCTGACTTCTGTGTGTCCTCCGGGGCCAACTTGGGGGGCAGTGGGTCAGGCTCATAGCGTTCCAGAGTCTCTCCGCACAGACAGCCACACTCAGGAAGGGCCCCTGGCCCCAGGGCAGGGAAGGCATAGGCTGGGGCTCCAGGAATCCGGTGTAGAACTAGGGAGAAATAGGGCTCAGTGACTCTGCTACCAGTTGGGACCCTAGGCTGTGAGGAAGTGGAATGTAAATGGGGGGACGATGGAAAAGAGCACGCTGCCTCTGGGCATTCTGCTGGAGCAGACCCCTCATGGAGACCCCTGGTTCTCTGAGAGGTGCTCAGAGTAAGGCAAGATCTATGGCCAGGGACCCTCACCATCCCTTCCCCCCACCCCCATAGATAGAGGCCTTATCAGAGCAGGAAGGCTGGGCTCCAGTGTATTCTGTTCTTACCCTGAGGACTGGTTGTATAGGCAAAGGCTGTGCCTCGGATCATACAGTGAGGACTGGCAGCTGGCAGTGGGGATAGGGCAGGGCCTATGTGTCTCTCTCTGTAAGGCATCATCCTGGGTGCAGACACCAGAGAGGTCCCTAGGACCAGATATTCCAGCCTTCATGTTCTCCCTTCCCCAGTGGAGATCCCTCATCTCCCCCACTCCCACACCCTTCTTCTCCTTGGTGTGCTCCCTCTCTCCCCCCCCCCCCCCCATCCCATACACACTTCCTAGGAGCTGCGTGTGGGGCAGGAGGCCTCGGGGCTGGAGCAGTCTGGGGTTGGGGATTGATGGACTCTGGGACTATGGTAGGGATTGAAGTTACGAGGGAGTCCTGGTTGTCTGGGACTGAGATCCAGGAGTCACGGTACTGAAGTGAAGGGGTATTGAGAGGCTGAAAGACTAGGATGTCAGGGCTAGGGGACTATAGAGTGGGAGAAAGGGGCAGAGGTGAGGAGCGGGGCCCACGCCTGAGTCTGGGAACTGGGAGGGGAGAGGTGGTAGGGAGCCCAGGGAGCTACAGCTTCCTCAGCTACTCACCTCCTGTCCAGAGGCTAGCCTTGACTCTTGCTTGGGCTATGAATCTAGAAAGCGGAGTGGGAAAATCCTTGTGGCCAAAGTAAGGGGGGTGGGGGGGGGGGGGGATGAGACCTTTATAGTCTCAGGTCAAGATCAAAGTCCCTCAGGACCCCAGCCGCCTTCTACAATTACCTAATTCACCTCCTCCCCTGAAATTCCTCCTGGTTAATCGCTAATCATCCGGAGGAGTCTTTGCCTATGAGGGTGTCCACCCCTGGGTTGTTTCTGGGCAGTCTTCCCCCTCCCCTCCATGCCCACAACTGCCTAGATAGTAACTCTCCTCAGGCCTATAGTCTTCTGTTACTGGAACGTCAGACAGCAGGACCCTCCTCACCCTGAGAGTTCCCAGTTTCAACATCCTCCAGCTCTTACCTCTTACCCTTCCCACTGAGAGCTTCTGTGGGCTTCCTCCTCTCTTTCCTATCATTCCCCTTTTCTCCAAGGAATTCTCCAAATGAACTGTCTCTTGGCTGTGCGTTTATGCATGTATGTCTTTTGCAGGTGTGAATCTCCATATATGTGTATCTGTGTTTGTGTATGTGTTTTTATGAATCCATTTTTGTCAGTGAACATTTATTAAGCACCTACTATGTGTTACTGTTCTAAGCACATACTGTGTGTATGTGTGTCTAAGAGTCTGCATTTATGAATGTGTCTGTGTAATGGTGACACAGTCTCTACTTGAGACTTATCCACCCAACCTGTAGCTTGGGCCTGGGATGAGAATTGAGAGGCTACAGGACAGATTTTTGGATAGGGTTAATCTGGAGGGATGTGAAATCTGGACTTTTTGGGTTTGTGTCTATGACCCTGGCCAAACCCACTCTTTTCTTCTGATAGCCCAGAGCCTTCTATGGTCTGAGGACCAATTGGGGCAGGTCTGCACAACATACAGCCTGTGGGCCTCCTGAGACCCACTAAAGTGGCCTGTGGATGGTATATTGTATGGCCTATTTTACATCCTCTACATTTTTCACAGGTCACTCAAACTTTTTTTTCTCAGGTTGCAAGAGGAGCATGGGAAGCACTCCATGGGCTGAATGTTTCGCAGGACTGAATTGGGGCATAAACATAGAACCACTTAACCTAGGGACAAAGGATAGTGAAAGAGAGGATTGGGAAAATGGGCAAGCAAAGGACCAGCAATAGGACTAGGGGTAGGTGTCTTACTGAGGTTGAGGTTAGGGATATAGATAATCTGGCTGTTAGCATGATGATTAGGGCTAGAGTAGAATTGTGACCAGGAGAACATGGAGCTCAGAGTGTTGAAGGTGAAAGGAACCTTTGAATACCGAATTTTTTTTTTTATTCTGGAAAACTTTTTATCGTAGGTAGAATGGGATACCACGAGTTAGATGATTCCAATTTTGTTGGCAACATCTAAAGCATCATAGTCTGGAGCAAGACGGACATAGGCCTTCTTCTCTCCATCAGGCCAGATCAGTGTGTTGACCTTGGCCATGTCAATGTCATATAGCTTCTTTACAGCCTGCTTGATCTGATGCTTGTTGACCTTGAAGTCCACAATGAAGACTAGAGTGTTGTCCTCAGTCTTCTTCATAGCAGACTCAGTGGTCAAAGGAAACTTAATGATGGCATAGTGATCAACCTTGTTTCTGTGAGGGGCACTCTTCCGAGGGTATTTGGGTTGTCTTTGAAGTGTCTTGGGTCGCCGGAAGGTGGGGGATGTTCAGATCTTCTTCTTTTTGTGGCTATGGACACCCTTTAGCACTGCCTTCTTGGCCTTCAAGGCCTTGGACTTGGCTTCTGTCTTGGGGGAGGGGGGCGCAACAGCTTCCTTTTTCGCCTTTGGCGCCATCTTGGGGGAGAGGCTGAACACTGAATTTTTTTAAAAATCTCTTTTTTTTAAATTTGTCTTTTGTTTTTATATCATATTTTATTCCAAATATATCCCTCCCCATCATGCAGCAAACTGTTCCTTTTTTTTTTTTTTAAAGCAATTGGGGTTAAGTAACTTGCTCAAGGTTACATGGCCAGTTATTTCTGGGTGTGGTGCTAAGTATCTGAGCTTGAATTCAATCCCAGGTCATCCGGACTCTGGGGCTAATGCTCTTACTCACTGAGCTACCTGGCTGCCCCAAACTGTTCCTTCTAACAAAGATTTTTAAAAGGAAAGAAAAAACAATTCATTGAAATTAAATAACACGTCAATCATATTTGACAGCATGTACAATATTTCATCTCTGTAATTCCTCACTTCAGCAGCAAGGGGAGGGAGGTACATTTTCTTATCTCTTTTCTTTGGCTAAGTTTGGTCATTGTAATTACACAGGTTCAAGTTTGTTGTTTTTTAATAGTTCTTTCCATTTACATTGTGGTAATTGTGTATATTCTTTTTCAGATTCTGCATATTGTGCATCAGTTCATATAAGTTTTCCTATTCTCTGATTTCTTTACATTTTTTTTCAGTTCTTGCAATAAGGTAATATTCTATTATGTTCAAGTACCATAATATGTTCCAACGGTGGGGGAACCTACAGCCTCAAGGTCACATGTGGACCTCTAGGTCCTCAAGTGTGGCCCTTTGATGGAATTCAAACTTCACAGAACAAATCCCCTTAATATAAGGATTTGTTCTGTAAAACTTGGACTCAGTCAAAAGGCTACACCCAAGGACCTAGAAGCCCATGTGTGGCCTTGAGGCCACAGGTTCCCCACCTCTGGGTCATTCCCAGATCAATGGGTATCCATTTTGTTTCTATTTATTTCCTAACATAAAAAGTGCTGCCATAAATACGATCAACATATGAGACTTTTCTTTTTTACTTTGACCTCTTTGTGTGTCTCCACTGGGGCCTCTGAATTAATGGGGATGGATGTTTTAGTAATTTTCTTTCTTTTAAATAAATTTGTAATTGATAGTTTCTATTTCTTACATCACCATAGTTGTCCCAGGTATCTTTCCCTCTCACCTTCCCAGAGAACTATCCCATATGACAAATAGTATATTTTAGAGAGGAAATAGTCAGCAAAGTTGATCAATACATTGAAAAAATCGAAAAGTCCATGAGCAATGTGTAATGTACGTGGGCCTACCAGCTCCATGAAAGTGTGCTTTGGGGGTATCTTCTCATATCTCTTCATTTGAGTCTTATTTGATTTTTATAATTTTGTTACATTTACTTTTGATTTTTTGGTATGTCATTCTTTTCATTTTCATTGTTGTGATTACTGTGTATATTTTTTCTTTTTCATTTTTTTCCAGATTTTTCTTTTTGCTATTTGGAGGGGGGAAGGTAGGGCAATTGGAGTTAAGTGGCTTGCTCAAGGTCACATGGCTAGTTTTGTGTTAAGTGTCTGAGACTAGATTTGAAATCAGGTCCTCCTGACTTCAGGGCCAGTGCTCTATTCACTGCGCCACCTAGTCACCCCTGTACGTTGTTTTCTTGACTCTGCTTACTTTACTCTGCATCAGTTCATACAGATCTTTCCATGCTTCTCACCCACATAATTTCTTAGAGCACAGTTATATTCCATTACATTCATGTACCACATTTTGTTTTGCCATTCCCCAATTGATGGGCATCTACTTTGTTCCAAATCTTAGCAATCACACAAAAAAATGCTGCTATAAATATTTTATTGTATGTAAAGATTTTCTTCTTATTTTCCTTGGTTTCCTAGCTCCTTGTAGTATAAGCCCAGTAATGGAATCTCTGGTTCAAAAGATACGGACATTCTAGCTAATTTCTTTCCATAATTCTGAATTGCTTTTCAGAATGGCTGGACCACTTCACACCTTCACAAATAGTATATCAGTGTAACTTTCTTCCCACAACCCCTCCAACACTAACTATTTCCATTTTGTGTCCTGTTAAAAAAAAACCACTTTTCTAGGTGTAAAGTGAAACCTCAGAGATATTTTGATTTTCTAGTTTCCTATTATTAGCAATTTGGCACAATCTTTCATATGATTACTAATAGTTTGTGAGTCTTTTTTGGAGAACTGTTCATATCCTTTGACTACTTTTGGAATATAAATTCTAATAGCAGCATGTGGGAGCTAGAAAAATACTTAGAACACAAATGTGAACTCCTCATTTTTTTCAATTATTCATTTATTATTAGTTTTCAACATTCACTTCTAGAAGATTTTGAGTTCTAAATTTTCCATCTCCCTGTCCTTCCCCCTCCTCAAGATGGCATGCAATCTGATACATACATGTACAATCATATTAAACAAATTCCCATATTAATCATGTTGTGAAAGGATCAGAACAAAAGGGAAAACCAAAAGAAAGCAAACAAAAAGGGAAAATACTATGCTTCTATCTGCATTCAGACACCATAGTTCTTTCTCTGGATATGGATAGCATTTTCCATCATGAATCTTTTGGATTTGTCTTAGATCATTGCATTGCTGAGAAGAGCTAAGTCTATCAAAGTTGGTCATTGTACAATGTTGCTGTTACTATGTACAATGTTCTCTTGGTTCTTCTCACTTGACTCAACATAAGTTCATGTAAGTCTTTCTAGGTTTTTCTGAAAGCATCTTGCTCATCATTTCTTATAGAACAATAGTATTCCATTACATGCATATACCACAACTTGTTCAGCCATTTTCCAGTTGATGGGCATCCCCTAAATTTCCAATTCTTTACTACCACAAAAAGAGTTGCTATAAATATTTTTGTACATGTAGTTTCTTTTCCCTTTTTCATGATCTCTTTGGGATACAGACCTAGTAGTGGTATGTTTTATAGCCCTTTGGGCATAGGTGAACTCCACATTTTAGGAAGCACATTGACACCGGAAAGTGTACAGGGGTGGGTGACCAGGATTATAAGGGAACCAGAGACACTATTCTATGGAAGAAGTTAGGAATATTTATCTGGAAGAAGGGAAAACTTAGGGGAGAAAGGATAGCTAGCTGTCTCCAAGTATTTTTCTTTAAGAGCTCTTTGAGGAGAGCAATTTGGTTTGTTCTTCTCAAACCTAGAGGGCAAAATTTGGAACACTGAACAGAAGTTAGAGGGAGGCAGATTTGGGTTCAGTATTAGGAAAATTTTCTAAATGATCATAGATCTCTAGAAATGGAATGATCTGCTTCAGGAAGTAATGAGGTCCCCATTGATTGAGGGTTTTTAAATATATACATATTATTCATTCTTTTCTTTTACAGTTTTGGGTTCCAAATTCTCTCCCTCCCTCTCACCCCTCTCTCACCCACTGAGAAGGCAAGCAAAATGATCTTAATTATACATGTGAAATCATGCAAAACATTTCATATTAATGATATAAGAAAAAAAAAGCAAAAAGAAAGCAAGAAAATTACACTTCAATTTGCACTTAGAGCTCATCAGTTCTCTCTTGGGAGGTGGATAACATTTTTTTTCATCATGAGGTCTTCAGAATTGTCTTGTATCATCATACTGATCAAAGTTGTCAAGTCTTTCACAGTTTATTGGTGGAAGTTTTAGACATTTTTGTACAAATTCTGGATTAGGTGACTTCTAAGGCATTAGATTGTCATGGGGTCAAGGACTCAGTCCCAGTGTCTTCATCATCTCTTTACCCTAGTGCCGCACTCTCACCAAATGTTCATTTGGTTAAAGCTAACTGACTTTAATTGAGGTAAGTTGAACACAAATTGGCTCATAGAGTCTGGTTCATATTCACTCAATATTCCCTCAACATTTATAAAGCACCTGCTGGGTTCAGAGTACTATGTCCAGAGCTGGGAGAGCTATAAAGTTTAGGTTGGATATGTTCCCTGCTCTCATGGAACTCATAGAAAAAGAGAAGGAGGATGATAATGCACACAATGAAAAATTCTGCTCCCCAGTAACCCATGACAAGATGCACCAGAGAGGTGCAAAATGCCACGTGAGGTCTTAAGAAGAAGCCTCTGAGTGTGAAGATCAGGGAAGGCTTCCTGGAGGGGGAGATATTTGAGTTTGGCTTTGAAGAGTGGGTAGGAATTCCATAAGCAAAGATAGGGAGAAAGGATGCTTGAGGCATAGGGAGCAGCCCAAGTACAGGCATGGAGTTGAGAGAATTCTGGGCATTTTCAAAGAGTAATTCATAGTATCATAGATCCTGAATTGGAAAGGACTTCAGAGGGCATCTAGTCCAACTCTTCATTTGACAGATAAGGAAATTGAGGTTCATGGAAGTGAAATGACCTGTCCAAGATGACCCAGGTAATAACTGTCAGGAGTGGGATTTGAACCCAAGACCTCTGACACAAGAGCCAGTATTGCTTCCACTGTGCCTCTGCCTCTTTATTAAAGATTATACCACAGGTTCCCAGATCCAGAGCTGTAAGAAATCTTAGAGGCCATTGATTCCAAATCACTCATTTTACAGATGAGGGAAATGAATCACAGAGCAATTAAGTGTCCTGCCCACAGGTGCATAGCTAATGAATGTCTGAAGTTGAATTAGAACCCAAATCTTCATATTTACTGCTCTATTCATTACATTGTGCTGCATCACTTCTAGAGCATAGTGGAGGGCAGTAGTAAAAGTCTGGATAAGTAGTATAGCATCAGATCATAGAGGGCTTTGAATGCCAGGTAAAAAGAGATTGAATTCTATTCAGTAGGTGACAGGGAACCAAACCAAGAAACTAAGCTAACCAGTAGAGTGTACGCTCCCCGAGGTTGAGGATGTCTCACTTTTGAAACTATAGCCCCAGCACCTCCCACAGTGCCAAGCCACATATACTAAGCACTTAACAAATGCTCATTAGTTAATTGGTTGATTTTTGAGCAAATGAGTGTCACAACCAGATCTACAATAAGTAAAATTGTTCTGGCAAAATTTGGAGGTAGAATTATAAGGGAAAGACAGTAGAGAGGGGAAGACCTACTAGGATACTCTATAACTGGAAACACTCCCCCAGGGCTGGGCTTCTTCTTTGGATGGTCAGTTTGCTTCTGAGAAATGTATGAAGCAGCCTCAGCTAATTTTGGCTGGGGACTTTAGCCCCAGGATACCTCAGCCCATTTGTGGGGCCAAGGCTGGATTAATGATTGTGTGTGTGTAGCCACGGGGACCCAGAGCAGAGAGATCCTACAACAGCTGACCTTACCTAGCTTCCCTGTACCCATAAAGAGCATCCGCTGCATTCCTGGAGCCAGACTTCATCCCTGAGGGGGGTGTTTAGGGAGATGGGATCAAGGAAGTGTCCCTGTGTCCCCATGTGGAGGGATCCTGAAACAGAAAAGGAGGCATGGCAGGTCCCTCCTATGGAATCTGCTTGCAGTGTACTTTTTTATTTTGAATTTTGAGATGTCTTTATTGATGTCTTTTGTCATTCAAATAATATTCATTTCCCACTACTCCCCTTTCATACTGAATCCTCCCTTGTGACAATGGAAAACAATTAAGCAAAAACATCTAATAAAGAGACAATGGGGGCAGCTAGGTGACACAGTGAATAGAGCACTGGCCCTGGAGTCAGGAGGACCTGAGTTCAAATCTGGCCTCAGACACTTAACACTTACTAGCTGTGTGACCTTGGACAAGTCACTTAACTCCAATTGCCCTGCCTTCTCCCCTCCAAAAAAAAAAAGCAAAAAATAATGTAAGCCGCTTGAGGACAGGGAATGTCTTTCTTTTTGTTTGTATTTATATGAGCGTAGCCGAGTATCTGGCACACAGTAAGCATTTAATAAATGCTTATTGTCTCTTTTCCTTTTTCAATTAAAAAGCATTTACTTTCTTTCCCTGCCACCTCTCCCCCCACTGGAAAAAAAAGTAAAACAAAATCATTGTAACAGATATTCAAGGTTTAGGGCAACAAATTCCCACATTAGCCATGTCCAAAAATGTGTGTCTCAGTTACATGTCTTCAGTCAATCAGCTCTCTTGTGTGAAGTGGCTACTGTTACTCTTTTACTAAGACTTTGTGGATTGTCCCGGGTCAGAGAATTTCACACCCCAGAGGGACCTCAGCGATCATCTTGTCCCACTCTTACCCAATGAATGAATCTACCCTTCAACACCTCCAAACAAGTGCTTATGTCTCTGGGTCCAGCCCTCCACTGAAGGTCCCCAGGAATGGGATGGGGGCAAGTCTAGAGGGACTTCATGTTCTGGGAGGTGAAGGCCAGCTGACCTCTTGCTGATCATTGCTCTGGCTCCGGGGAGGTTTGCCAGGCTTCAGTGGTTCTCCCGGTCTGGGCAGTAGACCAGCAGCCTGTGTTCCCCCATTGAGGGGCAGAGTTCATAGATCAACCCTCTGTACACTACATTAGGCCTAAAATAGCTTCCCCCGCCCCACACCATTCTGGGCAGCCAGGAGGCATTCCTTGCTTCCTTCCACATTGTGCCATCGGCCCAAGGTAGCCTGTTGAGGCCTATTCTAGCCTTCAGTAATTGCCTGCTTATTCATCTCAGAATTACAAGACACCCCAATTTATGAAATACTGAACAAAAGCCCTCAATGAATGTTGACATGTTTGGGGTACCTCCATAGGTAGTATATTTGCATAGTGAGGTCAGTTAAGCCAGAAATTAAAGCTATGAAAAAGTTAATAGTCCCTCTGTTTTTTTGCTTTTTTTTTTTGTCAAATTTATATTCTCTGAGGCTCAAAGCCCCTTTTCTAACAAGCTATAGTCATCTGTCTGGAAGAATGAACCCTGGAGCTATAAAAAAATATTTCAGATATAGACAAGGCCATGAAAAAAGGCTCAACAAATTTGCAAAGTCAGCAATGGAATGAATCACTCTCTCCCTTTGCCTCCTCAACCAGCTACAATGCTCAGAGATCCCAAAGTGCAGATGTAGAGCAGAGGGAACAGATGACAACTTACTGCCCTAGGACCCCTGGGAAGTCAGGACAGCTATCGGACTGTCAGCGGCCCATCTGAACAGGGAAAACTGGTGCTAGCCTTGGTGCCCTCACTCTAACTGCCCTGAGTTGTTGCAGGCCCTGGGAACCATCTGGGCTGTTGCCACCTTTCATGAGCTAATGTGATGCTGCAGATGGCTGGTGCTCAAGGTGTTAGATCTGAGGGCTCTTCAGGCCTCAATCTCCAGCTTTCCTGGGGGCTTGCCTGGCTAGAAGTAACAGCCTTCAGTAAACCTCATTTTCTTCTCTGGTGTCCCAATGAGTCAATGCCTTCATGCTCACACACGTGTGAGTACCTGTGCACACATACAGAATCACTTAGAGGAGTCTTCCCTGCTAAATGATAATGAAAATGGTCAGGAGAACTCTATCAGCTCCCTTTTCCAATTGCCTCATAAAGCCTGAATAGAATGAATTCAGGGCCCCGTGAGAATGGCTGCTCCCTTCCTGTGTACCCTTGATCCTTTCCTCTTGTCTCTTCACGCAGGGTCCATACCTTGGAGTCATTTTTGACCCCACTCCCCACAGCTGCTAAATTCTCTCCATTGCACACAATGTCTCTTCTAGCTGTCTCTTCCTAGCCATGTACACTGGCATCATTCTAGTTCCAATCCTCATGCCTTTTGCCCAGTAAGGTTAAGTTGTTTAACCTCTCAGTGGCCCAAGGAAAACTCTCCAAGACTATAAACAGCAGAGCAGGTGTCAACGCATACCAGCAGAGGGAATGTCCACACTGGGAGTTCTCTGTCCCACTCAGGTAAAAGGTCTGCTGCCTCTGCCACTCCCAGTAGTAGCAGCTGCCCCACTACTGAGAGATGAATTGCAACCTCTCTTCCCCCTTCCCAGTTTGTAACAGCTGTCTTTAGCTAGAATGCTGAGACAAGGGAAGCCTTCCTGCCGCCCCCAAGCCAAAGACTGTAGTGAGGAATTGTCTCACCAACATCAACTTCAAGTCTTGCAACCTGGGCTCATACAAACAGGCTGGTAGCTCGGCCTCCCTGCTGAATCTCTGGTGGGCTCTCATTCAGGTAAGCAGGAGTGCTGTCCTCAACAACAGTGAGGGAAAGACAGGTAGACAGGCAGACAGAGACAGGGACGGGGACAAAGGGAGAGAAACAGAAACACAGAGTGAGACAAAGACAAAGAGACAGAGAGAGAGAGAAACAACATGGAAAGAGACA
>NW_027187393.1:2016938-2072465 GCF_028583685.1 Petaurus breviceps papuanus
AGAGAGAGAGAGAGAGAGAGAGAGAGAGAGAGAGAGAGAGAGAGAGAAAGGAGAAGAACAAGAAGAAAAAGGCTTTTCAGCAAAACTAGCCAACACGGGGCAGCCAGGTAGCACAGCCAGAGCACCACCCCAGTGTCAGGATAACCTGGGATCGAATCCGGGCTCAGATACTTAGCACCACACACAGAAATAACTGGCCATGTAACCTTGAGCAAGTTACTTAACCCCGATTGCTTAGGAAAAAAAAAAAAAACTAATCAAGACACCAATCCAGCCTGGTAGGGGGCACAATATCACACAGTCATTTCACATGCAGAATCTCCAAAACTAAACTCATTATGCCCCCCCCTCCCCAGCTCTCCCTCTTCTCAGCTCTCCTGTGACTGTTGAGGGCACCTCCATCCTCCGTCACTCATGCTTGAAACCTTTTTATGTCACCCTCCACTTTTTGCTCTCAGACATCAGTGTGCTGGTAAACGTTTAACAACCTATTATTGGAAAAGTACACAGGACATACTTTTAAATTTAATCTGCATAATTTATATTTTCTCTATCACTTTTCTAAGTCTACACAATCAACAACAACAAAAAAAATAAATTAAATCCCTGTTTGTAGGGATTGCTGATTTCTGAGATGTCAATGCTCACACTGAACATTTCACAAACAACAGCCAACAATTGGCTCTCCCTCACCCCACATACCCACTTTGCCCAATGTTGTGGTTTCTATCCTCATCACTTCTCTTGCATCTGTCCCCTTATCTGCCTTTACATGATCACCTCCCTTATTCAGGCTTTCATTATTTCTTGCTCAGATTATTACAATAGCTTTATAATAGGGATCCCTTCCTCAAGTGTCTCCTTAATCTAGTTTATTCTCCACTCATCTGCCAGTGTGATTGTCCTGAAGTATAGGTACTCTAGGCCAAACCCTGCTGTAACCCCTATAGAGAGACACATGCTGAGGGCAGGGGTCACAGTAAGAATTTAACTAGGTGGTAGCAGGAAAACACAAGGCTGTAAGATGTAAAACAGATGTGCTTCAAGTCACATAGATCCTGTCTTGACTTACCCTAGCAGCTTCCTAAGACTGATATAGCATCTAGTCTCTGGGGAGATAGCTCTTCTGACCAGATGAGACCCTTACCTTGAGCAGGCTGCTGTGAGATCTGGACAGAAAGAGCCTCCCTGTTGAGGGACTGAGAGAAGCAGGGAGGGATGTGGCCATTGATAGCTGCCATCACGTATCTTTGCCCTGTGTGGGACATTACATGCTCAACTGACTAAGGAAAGCCTTTTAACTATCCTTTTTCCTTATTTTGGATTAGTCATTTTCATTATCTCAGTACTTGAGGTTAGGATGGCCATTTCAGTCTCCTATAATAGTAGACTGCCCTTGTCACTCTCCTCAGATTCCCATGACCTCCAAGATCAAATACAAACTTCTGTCATTCAAAGATCTCCACAACTTGGCCCCTTCCTATTTTTTCCAGCTTTCTCTAAAGTGCTTTGCTTTTTTTTTTTTTGAGAACCAGTGATCCGCTTGGATTGTCTATCTATAATCCATCATTTCTGATATATGTTGTATAGAATTTTCTGATCTCATAATTCCTCGATTATATCTCTTATGCCATTTCTTGTGTGAAAGGAATAATTGATAATGTGCTACAGCCTACATATGCCCATTGTGACTCACCTACAATTAGGTCACCTATAATTTTGATTCTTTAGAGATTATGGTATTCCATGATTCATAGGTATAGAGCATCAGCAAGAGAACAGTGGTATTAAATGTATTGTTGAAGGTTTTACACAGTGTCTCTCTTTAAAAAATTTTTTTTTAATTACTGAAACTTAAATACACAATAAGAAAAGAAAAAGAAATATATTATAAACTTAAATAGTGAAACTTAAATACAAAAGAAGAAAAGAAAAAAAGCACATCATGTGCACAGCAGAACATAAGAAAGGATTCAAAATATACAGCAATAAATTTCCATTTCAAGAAAACCTATATATAAATATTATGTTAAGAGCTGTCCATCTTTTCTTTGCTTCCTTGTTAGTATTTTTTGTTTTCTGTTGTGCACTTTTTACTTTGTTTTTACCACCCTCTCTTTCCTCCCCTCCCCAGGCTACAATTAAGTGTAGATATATCTATATAGAGATATATAGATACACATATACATATATACTCATATATACATAGAGAGACATAAACTTTCCCTAACAAATTCTACTTCTGATCTTTGTTTTTATGTTTGAGAATATCCTTTATTTCCTATCTCTCCTAACTCCTTTACTTTATTTCTACCTTCTATCTTGCCCTCCTATTACCTCACCTACCCCCTCTAAGAACCCCTCCCTTATCCTCGCATTCCCATATATCTAAACATCCTTCTAAACCTCTCCTTTAACCTATTCCCTCAACCTTCCCGCTAGAGATCCCTCCCTTATATTCACCCCACTCCCTATCCCCTTAGTGTTTTCTTTCTTTCTGAATTTAGAAGACTTTTATACTCTTCTACATATTATGTATTGTTCCCTCTTGAACCCATTCCCAATGAAAGTAGATTTCCAGAACTAACAAACTTCATCCCTCATCTAAATCCTCTGTGTCTGTTCCTCTCACACCTCATTTGTATAAAATAATTACTCTTTTTAGCTGTTCCTAAATGGTTTTACTTTTTAAAGTCATATCCTACTCAGGTCTACCCCAATCTTTCTTATCAACTGGTCAATTGCTAATAACAATCTTAGACATAACATTTTGCATTTTATATACATAAAAGGTAAACACTCTGTCCTTATTGAATCCCTTGTAATTAGCCTTTGGTATGTACCTTATATTTCTCTTGGCTCTTGTATATTAAATTTTCTATTAAGATAAGGTGTTTTTGTTTTGGCTTTTCTCCCAAGCTCAGTGCCAGGTTCTGCTGCTTCAGTTGCATCCCTGAAACAAGATGGTGAAGGTGGGAATCAATGTATTTGGCCGCATTGGGCACCTGGTAACCAAGGCTTCATTCATCTCAGGTGGAGTAGACATTGTGTACATCAATGACCCCTTCATTGACCTCAACTACACAGTTTATATGTTTCAATATGATTCCACTAATGGCAAATTCAAGGGCACTGTCAAGGCTGAGAATGGGAAGCTGGTGATCAATGAAAAAGCCATTACCATCTTCCAGGAACGGGACCCCAGCAATATGAAATGAGGAGAATGCTGGAGCTGAGTATGTTGTAGAATCCAGTGGAGTCTTTACCACCATGGAAAAGGCTGGGGCTCACTTGAAGGGTGGAGCCAAGAGGGTCATCATCTCTGCCCCTTCTGCTGATCCCCCAATGTTCATGGTGGGAGTGAACCATGAGAAATATGATAATTCCCTTAAGATTGTCAGTAATGCTTCCTGCACTACCAAATGCTTGCCCCCTTTGGCCAAGGTCATTCACAATAACTTTGGCATTGTAGAAGGACTCATGACTATCGTCCATGCCATTACTCCTACCAGAAGACAGTAGATGAACCCTTGGGTAAACTGTGGCATGATGGGTGTGGTGCTGCCCAAAACATCATCCCTGCTTCCACTGGTACTGCTAAAGCTGTAGGCAAGGTCATACCTGAGCTGAATGGAAAGCCCACAAGCATGGCCTTCTGTGTTCCTATTCCCAGTGTATCTGTTGTGGATCTGACCGGCCACCTGGAGAAATCTGCCAAATCTGCTGATATCAAGAAAGTGGTGAAGCAAGCATCAGAGGGACCCTTGAAGGGCATCTTGGGCTACATAGAGGACCAGGTTGTATCCTGTGACTTCAACAGCAACACTCACTCTTCTACTTTTGATGCTGGCACTTGTATTGCCCTCAATGACCATTTTGTCAAGCTCATTTCCTGATATGAAAATGAGTATGGTTATAGCAACTGTGTAGTAGACCTCATGGTCTACATGGCCTCCAAGGAGTAAAGTGGAAAGCCACTGATCTTCATACCCAGCCAAAAAGAGGAGATCCACCACTGGGGAGTCCACATTCCTAACCTATCTTCCTATACTAGGGATCCCATGTCCCATTCACATCCTTGTTCCAAAGCATCACTGTAGTAGGGGGAGAAGCCTAGAGTCCTGTATTGTGTACCACCAATAAATACCAATCAAATGAAAAAACATCAATAAATGTGTACCATCAGTGCACAAAAAAAAGGATAAGGTGTTTTTTTTTTTTATCAAAGTCCACAAAGTCTGACAGTCCATTAAATGTTTGTTTTTTTCCATTTGAAATTATGCTTAGCATTGCTGGGTATAATATTTTTGGCTGAAAACCACTTCTTTTGCTCTTTGATATAGTGTGCCAAGACCTGTGGTCTTTTAGTGCCACCACTGCCAGATCTTGTGTGATTCTAATTGTGGCACCACTATATTTAAATTGTTTTTTTTTCTTGTTGCTTGTAATATTTCATCCTTGAGCTGGGAGTTTTGGAATTTGCCTATAATATTCCTATGGGTTTTCTTCATAGGACTTCTTTCAGGTGTTGATCAGTGGATTTTTTCTATTTCTACTTCCCTCTCTTGTTCTAATACTTCAGAACAATTTTCTTTAATTATTTCTTGTATTATTGTGTCAAGATTCTTTTTTCTTTAATCATAATTTTCAGGTAATTTGATTATTCTTGTGTTTTCTCTTCTTGATCTGTTCTCCAGATCTATTGTTTTTCTTATGAGATATTTCACATTCTCTTCTATTTTTCATGTTTTATATTTTATTTTATTATTTCTTGATCTCTTATAACTTCACTGGCTTCCCCTTGCCCAATTCTGATTTTCAATATGCAATGTCTCAAAAACAATTGAATCTACTCTTCAAATTCTCTTAAACTATAGGTACTATCATTACCTGCCAATGAACTGACTCAATGATATGTCTACCCATCTATATGTCTGTCTTTCAACAGACATTCTTTATCCATTCAACTTCTGTGTGGATTTTTAGTCCAATCTCCTTTGATTGTTCTCATTGAAGAAACCCTGGGGCTTAATTCAAATAGCATGGTGTCTTAACCACCTCACACCTATCAGATTGACTAATATGACAAAAAAAGGAAAATGATAAATGTTGGAGGGGAATGTAAAAAAACTGGGACGTTAATGAATTGTTGGTGGAGTTGTGAACCTATCCATTCATTATGGAGAGCAATTTGGAATTATACCCAAAGGATTATCAAATTGTGTATACCCTTTTATATAGCAGAAACACTACTGGGTCTATATCCCAAAGAGATTTTAAAAATAAAAGGGAAAGGAACATATTTCTACAAAAATATTTGTAGCAATGTTTTTATTGGTTGTTAAGAATTGGAAATTGAGGGGATGTTCATCAACTGAGAAATGACTGAACAAGGTGTGGTATATGATGGTAATGGAATATTATTGTGGTAGAAGAAATAACAAGTAGAATAATTTAAGAAAAACCTGGAAAGATTTATGTGCACTTAATAGTATTTTTTTTCCAATTACATGTAGTGATAGTTTTCAACATTCATTTTGGTAAGATTTTGAGTTCCAAATTTTCTCCCTCCCTTCCCTCTCCCTTCCCCAAGACAGCAAGCAATCTGATATGTACAAGCACGTTAAATTTATTTCCACATTAGTCATGTTGTGAAAGAAGAATCAGAACAAAAAGGAAAAACCATGAGGAAGAAAAAACCAAAAAGTGAAAATAATATGCTTCAATCTGCCTTCAGACTCCATAGTTCTTTCTCTGGTTCCTTCACAAGTTGGAAAGACTTATATAAATGATGCAAAGTGAAGTAAGCAGAATCAGAAGAATATTGTACATAGTAACAGTAATATTGTATGATTAACAATTGTGAATGGCTTATCTATTCTCAGTAATACTATAATCCAAGACAATCCCAAAAGACTCATGATAAAAAAAAATGCTATCTTCCTCCAGAGAAAGAACTGATGTTGTCTAAATAGAGACCAAAGTATACTATTTTTCACTTCCTTCCTTTTTTTCTCTTTTTTTTGTTTGCGTCTTGTGCAAAATCTCTAATGTGGAAATGTTTTACGTGATTGCACTTGCATAACATATCAAATTGCTTGCTGTTTTAGGGAGCAGGGAGGAGAATGAGGGAGGGACGGAATTTGGAACTCAAAACTTTAAAAAAAACAAATGTTAAAAATTGTTTTTACATGTAATTGGGGGAAAAGAAAGCATTATTTTTAGAAATAGCATGACATCTTCCACAAACAGCCATGTGAAGGACCTCACCATCTGGATGGAATTTTTCTTTCATTTGGATTATGCATGGGATATCCTCCATAACGGGGCTAACACTTTAATGAGCATTCATCTCCTTGTTGTATGTATTGCTTAATATTTATAATCATAAAATCATGAATTTCTCCCTGCGGTTGTATCCATCAATGAATCTTGCATATCTAACATTAAAATCTTTGCTGGGTCCAGGGAGACTTGGGTAGGTGCTGCATCCCTTCCCTCTCCCTGAGGGATCCCTTTGCTCCGGACCCATGCATGTGGTCTTTATAATCTTCAGTCTTGGGGAATCCTGACCACTTAGATAAATGGTGAGATTCTTTTTCTCACATTCTTTACCTTGTTAAACTCCCACTCTGATATCTTAGAGAAAAAGTGTTTAAGGCTTAGATTTTGGCTTATGTCTAGGTTTCCTCAAAGGAAGAAAAAGTTACTCAATGTTCAACTCAAATAGGATATGGGATATGTATTTATTTTCTATATATGAGAAAAATACTAACAGATACAAAAGACCCACATACACATTGGCAGAACAATTTGAAACAGGCTTCTAAAACAGTAACTAAATATGATTACTACAATCTGTTGGAAGTCTGATACTTAAACCACATATAAATAAGAAGCAATGTTGAGGACCACCGATTAAATATTTTACATTTCACCTCAGTCCTGCACTGTCTCCTTCAAAGTTCATGTCTTCTGGTAAGCCAGTCCACGGGCTTGGGGTCCTTCTAGTGTTAGTGGTTTTCTTTTCAGATATAGGTTTCTTTTACTGTCAGTCAGGTCCAATTAATGGACTCAAGCCTTCTGAGTCTTTTAAATTTGAAAGGTGAGCTCTGAGCCCACACAACTACATCTCTATGATATTTGGTCACTGACTCAGGAAAGGAAACACAAAGTAAAAAAGGTAGTCAGTGGTCAAGTCACAGACTCACCTAGATGATTCCATGCTCCATGTGGTAGTGGTGGTGGGATAGGGCAGAGAACACAATCTATCTCTCCACCCTCTCACAAGGAGTATAGTAAAAGAACACACTATTTGTCACATGAGAGTCTTGAAGAAAGAAACTGAATTGAAAGCTGTCTCTTCTTTTAAAAGGTCGGTTGAGTCATTAACTCTTCTGGCTTGACAGCCACTGAGGGAATCTCTTTGGCACTTCAATGTGCCCATGTCCTTTAGTGTTGAGCCACCGTATGGCCAGAAGCAGCTAGAGAATTCATTTCCAGTATCCTCAAATACTAAACTAGTATATATGGTAAGTCAGTACCCAAAAAGGTAATTGTGAGCATTCTCAATGGGATGGCTCTCTTGAAATGATTTTAATGTGTACAAAATCATGCTTGCTGCAGAAGAGTCTCCAAGATTATGTTTTGATCTGCTGAATCAAATTCTTTTTTTTTTTTTGGCGAGGGCAATTGGGGTTAAGTGACTTGCCCAAGGTCACACAGCTAGCTTTTGTGTTAAGTGTCTGAGGCTGGATTTGAACTCAGGTCCTCCTGACTCCAGGGCAGGTGCTCTACTCAATGTGTCATCTAACCACCCCCTGAATCAAATTCTTGAAGAATATCAACAGACAGTAGACACAGATTATATTCTCCACACATCAAATCAACACTACCACTTCTGGAAAGGACATTTCATTAATTGTGACTTTCAGCATCCTTATGACTTTCCAGGCCAAAATCCTTCTTCCTGCCCATAACTCACCGACATATATTGCTTTTTCCTATTAGAATGTAAGCTCCTTATCTCCAGTACTTAGTAAAGTGTGTGGTACAGGCTAAGCATTTAATAAATGTTTTGCCATTCATTCATTTCAATGTTTGTATGACTAAAGATGTGATCTGCTTTAGAAATTTGTCTATGAAAGTCAAATTATTTTCCATATTTTCATGAAGAATACTTTTTTATGCATGCACAAATCATTTTCATAAGTACTTTATGAAGCTGAAAAAGAAAGTGGATAGATTGCTAATAATCTGTTCTTAATTATACTTTACAAATATTACAGGAGTCTGGCCAATTTTTGTCCCAGCAGTCAATTGAAAAGCTTTTCCTCACCACATAGTAAGTGATCAGGAAATAGTCGTTAAACACATTTGCATGTTCCACAGTAAAGAGCAGGACCCTCCTTATTCCTGCCTGGTAGCAGGCTCACCAAACATCCCTGTGGGAGATTGCATCAGGCACAGCATTCCATGAATGCTCCTAAAGACTTTGGCTACCATTGGCCAGTCCCTCATTAAGTGAACATCCTTTTTTTCATGTTATTTTGCTAATTTCCTCTCTTTAAACAATTTCAAAAATTGATCCCTGAGTACCTTTAAACTTGTCTTACATCTGCATGTAATTTTTTCTACATGTGTTCAGTTAGGTCCAGCTGTTCTTCCCAATTTAAATTTTTAAAATATTATTTCCATATTTTCATATAGTGCCTAGGTGTTAGAACCTAAATGTGATATGCTTGTTGTAATTGATAGTGAAAAGAAATTGCTACAAAAATTCTGGCAGATCTCTTTTATTTGGTCCCTATCCTTCTTTCTGTTTCCTCCATAAAGATTCTTGGTATAACCTGGTTTAGTTGGGTGTCTTGCCAAGCTCTATGCAAGCATGTTTTCCCCTCCACTGCTTCTTGACTATTTTGTGAGGTGATATTGCGTGCAATCTTATGCTATATTGCTGTCTAATGTTTTGTAAATAAGTTTTTCTTCAAAAATCAGTGTTGTCCTTGGCTGCTGTGTCTCTCCTACTGGCAAGGGGATCATGTTTTTTGCTGGATGGGGGAGTTTGTGGGCTCTTTTGACCTCTTGTTTATGGTAACTATTGTTTGTTAATGTTTCTTAACAGACTATGACAATCCATCAATGCCATTACTTTTCATCCATTTCCCCTTTTTATTAGTCAGCAGTTGGTTTAAATAGAGTAGGTAAGAGCTGTTAATTGTACACAGTGTTTTCTTACCTTTATCCTTTCTTCTAATACAGTGCTGATTTCGACTTTTGCTCCAACTGGTCAATGGTCAGACAGCTGATTCAGGAATAACTACAATGTAAGTAACCAGTCACTTCTTGTTTTTTAGGATATAATCCATTTTATTTATTTATTTATTTATGTTGTGGTTGTCTTTGGTACTCACCATGTTTCATAGTTTCCAACTGAGCCAAAGGAAGTATTCATGACATTGAAGTGAGGGACTTTGGAGTAGTCTACAAGTCTTTGGATGGTTTCATTCCTTAATTCTGAACTATATTTTGTGACATGTATCTACATCCTTACTCATGTCCACGTTTACACTATGTATCTGCTGATTTGGCTCTGTGACATTTAAAAATCTGAGAAACGTAATTTCTGGGTAATTTAATCATTTTATTAATAATGGCAACACGTTTATTAATAAGAGGATAGTTATTAGACCATCTCTCTCTTAGACCAAAGACAATCATGGTGGCAAGCTCGAGGCTTAAATGACTATTAGAAGAGAGGTATTTTTGAGGGTGGCAATCAACTCTGATTGGTTGACAACTAATGAGAGAATGAATATTATAATGATGGGCTGAACCTATTAAAATCAATTTTGATTATGTCATTTACTTCTAAGTTACCGTCAGCCTTGGACAATTTACTCAAAGTATTTATCCCCAACTACACCTGAGTAGAGCACAAGGCTTCTCCACTTGGGTGGGGTCTGAACTAGACTTTAAAAAATTAGTCAAATTTCATTACCAGTATTATATAATATATATTCTCCTTCAAGAGACTAAACTTTTGAAATCCAGACTTTAGAAAAAGGGGGGAACTCTGGATCTCCCCAAATCATTTTTCTCAGCTCAGAGGATCTTGATGAGTTCTTTACACAATTCTCTTCTGTAACAGGTATTGGTGCATGGGCTGCAATGATCTTGATGGGGATCTTTTTTTGTGCTCATCCTGAGTAATGCAAGTCAAGATGACTAATTATCCCATGAAATAATACTTTTCTTCCTTTGGGGTTCCTGACAAAACCAACTCCAACAAATCTTTTCATTTGCCTCTTTGACTAGAACCTGTGAACTGTGTTTCCATTTAGCTGCAACTTTCAAAATGTCCTCAGTTCCATTTGTAGCAAGAATCATTTGACAAGCAAAGAGCTGCCCCAGCGATGTGGGTGGAGGGAGGGGACAAACAATTTTTGTCAGGCTCCTCTGTAAAAAAAGTTGATTAAAAAAATTATCACAAGATTGATGGACCAGTGTGAGGTATACTTGTTTATCGATGAAGATTTAGAATAATTAGCACAGAACAATTACCTTTTTGTAAGAAGTATTATTGTGATTTTAAACATCAAAATGTACAGAGACCAAATGACTGTCTCTATGTGGATTACTATTGTAGACCATGCTACACCCACATTACAATTCTATGCACTGAGAATAAAAAATGAATCCCCTCACTCATTCCACTGGCTATTCACAGTGTGACAGCTCACTGCAGTCCCTCAATATTTCATAAATAGCTTCATATTCAGAAAGTGTTTTCAACACCAATCAATAGCCAATGCCCAGAAATTAGCATACATCCACTAGCCTACTTTGTCATTCGTTCATTTCATTCATGTCCAACTCTTTGTGATCCCTTTTGAAGTTTTCTTGGCAAAGATCCTGGGGTGGTTGGCCGTTTTCTTCTCTAGCTCATTTTACAGATTTGCCTCAGAAAATGAGGCAAAAGGAGTTAAATAATTTGCCCAGGATCACACAGTTAGAACATGTCTGAGGCCAGATTTGAATTCAGGAAGATGAATCTTTCTGACTCCTGGCACTCTACACCTCCCCCACCCTCCCATCCACCTGGTCTCCCTCCCCAATAAAACATGGTCCAAGAAAAACTGAAAATAATATTAGCTAACATTTATATAGCATCTACTGTATGCTAGGCATTGCACTAAGTGCTTTACAAATATTATTGCAATTGATCTTCACAGAAACTCTGGGAGATAGGTATTATTATTATCATCTCCATTGTACAGATGAGGAAACTGAAGCAGAGGTTAAATGACTTGCCCAGGTTCACACAGTTAGTAGAGTATCTTCCATATTTGAACTCAAGCCTTCCTGACTCCAGACTCAGTGCTCTATTGTAAATGTTTGTATCAAGGAATTAAACACAGTGAATATAAACTTTTTCGTTGCCCAGAACTCTGTTTTAGCATGTTTTGTATAGGAAAAAAAGGTCTTTCATAGAAGTCCTTTCTCATGATATTTGTTTTCTTGAAATAGATAATATTAAAGCTGATTCTTTTTTTTTGAGGGGTAAAGGCAGGGCAATTGGGATTAAGTGACTTGCCCAAGGTCACACAGCTAGCAAGTGTTGACTCCAGGGACTGTTCTCTATTCACTGTGCCACCTAGCCATCCCATTAAAGCTGATTCTTATTGCATTTTACATGAAAGTTTAAACTATCATTTAAAAATATTCTTTATTGTGTTTTCAGTACAAATAGACCAGAGAATGAAATGTCATAATACCTTGGGGTTTTTTTAAACTTCAGATATAGAAACTCTTGCTTGAAGTAAAAATAATAATCTCTTTCTATCAAGTATAAATCAAAATTATAATTAAAGAAAGTTAAATCAAATGGACCTTCCATTTCAAATGCTGATACAGACATAATATTTTCACATTAAAATTTTACCACACTTTTCCCCCACTAGTTTAAACACATACCAAACATGGAAAGTGCAAAATTAAAATATTCCAGTCTACAAACAAACCATTCAGCCTCTAACATAACATGATATAACAGAAGACATTATTTTACACCATATGATGAGCCAGTGGGCATTCACACTTTGGTGTCAACTGTCAATCTGTCCCTTCTTTAGACAAGAGAACTTTTCAATTTAAATTTATTATGGTTATGGTCATAACACTGCTGATTTATATATATATATATATATTGCCTTTTGGAGGGCAATTGGGGTTAAGTAACTTGCCCAAGATTACACGGCTAGTTTTTTTTGTGTGGGTGTTAAGTGTCTAAGGCCAGAACCGAACTCGGGTCCTCCTGACTCCGGGGCTGGCGCTTTACTTACTGCGCCACCTAGCTGCCCCTGATTACAATTTATTTTAAAGACAAATTTGAAGAAGTAGTAATTTATTTTGTGAATTATTAAGAATTTTGATAAAACTACCAGAAATCTTAAGCAGGCAATTAAAGAATTCCAAAAAAAATAAATTCTGAAGAATTCTAAGAAGTACAGAATGTCACAAGCAACCAAGGACTCAGAACAAAAAGAATATGCAACTAATATAGAAATTTATTTGTTTGTTTTTTTGGAGGAGCAATTGGGGTTAAGTGGTCACACAAAGTCAAAGTCACACAGCTAGTTAAGTGTTAAGTATCTGAGGCCCAGTTTGAACTCAGATCTTCCTGACTCCAGGGCCTGTGCTCTATTCACTGCACCACCTAGCTGCCCCTAATATAAACATTTAAAGATTTAAAATAATATTTTAGTTAAAGTAAAAAGGATTTTGTACTATTCATAAAATGAAATATTTTAAAATGGTTGATTTTACCTTTAGCTCCTTAATATCTATTTTTGTGTCAGTTTCATAATATGACATATTAGAATAGTAAAACATGCTTATAATTTATAAATAAACACACTTGGAGCAGCTAGATGATGCAGTGAATAGAGCACCAGCCCTGGATCCAGGAGGACCTGAGTTCAAATCTGGCCTCAGACACTTAACACATACAAGCTGTGTGACCTTGGGCAAGTCACTTAACCCCAATTGTCTTGCCCTCCCTCCTCCAAAAAAAAAAAACCAGACAACAATAAATAAACATACTTTTTTACTAATAGGGATGCACACTGGCTTAGGGCACCAAGAATTAAAGGGACTTGCCCATGATGACACCACTAGTGTGTCAGGGGCCAATCTGTTCTCAGACAAGGTGCTTCTCAACAGCTACTTACGTTGAACTAAACCTTGTCTCCTTACTGATGATAGCTTCTACTTCTAGGTCCCCACCTCCTCCCCACTGTCCCTCTCCTCACCCCTGAAGCAAGAGAGAAGGGAAAATTCTATTTCTAAATCTAAATTTACTATTTCTATGGTTTCAAAGATAGTAATTGAGGTGTCTAGTCCAAGTGGATTAATGGAGAGAGCAATGGAGTCAGGAAGACTTGAGTTTGAATTCTCCTCATGCTCTTACTGGCTGTGTAACCTTGGACAAGTCACTTAACCTTTGTATGCCTCAGTTTCTTCAATTGTCAAGTGGAAATGATAAAACACCTACCTTACTGGGTTGTTGTAAGGCTCAAAGGAGATAATATTTGTAAAGCCCTTGGCCCCATGTCTGTTGTTGCTTCTGTTCCTTTGTTTTTGAAGAGGACCAAGGATATCAGGAAGGTGATGTCCTGACATGCACGTGAATTGCTTGTTTCCTTCCTTTCTTCCTTTGTATGGTTGGTTCCATCCCAAGGGTGTTTTGAGGGTGGGAGGAAAAGAAATCCTTGGAGCAGGAACAGGATCAGGGGCATGACGTTGGCAGGTCATTCCAGCACTTACTCACTTCATCCTGCTGTTGGAGAGAATATCCTCAATGTTTTTGGCTGTCATTTTTCCTCCTTCACACAGAGGACTTTGTGAATGCAAAGAAAAGTCACCTCAATAGAATTCTCAGAATAGAATTCTCTGCAGCCAAGGCAGGCTTTGGAGGAGGGCTCTGGGGGTTGCTAGAAAAATCAAAGGTAGCAGCTTTTTCTATCATCTCCAGTATATGGCTTCCCCCTCCCCCTCCCCCCCCCCCCAGCCACTAGTGTGGTTCCAGGATCCTGGGACAGTGTGAAGGTCCTGGGAAACAGTGGAAAATCCCAACGACTCATCCTTATGCACCAGGAAATGGAGACCTCACACACACACTGTAGAGCTTTTTTTCTTTTTTTTGGGGGGGGGAAGGGCAGGGTAATTGGGGTTAAGTTACTTGCCCAAGGTCACATAGCTAGTAAGTGTGTCAAGTGTCTGAAGTCAGATTTGAACTCAGGTCCCCCGACTCCAGGGCGGATGCTCTATTCACTGTGCCACCTAGCCGCCCCTAGCACACTGTGGCACTTTGCTCCCAAGTGGGAGCTTTTCCAACATGGTGGTATTCTACCAACAGTTTTCATGCTACATTTTCACAGCCTTTGCACCACCTTCACACCATATAACCCAAGACAAATGACTTTTAATTTAGGTATCTTTGGATGTTCCCATATCCCTTACCATATATACCACATAAATAAGTTAACATTTGCTTATCTGCACAGGTCATTCATAGTTAATGTGTTTTATTCTATACATTTCATTTAAATTTTAATAACTTTTTTTTGCCTTTTTATGATGAGTAGGATCTTTCAAAGTTCTCCCAGGTCTAAGGAGGGTAGTATTAAGCATTTATTTTTTCATTTTTAAAATTTATTTACTTTTAGTTTACAATATTCAGTTTCACAAGTTTTTGAGTTCCCAATTTTCTCTCCCTCCCTCTCCTCTACCCTCCCCCACCCACATGGTGGCATGCAATCCTATATAGGTTCTGCAAATACCTTCACATTAAACATAAGTCAAGTTGTAAAGAAGGATTATGACCGATGGAATGAACAACAGGAAAGAAGAAACAAAACAAAACACAAAAGAGAGAGTTTGCTTCAATCTGTATTCAGACCCCATAATTCTTCCTCTGGATGTGGATAGCCTTTTCCATCATGAGTCTTTTGGAGTTGTCTTATAATCATGCATTGCTGAGAAGAGCCCAGTCTATAAAAATCAGTCATCACAGATACAATGTGTCTGTAATTGTGTGCAATGTTCTGCTCTCCTCACTCAGCATCAGTTTATATAAGTCTCTCCAGGTTATTATGAAGTCTGTCTGCTCCTCATTTCTCATAGCACAATAGTATTCCATTACATTCACATACCACAACTTATTTAGCCATTCCCCAGTTGATGGGCATCTCCTAGATTTCCAATTCTTTGACACCACAGAAAGAGCTCCTATAAATATTTTTGTACATGTGGGTCCTCCTCCTAGAAGTGGTATTGCTGGGTCAAATTTTTATAGCCCCTTGGGCATGGTTCCAAATTGCTCTCCAGAATGGTTGGATCAGTTCACAATTCCACCAACAATGTGTTCCAATTTTCCCACATCTTCTCCAGAATTTATACTTTTCCTTAAGCGTTTATTAAGTACCTACTAAGTGCCAGGAATTGGGCTAGATCAGGGTTGGGAAATCTTGGTCTCGAGGCCAATAGGTCCTCAAATGCTGCCCTTTGACTGAATCCAAACTTCGTAGAACAAACTCCCTTAATAAAAGGATTTGCTCTGTAAAACTTAGTCTCAGACAAAAGACCATACCCAAGGTCCTAGAAAGCCACAGGTTCCCCACCCCTGGGCTAGACATAGGATAGAAAGACAAAAGTGAAATAGCCCCTGCCCTCTGGAAGCTTATGTTCTATTTGGGAGAGGTGACAGTATGCTTGGGTTCCAGAGGATGGCAATTTTGGGGATGGAGAGCAGCAGAGAGGACAGATGGTGGCTATGGAGACCAGCAGCAATAGATGCAGCACCAGATAACTTCATTGGATGACAGTTACAGATGTTGAGTATAGTAGCAAGACAGTGAATTTCAGAGTCTCGGATAACATTTATATCATGCCTTAAGGTTTGCAGAGCACTTCACAAATATTATCTCATTTTATCCTTGCAACAGTCCCTGGAGGCAAGTGCTGCTCTTACCCCCATTTTACAGATAAAGAAAACCTCACCTGATCCTTCTGTCCCTGCTATGGTCCTATATCTCTTTTGTCCTTCATGGTAAAACTCCTTGAGAAAGTCATCCACAACCTGCCTCCCTTTCCTCTCCTCTCACTCTCTTCCTTCTTTTTTTTGGAGGGCAATTGGGGTTAAGTGATTTGCCCAAGGTCACACGGCTAGTTTTTGTGTTATGTGTCTGAGGCTGGATTTGAACTCAGGTCCTCTTGACTCCAGGGCCGGTGCTCTATTCACTGCACCACCTAGCTGCCCCCCCCCCTCTCACTCTCTTCTTAATTCCTCATAAGTGACTTCCAAAATCATTCCACTGAAGTGGCTCTCTTCACAGTTACCAATGATCCCCAACTGCCAGATCAAATGGCCTTTTCTCAGTCTTCCCCCTTCTTGACCTCCCTGTGGTCTTTGATGCTCATTCACTGTCCTCTCCTTTATGCTCTCTTCTCTCTACCTCTTCTGGTTCTCTTCCTACCTGTCTGAGCAATCTTCCTCAGTGTTCTTTGCTGGATCCTCATCCAGGGCCATGCTCACTAATCATGAGTATCCCATAGGATTGTCCTGGGCTCACTTCTCTTCTTCCTCTATATTATATCACTTCGTGATCTCATCAGTCCCATGAATTTAATAATTATCTATCTAATGATTCTCAAATCTACCAATTCAGCCCTAACTTCCCTCCTGTCTTCCAGTCTCAAATTTCCAAATGCCTTTCAGACATTTTGAACTGGTCGTCCAGTAGATGTTTTAAATTCCACATGTCCAAAACTAACTCATTATCTTTCCCCTTAAACCTTCTTCCCATCCAAACTTTCTTTTACTGTAAGGGATGCCACCATCCTCCCAGTGCTTCACCACACCTCTAACTAATCTATTGCCAAGGCCTGTTGGTTTCACCTTTGCAGCATCTCTTGAATACATACCCCTTTCTCTCTGATGCTGCCACCACTTGATCCCAGGCCCTCCTCATCTCATTTCTGCTGATGGGTCTGCTTGCCTCATCTTTTCCCTACTCCAATCCTTCCTCTGCTCAGCTGCCACAGTGAGTTTCCTAAAGTTCTGGTCTGAGCAGGTAGCTTCCCAGCTCAGGAAAGTTCAGTATCAAATACAAATGTCCGTTTGGCCTTCAAAGTCCTTCCTAATCTAGAGACCTCCTCTAGCCTTTCTGATTTGAAGCCTTACACTCCCCCAGATACTCTTTGATCCGATGACACTGGCCTCCTGGCCACTCCATCCCTCAGCCCTGGGCTTTTTCTCTGACTGTCCCCCACGATGGAATGCTTTCTCTCCTCACCTCTTGTCTCCTGATTTTCCTGTCTTCCTTTAAATCCCATCTAAAATCCATCTTCTAAGGAAGCCTGTACCAATTCCTCTTCATTCTAGGGCACCCCAGAATTATTTATTATTTCCTATTTGTCATGTATAGAGTTTTTTTGTTTGTTTCTTTCTCTCTTTTTTTGGTCTTTATTAGTTTGTTTACTTTTAATTTACAAGATTCATTACCACAATTCCTTGAGTTTCAATGTTTTTATCATAATTGTTTGTTGTCTCAACCATTAGACTATAAGCTCCTTGAGGGCAAGGACTAGCGTGTTCCTTTCTTTATGTCCCCAGCACTTAGCATAGTGCCTGGCACTTAATAAATTCTTGTTGATTGATTTACTGAAGCAGGAAGAAGTGAACAGCCAAAGGTTATGCATCTAGTATGGGTCTGAAGATGGATTTGAACTCAGATCTTACTGATCTCCGATCTTGTACTCTATCCAATGTGCCACCCAGCTTCCTTGGGATTCGGGGCAAAGCACTGATGACAAGGGAGTTCTTGGACCATGCTAAGAGATGGGGTCTCTGGGAGATGGAACCTTAAGAACTCAGGTAGGAGGAATCTTATAGCTATGACATAAGGCAGTTGCCATGGAAGCCTCACCACTCTCCCAGCTTGGATTATGAATTTTCTGGGAATATGCTTGTGGAGACAGGTCCTAAACCCTTCCTAACCAGCACGTTTGTCAGTGGGAGATTTGTACTAATTTGTATAAAGGAGGGGATGAAAATTATTCTATGGATTGCCTTTTCCCTTTATTCACTTTAGTATTCCATCTCAATTAAATGTGTTGCTATTTGATTTATAGTTGCTGCCTGGTCTATTAATAGAGTAGGCACTGGATGGGAGCTTTAGGCATATATTAACTCCACATTGATCCTGGGAACATGTGGGCGTGCTGGAGAAAGTGGAGCACATGTGTTCCATTCGCATTATACTCCAACAGGCCATGGAGAAACAATTTATTGTGGTATCTGCATATCAAAAAGAAGAGAGGTAGCACCCAGGTTTCTGTGGGGTCCCCTCTGCTGGAAGTCTTACATTGGCTTTAAAGAGGTTTCTTCCTTCATCATGTTTGTTTCTGTGCTTGTACATATTTTAAAAGTTCAATATGAGTCAGTCAATAAATCAGGCAGTCACCAAGCAATCATCAGCTAGGATATGGCAGGCAATAGGCCTCATGTAACTCTAGACTGCATGAAGAGCATCACAGGGTCCAGAAGAAGGAAGATGAAAGTCCTGTTGTTAGTTACTATTTCTCTGCTCAGACTTCAGAGAAGTGAAGTATCAAGTTCATTATTGGCACAGCATTTTAAGTACATGGACAATCTGGAGAAGGTCCAAAGGAGGGCAGTTAAGATGGTGAGAGGATTAGAGAGTGTGCCGGCAGTACAAGAGTTGGCTAATAAAGCTGGGTATGCTTAGACCTGGAGAAGACAGTGGGAACATGATCTCGGCCTTTAAAATTTGTGAAAGGTTATTACTGGGAAGAGGGATTAGGCTTGTTCTCTTTTAACCCTAGAGGGCAGAACTCTAAGGGCAGTGGGTAGAATTTAAAGGAAGGAAAGTTTCAGTTTAATTAAAGGAAAATATTTCTAATGGAGCTGATCAGTGGTAGAGTGAACTGTTCCAGGAGGTGGTAAATTCCTGACATGGGAGAAGGGGGAGGATACTTACCCTCTGCTTCCATTTTCACAGCTGATGAGTGGCCATGTATCAGAGGAGAGTCAGGGGTAGGGAGTCAGGAGTGAGCCCAGAAGGAATGTCATATTCTCCTCTCCTCAACTTATTGACCAGAAGATGACCAGAGGATGTCTCAAAAGGTCAGAATATTTGGACTTCCCTTTCCAGTTGGTACTAATGTTTGAGAAGTAATAGCAGCTCAAGGAACTAAATTAAATTAATTATTATGTAAATTAATTAAACTAGACACTTTAAGGAAAAGCAGCTTAAGGAAACTGGCCTCTTTGGGGTAAAAAGAATTATAGCTATGGACTCTACAAAGACACTCACCCTCAGAGACCAACAGAAAACTATCCCTTGGGAGAACTTCACAAGGATTCTATCAAGAGAGAAAAAAAAACTGCTAATAATCAGGAATTTTGAATTACTACTTTGCCACATGTACTTTCTAAGCTGGAGTTCCATTTCCTCTTGCATTTTGTATATATTTGTGGAAGATTGTTTGACAGACTCTTAGGGAAGTTGGTTTTGTACTTACTGTTCTGATTATGACTCCTTAGTAAACACTCCTAACTAAAAAGTAATTAAGACCCACTGGCTAATTGATAACCAAGAGGACCCCAACAGATGGGGGGCTTGTGAGCAAAAGTACTAGGATTCCACCCTTCCTCCCATTCCCACAAAACCCCTCAGGACTACTTCTAGAACTCTGAAGGGAGGAAGGGTCAGTTGCTGTGTGGAGACACGAGCCACCAGTATGAGTGGAAATTGAGAAGTAGCCCCAGAGGGGGTGCTACAAAGTGACCCAAAAATATATGTGGTAGGCAAAGCTGGAAGCAAGTCCAGAACAGAGAAATGAGTAGAGCTGGGGAGGCCAGTGTGGCTAGAGGAGGAAGCACCATCCAATCTAGTGGTTACCCTTGACAAGAAAGAGATTGCTCAAGGTTTGCCAAGTACAATGTCTTTAATTTGATTAGACATTGACCTTCTGGAAGGTGTGGCTGTGAGTAAAAAGAGCTCTGGGGGACACCTATGGAAGGATAGTAGATGTTAATCTGAGGGAGACGTCTGAATCAAAGCATCCTGTGGGGTTTTTTTTCTTTTTTGGAGAGGAGAAGGCAAGGCAAGTAGGGTTAAGTGACTTGCCCAAGGTCACACAGCTACCGGGTTTCCCCGGTAATAAGACCTATCCCGAAAATAAGCCCTCCCCTTACTGTGTAAGATTCCTCTAAAATAAGCCCTCCCCCGAAAATAAGCCCTATTGAGATTGCTACTGTAGTGAAGGTGATCCCCTGCGCTACACGCTACATTATGGTACCCTCTGTATGCACCGTCCCCCCCCCCGGGTGAAATGCACGCCGCGCTCTGAGCTGCATCCAATCACAGCTGCAGCAGTGAGCGCGTCATCCTGTTCTTTATTGAATTCATTATTGAATAAAGGTACATTTTTTTTGTTCACATTTACCTGTTTATTAAAATTGCTGTCAATGTTCATTAAAATAAGCCCTCCCCTGAAAATAAGCCCTCTGGTGTTTTTCTATCCAAAAAAAATAATAAGACAGTGTCTTATTATCGGGGAAACACGGGTAGTAAGTGTATCAAGTGTATGAGGCCAGATTTGAACTCAGGTCCTCCTGATTCCAGGGCTAGTGCTCTATTCCCTGTGCCACCTAGCTGCCCCAGCATCCTGTATTCTTGAGAGCCTTGGCTTTGGGGCCATGCCTATGAACTGCTTTGGGGTTGCTTGGGTCTGAGAAGAGCCATGAGTGGGCCTCCTTATAGCTGTTTAGTGAGCCAACATTATAGTTGTTTCAATATATTTCATTTTTATTCTCTTTTGCTCCTTAATGAGTAAAAAACTACATGTAAACCATACTGGTGTTAATTACTCCACAGAAATACAGAAAGGAAGGAAAGAAGAGGATGAAGTTTCCTGGTGGATAGAAACACCACAAACCATCCAAGTCTGATTAGATAAATCAAAAACACCACATCTCTGGACTACAAGGGGAGCACTGACATCCACAAAAAGAATGGACCAGGGGGATGCAGGTAGCCAGCTCCTTGAGTCCCAGAGAGGGCTCTTGGGTTTGAGTGACATCCTGTCAGGGTGAGCATGTGACCGTCAGTGTTTGGTCTTATTATTGAATAAGATCAGTTAACTGGGTATCAGCACCCTCTGGTGGTTAAATGTGGGGGCCCATTACAGCATCATACTTATGGAACACATGAGTTTAAAATATTTTGGAATTCTCACAGATCACTGGGTTCAATGTGGGAGATAGTATGTGTGGCTCAAGACACTAGTCAAAACTCTACCAAGAGACCAGGTAGAACCGAACAAATAGAAGGCAGTGAAGAATGCAGGTATGCTTCATTTCAATCCTCCCCTTCCGCATCCTCATCCAGGGATCAGGTCAGCTTTACCTCTAAAGCTGAAGGTGGGCTTACCCACCTTTCTAGCATAGAAGCTAGAAAGACACCTAGGATTCACCCAGCATGCAGATGTATATGAGGGGAGAAGGAAGAATGGGGGGGGGCCTCTCTATTCCTGGTTCCACCCTTGATCCCAATCTCACTATCTCATAAATGGTAAGCATGCAGTGAGGAGTGACGAGGGTCCTCTTGAGGGTAGCTGAGGAACCAGTCATGCTGGCAAGTAGTCAGAGGGAAGGGCTGGAGATGGTAATAAAAAAAAACAAACCATGGTAGCTGCCTCTTATCCTTAGTCCCCTGGCTAGATGTTGACTTTCTGGGAACTTTGACCAATAATGAAATAGCATGGGGTGGGGGTGGGGAGGGTGCCTTCTAGTTCTCTGTGAACCTTGCTAAAGGGGAGGCTGGAACCCAAGTACTTGAACTGTATTCCTTGAAATCCTTCACTTACAAACAATGGGAATGTTGGAATCTAAGCACTTGATGTTTTAAATTCCTGGGTTGACTTTCTCATAGACCAAAAAGTGCCTAGATTGCGAGTTTGGGGAGGAGTATGTGCATATATGTGGGAATTTGGGGCTTGGGGTGGGGCAGACTATATGTTAGTTGTTTCATATATGTATATGTGTATATGTACATATACACATACACATATACATGTCTGTCTGTATGTATGTATAGTGCATACATATTGTAGCTAGTTGAAGCAGTGGAGAGAATGCCAGTCCTGGAGTCAGGAAGACCTGAGTTAACCTTCAGCCTTAGACATTTCCTAACTGTGTGACCCTAGGCAAGTCACTCAATCCTATTTGCCTCAGTTTCCTCATTTGTGGAAAAAATGAGCTGGAGAAGGAAATGGTGAACCACGCTAGTATCTTTACCAAGGAAATCTCAAATCACACAGTCAGATATGACTGAAATGATTGAACATATGCATTTATATTTTGTATTTTAAAATATTTGATTTTCATTCCTTTACTTCTGATTATGAGTAAAGAATCCTATACACTTAAGCCATTCTTGCTTGCTTACCTCCATTATGTCATGTATATTATGTATTAGATTCTGTAGAAATACAGAAAGGGAAGACAATACAATTTTCCAGTGGGTAGGGGCGCCATAAGCCATAAAAATATAACTGTATAACACACACACACAACCAGACACACCCCACATTCCTATACTAAGAAAACAAGCATTACTACCAACACAAGGGCTGCAGATCAGAGATCATGGTTGCTGGCTTTTTGATTGCCGTAGAGCTTTTGACACTATCCCCTACACCCTCTGGTGCTTGGTAGACTGCTTTAGCTGTCAGGATGAATGTCGGACTGCCCCTCATCTGACAAATAGTGGGGAGACATGGGCGGAGAAAGAATTCATTTCCGTGAATTCCAAGAATTCATTTCTGACCTTTGCAAAAGAGCAAAGCATATTTGGGACGACAAGTAACTAGAGATTCACTTTGGGATTAATGGTCAATCCATCAAGGATCTCTGTTTTGCGTTCTTCCTTTGAATAAACCTTTATCCTATAACATTATAAACAGCATGCCTGCCAGTAGGGATAGCACCACAGTAGATCAAGGACTGGTATTATCATGTGTCGGGAGTGAGAGAATCCTTCAAAAGGCACCTGGGTCCTCCATTTCATGAAAGAATCTTTGACACAAGCCTTACTCTCCCACTTTACAACAAAATGTAAGTGGTAGATTCTCAGAGAAGAGAGACATGGCCAGCTCAAAGCCCTACAAGTTCAAAGAGCCAGACCCCAGATGGAAGGCTTCATTTCTAAGACTCTTCCTCTCTTTCCATTTCCCAATGCCTAAGAAAACCAAATCCCCACTTACTCTGGCCTGGAGAGGGGGTTAGGGAGCTTAGGACTGGTCCCTCTACTCTCTCTGTGGATCTTGCTGAAGGTGAGGCTGGAACCCAAGTACCTGAATCATATTCCTTGAAATCCTTCACTTACAGACAATGGGAAGGTTTGGATCTAAGCACTCAATATTTATCCCTTTAAATCCATGGGTTGGCTTTCTTGTAGACCAAAAAGTGAACTTTCTTTAGTGAACTTAGGACTGGTCCCTCTACTCCTCCAGTCCCAAAAGGTGCCCATGTGGGAGATGCCAGGGACCTGCTTCTGAGAGAAGACAGTCTGCATTCCCCCAACAAGCAGGTAGAAGAAGCTCTTTGCCCTCCTGCAGAGTTGGAACAGGCTGCATCTTTAAAACTTTCCGACTGGGGACAGTCTTTTTCTCTTTCCAGCAGTGTCCAAGAGTGAAGGTCCCATTCATACATAGCACAGATGCCATGAACTTCACTGGGTGGGGAAAAGGGCTACCTTTCTTCCCTTCTTTTAGCCCCTGTGACCCCAAGAATCAGGCTGGAGATTTTGGTCTGCTTCCTTTGCCTTTATTGGATTTTAGGCATACAACTGAGTCCCCAGATGACAGAGCTTGAGCCACAGTGACGTTGGAGGTAGGATTCCAGGATGTTGCTGCCAAGCCAGCAAAGAAGCCCAGAGAAGCACCAGGACACAGGCCAAAGGGGTATTTGGACATGGAACTTGATTTGACTGTGTTATATGGGAACTGAACTAAGTCATGAACCTAATCCCCTTTCCCTCCCTAGAGACTGAGGTGGTGTAAGTGGGGATTTTGACCTCCACATGTTGGGAAGGATATTTGTATGTTTGTTCTTGCTATTCCTTTGAAGGAAATATTCCTTTGTAAAAGTGTCTCTTAACTGTTATGTGGCTAAACTGGAACTGAGGTGCAGGGGACTCTGAAAACTGGGGAAATAATATCAGTGGGTGCCTGAGCCAATGGCAGAGAAACCAGATGCCCCCAAACTCCATGAAGAGTACTGGAGAACCCTAGGGTAGAGATGAAATGTAATAAACTTGACCTTCAAGCAATAGGGGCCAGAGTAGTCGCTTATACATGTTAACAGAGCAGTGATGGATTTGGGATAGAGAATGAGAGATGCACATATATACATATACATGTATGTATGTATGTATGTGTATCAGTTGTCCTGATCTATATCTTGCCACTGGACCCAGATGGCTCCAGATGAGAGTGAGGCTGGTGACTTTGCACAACCCTCCCTCACTTAAAACCAATTCATTTGCAAGTTATGACTTCACCTTCCTGATGTCATTGGTCCTCTTTGAGAAAGGACAAACAACTCTGTGTGTGTGTGTGTGTTTGTGTGTGTTTGTATACAGCTGTTGAGGGGATTTGTCTTGCCTGGCAATATGTATTTGTTGCAAGAAATTTCTTTGTTTTCCCCTTCCCTTTTTCTTTGTTTCTTTTTGTCTGTGGAGTGGGAAAGATAGAAAATAAATTTCCATTAATTTTTTTTTCAGATAGAGAGGTGGAGGTGGGGCATTACAGATATGAAAGGCTACTTCCAGACCAGGTCACTATATTAGTTTTACAAATATATCAAATAAATGATTTAATATATTTATTAGTATATTCTATAAATTATTAGCTTTACTTAACTGTTCTACTTTTTATAAGAGACCTCTCATGAAATCGGGATAAATCTCTATCTATTTGTAACATAAAACCAAAACATCAATAAAACTGAAAGTGTAAAAATGAAGCAACCATAGCAGAGCAAGCAGGCCCAGCAGAGACAATGTGCCTGGTGAGGAACAGAACCAGTGAGATCAGCACACATATCTCATTGCTGCCAGTAGGAGATTTCTCTTCCTATGGATTCCCTACAGATGGGTCATGCACGATCCCTATGCAAGTACATCTCCCCACTGCTGGCGTATATACCTGTGAGAGAGTGTTCTCTATGCTTCCAGGGGAAATCATATATCTCTGTTCTCTTTCATTAAATGCCTTTCCTTGAAAAAGAGAAAAGAAAAATAGATTTTTGTTCACTGAAAAAATAAAATTAAGTTTGTTATCATTTAAAACTAAAGATATACACGGTCCAAATGTAAATGGATATCTCTACAGGAGATTCCTGGTCTTGCTGCCAAGGAACAGCAGGTGGGGCCATATAATCAAAGGAAGTATCTTTCTGTGAACCTTCAGAGTGGTTAGTCTTGTTAGACAAGTTAGTCTTGTCTTTCTGAGCCCTGGCCACATTGATGATATTACATGTTGAACTAGCTGGATGAAATAGGAAGAGTGCTGAGTTTGGAGTCAGAAGACTTGAATTCAGATCTCAGTTCTGTCACTTACTAGCTGTGTGACTTTGGGCTAATCCCTCAACCAACACGAGCTTCAGTTTCTGAGGACTGGTCTATTCCAAGCATGTTGTTTGAGTAGGATCTGACTCTTTGTGGCCCCACTTGGAGGTCACAAAGATTCTGGAGTGGTTTTGCCATTTCCCTTCTCCAGTTCATTTTACAGATGAGGAAACTGAGGCAAACAGAGCTAAGTAACTTGCCCAGGATCACACAGCTAGTAAGTATCTGAGGCTGAATTTGAATTCGGGCCTTCCTGATGCCAGGCCTGGAACTCTATCCACTGCACCACCTAGTGGCCCAAGTGTAAATTCTCTGATTCTAGGGTCTCTGATTCTCAGTCCCTCTGTAGGAGCTGGAGCAGCATGGTGTAGTGCAATGAATATTATTTTTGGAGCCCAAGGATCTGAGTTCAAATCCCATTCCTGCTTCCTGTGGTCTCTGGGACCTTGGCCAAATCACTTACCCTCCTTCAGGTTCAGTTCCTCCTCTATAAAATGGGAGGGGGGGGTGGACTCAGTGATCTCTAAGGTTTCTTTCAGTTCTAAATCTATGATTGTAGGAGGAAGAAGCAGTTGGTTAATAATTACCTAGGAATGTGGGTGGATTGCTAGAAGTCTGCCAACAATCAGCAGACTTCCTAATTGGCTGACAGGGAGTTTGTCATTCTAAACTGGGAAAGGATCTTGGCCCAGGTGAACAGAGCCCAAGTGTGCTTGGGATATTCCAGGCCAAGTCCACATTCTGTGTGAGTGGCAGTAAGAGAAATGAATACAGGACCTGGAATCCGATCCCACAGGAGAATCCTGCTGGGCCAGCCTGTACTCAGCCAGGAGAATCTGAGGAAAACAGGGTGGAGCAGTGGAAATAGCATTAGCTTTGGAGTCAGAAGTCTTGGATCAGAATCTCAGCTCTGCCACTGTATGTGCAACATAGATTAGGTGCAATGGATAGACTGCTGAACTTGAGGTCAAATCCTGGTCCTTACTATGTGACCTTGGATGAGTCACTTGATTTCTCTGGGACTCAGTTTCTTGATCTGAAAAATGAGGGAGTTGGACTAGATGACCTGTATAGGAACATCTAGCCCTAAATCTTTTGTTTTGTTTTGTTTTGCTTTTTGGAGGGCAATTGGGGTTAAGTGACTTGCCCAAGATCACATGGCTAGTAAGTGTTAAGTGTCTGAGGCCGGATTTGAACTCAGGTCTTCCTGACTCCAGGGCCAGTGCTCTATTCACTGCACCACCTAGCTGCCCTCTAGCCCTAAATCTTATGATGAACTTATCACTGCTCTGGTCCTCAGTTTCCTCATTTGTAAAATGTAAGTATCAAACTAGGTAATTCTATTAATTTTCCTTCCAGATTTAAATCTATGCTTCTCTATGAGAACCACCCACTTAGGCTGAGTAAAAAAAAAATGTTTAAACCCACTTTCAGATTCATGATTCATAGACTTGTCAGAGCTGGAAAGACCCTTAGTGATCATTTTGTCTAAATTCCTCATTTGGCAGAAGAGGAAACTGAGGCATACAGGAAGAAATTGACACCCACAGTCACAAAGAGAAAGTGTCAGGATGAGGATTCAAGGTCATGTCTTCTGACTCCCAGCCCAGGGCTCTTTCTACTGCAATAGTCTTTAAGTACTTTCCGTCATGTACTATTTCTGAATCAATATCATTTTTTACCCTTATAAATAAATATCCTCCCTTACACGTAATAGAGCTGGGATGCGGTTAGGAAAAGGAGCAGAGGCCAGACTGGTCTGGCATCTGTTTATAGTGGCTGTTGCAAAAGAAGAGGGGAGATCGTTCTGCATAGCAGAAGGGGGGCAGAGCACAAGGGCAAAGAGTGCCTGAGAGGCCTTTTCCCTCCAAGAAAGGACTGGCTGTGAGACAGATTATACTCACAGATGGAGCTTGAGGAGACCTTAATGGGTCATCCAAGGAGCCAAGAAGGCTTGGGTCTGATGAAAGTCAAAGGGGCTGGGTCCCTCAAGTCAGGGGCTAGGGACTGGTGTAAGATTTAGAAAACAGTAGAAGAAAAAGCCTTGGACAAAGTCCCCTAGATTGGTTCCAAGAGGGAAATCTGTGCCTTAGAAACTGGTGTTGTTCACAAGGGTCTGGATCCTTCCTGATGCTTAATCTGGACATGTTGGGTGTAAGTGGAGAAAGTCGCCTGTCCAGCTTTAGGGGAATCATTTAGAGGTGGGAGCTAAGAACACTAAGAAGTAACTGAGGGGACAAAGAAGGGACAACAGAGGCACCCTCCCCACCTCACTCTCAGCCTCCTACTTTAGAACAAGATGTTTCCTCTCCTGTGAGCACTGAGAGCAGGTGCACAGAGGGGAGAGCAGGGGAGACGGTGTGATAAGACAGGGACAAGATGGTGACCATTATCTGAATCCTGACTCTTCCCCTTACACCTGTATGACCCTGGGTGGATCACTTAACCTCCCTGGGCCTCAGTTTTATCAAACGTAAATGATTCCCTCATTTTACGGTTGATAAAACTGAGGCCATTGGATTAGATAGCCACTAGCATGATCGCTTCCAGCACTAATGCTGTGATCTCTCAGGTAGCGTGAGAACTACAGAGCCTTTGGATTGACTGCTCCATTAAAGCGATGGGTAAAGAAGCAGTCATAAAAACCACCTAGTGTGTGTGAAAGACAGAGGGAGCAGGACAGCAGGACCAGAATATAACAAAAAGAGAGAGGGCCTCTACTGAAGCCAGAGAGAAAACACATGGTGGAGAGATTGGGATTTCTTGAGGCTAAGGCCCAATGGGAGTAATAATTGTAATGCAGGATTCGATCCTGGCACATTTGCAAAAGACTGTCCTAATTGGTGGAGAGAATTATTTGATGCTGTGTGCCTCTGGTGAGTAATGGGGACAAGGCGGCAACTAGGTCACTCAGTGGATAGACCATTGGCCGTAGAGTCAGGAAGACCTGAGTTCAAACCCAACCTCAGCCACCTATTAACTGAGAGAATCTGGACAGGTCACTTAACCCTGTTTGCCTCAGTTTCCTCATCTGTAAAATGATCTGGAGAAGAATTGGCAGGCCACTCCAGTATCTTTGCCAAGAAAACCCCAAATGGGGTCACTAAGAGTTGGATGCAACAGAACAATAATGAGGATAATCCTATGCCTTGAACCCAAGGTTATATTCTAATTATTGATATTTATATAGTGTTTTATATAATCTCATCTGTCCCTCAATAGCTCTACAAGTGTTATTATTTTTATAATTATTTTATATTAGTTCATAGTTGAGGAAACCGAGACTTAGAGATGTCTTTGGATTTGAATTAGAGATCAACTTTGGTTTCAACCCTTGGTTCTGTCATTTGCTACCTGCATGACCTTGGGCAAGTCATTTAACCTTTATGGGCCTCAGTTTTACTCACATATTAGAATATAGAGATTGAACTAGGTGACTTATAAGATCCCTTCCAACTCTAAATAGATGATAAAAAGTTGCCCATAATCACACAGATGGTATCAAGAGGTAAGCCTCAAACTCAGTCTCTTCTAAACCCAAATCTAATATTCTTTCCACTAAAATAACAATCCCTCCTCTAACTTCAAGCAGTGGATAAAGGTGATCCTTGACAAGCATTGCTTGGAAGCATTGGCAAAGTCAGTCCAGGATTAAATGGTTCCATGGTTGCTATAGGAACTTGGGGGGCAGCTAGATGGTACAGTGGATACAACACTGGATTGGGAACAAGACTCATGTTCCTGAGTTAAAATCCAGCCTCAGACACTCACTAGCTGTGTGACCCTGGGCAAGTCATTAAACCCTGTTTGCCTCATTTTCTTATCTATAAAACGAGCTGGAGAAGGACATGGCAAACCACTGCAATATATTTGCCCAGAAAACCCCAAAATGGGGTCACCAAGAATCAGACGCAATTGAAAAACAATTCAACAACAACAAAATGGGAGCTTAGGAAGGTGGCATCAGCCGTGAGAGTTATCCACCTGAAGGGAATTGAAAGCAAGGAGAAGCAATACCTGGCTATTCTCAGGAGGACTTAAATATTTGCTTGTTCCACAGTAGGGCTGTGGTGGAACAGATTCATTCATCTGTTATTGATGGAAATATGTAGATTCTTTTTGGAGAACAATCTAGCAGGGCAGAGTAAAAATTAGAAAAATAACCATATGCTTTAGCCCAATAATTCCACTGTTGGAAATGTACCCTGAAAGCATATTGTTAAAAAAAATGAAAAAGTTATTTACTCAATCTAAGCACTTTAAACTGTGCAAAGATCTTTGTATCAGTATGATATATAATTGAAAAAAAAAACCTGGAAACAACTTAGTGTCCAGTATGAAACTGGTTAAATAAATTGTAGTAGTAGCAGAATACTATATTTCAGATGACTGACAGATATAAACTATGAAAAGAAATCTACAAATACCTTTTTCTGTGAAGAGAAAGTGATAGAACCAGAAGGCTGGAAAAGACATAAATTATGACTATTTAAAAGAAAAGGTAAACAAGAGTGAATAAGAAATAAATAAGAATGAATAAGAAAGACTGATAAAGGACAGAGGGAGTGATTGAAAATGTGTACTGATTTTATGCACTAAAATTAATCTAAATGTAAATAGTTACCAAGCATGTTTAGTTGATTGTATTTATATTCAATAAAAAACCATTAACAGAACATTTAAAAACCCAAGGACATCATCTTATATGGTAAGGACTCCCTCTTTTGGGGGGAAAAACTGCAGAGAAAACTGGAAAGTAATCTGGTAGAAATTAGGTTGAGACCAGTATTTTATACTAAATACCACAATAAACTCAATATAGAAACATGACCCAAATATATAAGGTCTCACATAATTAGAGAATAGAAGAAGGTATCTTTCACAACTATAGCTAGAGAAAGAAGTCTTAACTAAACAAAGGACAGAAGTGGTTGTAAAAGATAAAATGGACAATTTAATTTACATAAAATTGAAAACCTTATGGATGTAATAGGGGACTCGTCACTGAGACCAGCCAATATGATCATTCAGAGAGTGCCATTGATACAATTCTCCTCCTGGTAGAGGTTGGGTAGTCTGCTTCTGGGAATGTCATGAGGACACATAATGGAAGTATGCTGGAGAAATTTGAAGCATGCACGGATGTTCTACAACTGGGTCTAGCCTACTAACTACATGGTATAAAGGAACCTCTGATCGACTGTGGTTGTGTGGCTGGACCTGAGGTAACACTCCAAAGTCTGGTCTGTTCTCTCCGGTTGTGACTTCTTGGCGGCTTGTAAGAGACAATGTAGTGAAGGGTGAAGCCTCCACCCCACCTGCCCACCCATCTGAGGACAACCTGTGGCTTTGGTGGTTGTTCTTTTGTTTTAGGTAAAGGGAATTGAAGGTCCTGACCTTGTAAGTTTCAAATGGTCAGGAGAATGAGCTACCTGAATTTCAGGTGGCTGAGAATTGAGCCCATGTGGGATTTTGCAGCCATTCCTGCCTCAGTGACCTATAGATGGTGCAGTGGATAGATTGCTGGCCTGGAGTCAGGAAAACTAGTTCAAATATGACTTCAAATAAAAGCTATTTAGGCAAATTCTATCTGCCTCAATTCCCTCATCTGTAAAATGGAGACAATGATAATACCTACTTCCCAGGGTGGTTGTGAGGACTCAGTGAGATAATATTTGCCAAGTGCTTGGCACATAGTATGCTCTTAATAAATTCTACCTTCCTTTTTTCCTTCCTTCAATCCTTCCTTCCTTTCTTTTCTTCTTTCAATCCTTCCTTCTAAGGAGCAACTATTAGGACTCATCCCAGTGGTAGTTGAGACCAGGACTTATCTGTATTTGGACATAAACTTGGTAGGACCAATAATATATAGAAGCTATGTTGGGTCTGAGACCACTTTCCATAGAGACCAAGGTGACATAGGGTAGAATGTGTTAGAGGATAGGAGACATGGAGAATGTTTTACTTCTGTTTTTACTACATCTCTGAAGTAAATATTACTTTGTAAAAGCTAATTGTTGTTAATTGCTTAAATGGAGCTGGGGTCCTAGGCACTGGTGGCTAACAGTGAAGAGAAATTATGGAGGTATGGGGGCTTAAGCCAATGGCGTTAGAGTCATCCTAGCCCCTCAAGGGGTTAAATCTACCCTTAGATTTCTGAGGGAAAGATACAGCTTGCTTTATTCTGGGATGAAGAGACCAGAGAGAATTTGCTATATATGTATATACATATACATACATACATACATATACATATACATATATATATATATATATATATAACAACTGAAGTTAGAATACAAGTAGTTAATGGGGAGAAAAATCTTTGCCGCAAATATTTTTGATACTATAGAGGATATACAATTGATACAAATGTATAATAACAGATCCATTCTCCAGTAGATAGTCAAAGGATATGAACATGTAGTTTTCAAAAGAATAAATGCAAGCTATGAACAATTCTATGAAAAGAATACCCCGAATCACTAACAATAAGAGAAACATAAATTAAAACAACTCTGCAGTTTCACCTCACTCTCATAGGGTGAGTATAATGACAAAATAGGAAAAATGGCAAACACTGGAGGTCTGTCAGAGGATAGGAACAGTAATGTCCTGCTGATGGAACTACGAATTGGTCCAACCATTCAGAAAAACAATTTGTAATTATACTCTCAAAGTCACTAAATAGTACTAAAACCTCTGACCCAGCAATACTATTAGGAATATACTTCAAAGAGATCAAAGAGGGAGAGAAAGGATCTTTATTTACAAAAATATTTATAGCCGGTGTTTTTATTTTGGCTAAGAATGAGATACAAAGTGTATGCCCATCAATTGGGAAATAGCGGAACAAATGGTCATATACCAATGTAATAGGCTAATATTATATCATAAGAAAGGACAAATATGAAGAATTCAGTGACATTTGGGAAGACTTTTATCAACTGATTCAGAGCAAAATAAACAGAATCAGGAGCATAATTTATATGATAATTACAATAATGTAAAGGTAAAAATTTTGAAAGTCTTCAGAATTCTGATCAAATCAGAGGCTAACTATTGCCGCCAAAAGACTAAAGGTAAAGTCCGCTCCCTGTTTCTCATCAGAGAGGTACAGAATGAGGCATACATTTTCAGACATAGCCAATGTACTGATTTATTTTATTTGACTATATTCATTACTTTTAAAGGAACAGATCAATGGTTCGAATTAGTAAGAAGTGGCAGAAATTCAAGAAGAAATCAATAAAACATTTTAAAAGAGAAGAAAACAAAAAAGTTTCAACAGGAACACAGAAATAAATGGAAAAACATTGCCACTATTATGTTAAATTTCATATATATTTAGAAAAACTATATATAAGAAATTTGTGCCTTCATATACAATCTGTTTTTCTGGCTTTTGTGTGTTTGAATGTCTGTGTTTGTTGATGATTGAGTTGATAATAAAAAAGAAAATTTTACATTTTAAAAATATTTTAAGTTCAAATAAAATGTTTTTTGAAAAAAAAATTTGCTTGTACCTGAAGATGAGCTAGTGTGATAAATGAAAATCCTTGTCTAAGTCAATTCCCTCTTTCTTTCCCAGCACCAAACTCAATTTGATTCTTGAGCCCTGGACCTTGACTCCTGCCATTCCTCCAGGATTTGGTTGTATTTTTGGCTTTTATCAGTTTACTTCGGTGATCACAATTTCCTTTGCAGCAGTTAGTGCTGGAATCAACAACACTAGCTACACACCTTGGACAACTCTTTGTGACCCCATTTGGGATTTTCTTGGCAGATGTTGGAGTGGTTTGATGAGGAAATTGAGGCAAACAGAGTTAAGTGACTTTCCCAATGTCACATAACTAGGAAGTGTCTGAGGCTGGATTTGAACTCAGGACGATGAGTCTTCCTGACTCCAGGCCCTGTGCTCCACTCACCACACCACCTAGCTGCCCATTCGTTATTCATTATAATCTATAAAAGAACGCGCAAAGTCAAAAGGGATCTTAGGGATAATGAAGTCCAAATCTGTGAGTTTATGGATGAAAAAATGAGACCCCAAAACATTAAGTAATTTGCCAATGTCATATAGATGGTATGCAAATATCAGAACCTGGATTCAAATACAGGTTGTCTGACTCCAGATCTCACACTCTTTGCAGAGTACCTTTCTCTCTCTCTCTCTGTCTTTTGGAAGAAAACAGAATAGGTAATAAATTCTTGCTACATTGATGATCCCTTCATAGGAAGTGACAAAGGAGAACCACTGTTCTGGACCTGATTGCTATCATTAGAGATCACATTAAAGAGAAATAATGGGAAGTTTGAAAGTGAATGTGCCACTTCGGAATTCCTTTTTTTTTTTGGAGGGCAATTGGGGTTATGTAACTTGCCCAAGGTTACAGGGCTAGTTTTTTTGTGTGGGTGTTAAGTGTCTGAGGCTGGAACCGAACTCAGGTCCTCCTGACTCCAGGGCCATCCTTTACTCACCCACTTTGGAATTCTTAATGAATAAGGAGGGGAAGGCCAGGCAGACGTTGATCTGTGCTTTGAATTTTGGGAAGTCAGTTCTCAAATGGTTCAGTAAAATTCTTGGTAGAATTCCAGGGTCTAAAGTTTTCTAGGGGATGAAAGCTTCTCAAGAACAAAATTTCTGTGGCACAAATACAAACAATTCCAAACAGGAAGAAAATAGAGAACTATCTAAAGAGACCAGCATGGTTTACCCAGTGAAGTCATAGACCCACGCATATCTTTAAAAGACATATACGTAAGATGGAAACAAGGACAAATAACTGAGTATGAATGCAAAGAAGTGGCATGATCCTGTAAGAATAATATCAGAAAGTCCAGAATGAATGGAAGCTTAGAATGAGTATTAAAGAGAAAAAAATTTTAAAAGTTATTTGGGAGGGAGAGGCAAAAAAAAAAGGAACAACAGAGAAAGGTTTGGGGTTACTCCTAAGAGGGAATGGGACAATAGTAGACAGTAGAGAGAAGGCAGAACTACTCAATTCCTATCTTGATATTTTTATTCATATTGGAAAGTTGTGAAAAAAACTTCTATTTTCCTGGGGACTTGTTTTTCTCTGTTCCATTCTGTCCCCCTCCTTCTGCCTGTTACTCCTGACCTTTTCCTTCTCTGGGATCTATCCTTCTGGAAACTTTCAACTTCCCAGTAAATTATTACCTACCTGTCTGTGACAGTAGGGGTGGGAAGCCAATCAGACATGTCTAAACAGGATCAGTCATTCCCTATAAAATACTGGCCTCATGGAGCAGACCCGTTGTGTGGCCCCACATGGAAAAGGGGAAGTAGTGAAATCCTGCCGTATATAACCTGGGTGTTAGATAATTGATCTCTTGCCATGAACCGAAGGTGATCTTACCCGAGGCCCAGATGCTCCCTGCTGGGTAGGATGCAGACATAACTTTTCCTCTCCAGTGACTGGAATCCAGCTGCATACAGTGTGTCATAAAAGTCTTAATATGGTTTTTAACTATAAGTTTATAGCTAAGACTTGTAACCTGGGGGAGGAGTGACAGAACCAAAATGGCAGAGTAGAGGAAGCAGCTGAGCTCTCTCAACATTACCCTCCAGACAACTTTAAAATAATGTCTCAAACTGAATTCTGGAAGGACAGAGCCAAAAAAAGTCAGGGTAAAACATTTTTCCAAAACCAAGACAACTTGGGAGGTTGGAAAAAGAGATCTGTGACATAAGGGTGGGAACTGGCCCAGAGTGGCAACACCAGCTGGGGGCCATGGAGGTGGCAAGGAGAGCAGCTTCAGGAGCTCTCAAGCCAGAGAGGGCACAAAGATCTGGCAAGTGGTCAAAAAGAGATTATAGGGGATCCCTGTGCTACCATTGGATGTAGGACAGGGTGCTGTTTAGTAACTCCATTGACCATACCCACTTCCAGGTCACAGTTCAAGGGTGGAGAGGAATGCATGTCCAAGGGATTGGGGGCACTGAGAAGCAGTAACTTGTGGTTTCAAGGGATCAGGGATCTTTCTTAGGTAAGGACCAGAGCACAGATCAGGAGAGCAGTGACCATACCTCTCCCCAGATCACACCTTGGAAGGACCAAAAAACTTTCAAACCCCAGAACTAACTCTGAAACAGTAGTGCAAAAGAGCCTGAATCTTGGAACAGTATCCTCCCCTCCCTTCCTAAAAATATAGCCCAACTTTAAAGTAAAAAGGCAAGAAAAAGACCAGAAAAAATGAGCAAACAACAAAGAAAGAAGGCTACTATGGTGAGAGTAAAGAGCAAGATGCAAACTCAGAGGGAGACAATGATGTCAAAAGAGCTACAAGCAAAACCTCAGAGAAAAAATGTGAATTGGACAGAAATCCAAAAAGAATTCCTGAAAGAATTAAAAAGTTATTTTAAAAATAAAATAAGAATGGTAGAGGAAAAATTGAGGGAGGGGAGAATGAGAGCAATGCAAGAAAATTAATGGCTTGGTGAAAGAGACACAAAAAATACTGGAGAAAATAATACCTTAAAAAACAGAATTTGCCAAATGGTAAAAGAGGTGCAAAACTTCACTGATGAAAATAATTCCTTAAAAAATTTGAATTGGGTAAGTGGAAACTAATGCTTCCATAAGACATTAAGAAACAATTAAACAAAATCAGAAGAATGAAACAAGAAGAAGAAAAAGTGAAATATCTATTAGAGAAAAAAAACTTGCCTGGAAAATAGATTGAGAGAGAATTTAAGAAATATCAGACTACTGAAAGCCATTATCAAAAACAAGAGAAGCTAAGCATCATATTTCAAGAAAGTATACAGGAAAACTGCCCTGATATCTTAAATCCAGAAGGGAAAATAGAAATTAAAAGAATTTACCAATAACCTCTTGAAAGATATCCTAAAATGAAAACTCCTGGAAATATCATAGCCAAATTCCAGAACTTCCAGGTCAAGGAGAAAATACTGCAAGCAGCCAGAAAGAAACAATTTAAGTATTATAGGGCTGCAGTCAAGGTTACACAAGATTTAGCAGTTCCCACATTAAAGAAGCAGAAGTTTTAAAATATGATATTCCACAAGACAAAAGAATTAGGATTACAACCAAGAATAGTCTACCCTGTGAAACTGAGTATAATCCTTCAGGGGGGAAATGATATTTAATGAAATAGAGCACTTTCAAGCAATCCTAATGAATAGTCAGAACTGAACAAAAAATTTGACTTTCAAACACAAGACTCAAGCAAAATATAAAAATGTAAACATGAAAGAGAAATCATAAGGGAGTCAATAAAATTTAAATGTTTACATTCCTATATGAGTTTGGTGTGGTGTTCTGCTTGCTAAATCATGGAGCTGTGAAGAGGCCTGAGGTGTTAGCACTGGAACTCTGAAAATGTCCCAGGACTAGGTGAAATACATGGGGATACACCCCCTTGCCCCCATCATAATGCTGTGCTAGTGGAGTCATTTAAGAAAGAAGGCGAATGTATAGTGGCCGGTGGACGATCAGGCTTACCACAACCTTGTTTGGGGGGGACTGGTTTGTTTGTGCAGCAAAGATCAATTCCAGGTAAGCTTCAGCTCTCAGAAAGGACATGGCCACATGGTATGAGCTTTGTGGGAAGCATGCCTGACATGGGTGTGACATCAGTGGTAGGAAGGCAGCTGGAGTTGTATCTGGTCTCCTTCCTTAGGCATCTTGTGCTCTGTGACTGTGTTGTTCAGTCACTGCAGTCATGTCTGACTCTTCACAATCCCATTTGGAGTTTTCTTGGCAAAGATGCTGGAGTGGTTTGCCATTTCCTTCTCCAGCTCATTTTACAGTATTTGGTACTCTCCCTAGTGGGAATTGGCAGGGTGGGGTGTGGGGAGTCAGCTTTCTGGTCAGGGATATATCACTGATGATGACTGGCTATTCAAAGACAGGCTAGGCTGCATTTCTGATATGAAGATTGCTATGAGACTCGGTGGTTCTTGTTGTTCAGTCATGTCCAGCTCTTCATGACCACATCTGGGGTTTTCTTTGCAGATACGACAGTGGTTGCTATTTTCTTCTCCAGCTCATTTTTACAAATGAGGAAATGGAGGCAAACAGTTAAGTGACTTGCCCAGGGTCACACAGCTAGTAAGTGTCTGAGGCCAGATTTGAACTCAGGAAGATGAGTCTTCCTGACTCCAGACCTGGGGCATTGTCCACTGCACTATCTAGATGCCCATGAGACTGTACCATCATCCTAAAAGCATTTTGGAGAGTCCCCCTACCCCATCACATAGGTGTTTACTGTTCAACAAGGATGGAGGACGCTTGTCACAAAAACACCACACACCATAGCAGAAGAATAATAATTATTATAATAGTAATATTTTACATTTAGGTTTCACACCTACCTGCCTGAAGCATCCACAAACTACATATTTACAGTATATATAAGTAGGGTGGTGGCCTTCCACCCCAGCCCCTCAAAGCCCCCTGGGTTGAGGGGCAAGTCTGTGCTGGTGACCCACTCCTCCAGGCCAGCCTGCTGGGAAGGAGAGAGGTGGTGGGGGCAGAGAGGACAGAATGGAGGTTGCACAACTTTCTGTACCTCCCTAGGAACCATCCCTCCCACCCAAATACCTCAATGGGTATTATCATTCCAGATATCAGCAAATGCCTGTGCTAGGCCGGAAGGATGACCTGGGAGGGAGGGTCGATGTGCAAATGGGGGATGAAGTAAGGGAACTTTGGTGGCCTGCCTGGTTCTAGTTTGTACTATCTTTTCTCCTGGAGGCTGGTGAAGATGGGCACTACACACACGGGATGCATGCGCACACATATGTGGGAGCTCATGCTGTGCCCCAAAGACCGTGCCCATGATGGCATGCACAGCCAGCCAGGGGCACAGCCCTGGGCCTGGCCCCATGCAGTAGCAAAGGTGTGGAGAAGCAGCCCAGGCCCTGCCTGGGGAAGGGGAGGGGAGGCTGGATGGGGGTCAGTGGGCAGAGGAGGCCGAGGAGTCTGCTGGGCCCCCCTGGGCAGGGGCAGGGGGCTCAGTCTGTGGTGGGTGGTTCTCTGGAGCCTCCGCATGGGATTGTTTCTCAGGTAGGCTTGGCTCTTGGGCTGGCAGCTGCAAGAAGTCCGGAAGTACCAGGTCCTCTTTGCGGAGCAGCCCTCGTTGGTCATCAGCTCTGCTGCTCTGGACCCTATTAAGCAGCTCCACCAGACCTGGTGGGGGCAAAGAAGGAGGGCCTCAGCTGGCCTGGCACAACTCCACAGCCCCTTCTTCCCCAGCCTTCCTCTCCTCTTCCTCATCCCTAGCTCACTCCTCCCCGGCAGAGCTCAGATCAGCCTGCACTGCTCCTCTGAGTGTTCTCTCCTCCACCACCCCCAGCCCCAGGCCCCTGCCTCTTCACTCCCTTTCAGAAAGACCCTGGAAGCTCCATGTCTGCCCCCAACTGTCCCCAGAACCAAGGGTGGCCTGGCACCTTCAATGTCGCATGTGTGACGCTTCCCAGTGCTCCTGGGCCCCTCGGCCAGCGAGTTGGTGAGCAGGGAGGGAGGCTGTGATGTCTTTCCCTCAGTCTGGAGGGAGCCACCCTGCAAGGACACTGTGTTAGTGCCTTCTGGGGAGAGGCCAGCTTCCTAGAGTGGGGAGAAGAAATAGGCCTACCCCAGCCTTACCTGATTCTGACTAGGAGAGGTGGACTCAGTTCTCATGATCTTTACACCTGTAATAGAAAAGTGACTTGGTCTGGATCTGACATACTTTTCCCCTGCCCAGTCCCACCTCCCCATGAACCCCAAGAGAGTGAGCCAGGGGTGACACTAATACTCTCCCCGATTCTGGTGGCAGCACAAGGGGAAAAGGAAGAAGCTTTGGGGCTCAGCTATTCCCAGCTTCCTAAGGAAGGGTTTTTAATATGCCTGATCCTCCTCTCCCCAGATCCCAAGCCCTCCTGCCCCATCTACTGAGCAGATGACCTTGATTCCTGTTTTCTCAAACTTCCCCTCCACCTGCCTTTAAAAAATTTTGAACTAGAACTGTGATGTTATTGGTGTAGGGAACTCTTGGTGGGGAAATTCTATGTATCAGTACAAACTGTTACCTACTCTACAATTTATATGATAGGGAGAATTTCCAGGGATCCTGAGATCTAAAGTGATTAACTCAGGAGCAATACAGCCAGTATGTGAAATGGGGACTCAGATCTTCCTCACTCCAAGGCTGGCTTTCTAACCACTACACCGCCTCTTTCTTGAGCTAGAAGAGACCTTCAAAACATCTAGTTCAATGCCTACATTTTATAGATGGAGAAACTGAGGCCCAGAGAAGTTAAGTGATAGATAGAAAAACAGATAGCTAGATAGAAAAATAGATATAGACAGACAGAGAGAAAGACAGAATTTATTAATCCAGGCTGTATAGATGTATGGATAGAGAGTTTGATGGATGTCTAGATAGATAGATAGATGGATAGCGATAGATAGATAAATAGATGATAGATATGATAGATTGATGGATGTATAGATAGGTAGATAGATGGATAGATATATATTATACATAGATGATAGATAATAGATAGACAGACAGACAGATAGATAGACAGATAGACGGATAGTATCAGAGCTAGGATTCAATCAAGCCCAAGTCTTTTGACCCTAAGTCCATTGCTCTCTCTTAAAATTCATCAAATCCAATCCAGTAAGGTGGCATAGTGAAACTAAAGCATTGGACTTAGAGTCAGGGAGAAATGAATTCAAATCTAGCCTCTGAGAATATACCGTGTAACCTTGGGTAAGTCACTTATTAACCTCTGTCTGCCTCACTTTTCTGTAAAATGAGGATAATATTAACACCTATGTCTCATATGTTGGGCTTGGCAAACCTTAAAGAGTTCTCTAAATGCTAACTCTTATTGCCTAGTTTTTCCACATAGGATCTTGTTTAGGGCAGGACATTGGGTGATAAAATTTAACTTCAAGATCACCCACCGTGTGGAGGGCCCTGGGCCAGACTTTACTGTGAGAGATTAAGAAAGGAACAAGACATAATCCTTACTCTCAAGGAACTCATAGTCTAATAGAGAAAATAGACTATTACAGCATATTTGGTTTTTGCGGTTCAATCATTTTAAAAATACTAAAGAGTTAAATTATAATTCAAGATTTAACAGCTAACAGTTAAATAATGACAAAATACTTAAAAGGGAATAGCTCAAGATAGCCCTAGAGGAGATGGGAGGCCATACCTGACTAAGGGCCAAATGAGTGGGGCAGTCAGCTAGTACCATGATTAGTCATTTTTCAGTCATTGGCAACTCTTCATGACCCTTTTTGGGTGTGGGGTTCTGGCAAAGATTTTGGAGGGGTTTGCCATTTTTTTCTTCAGTTCATTTTACAGATGAGAAAACTGAGGCAAAATGGGTTAAACAACTTGCCCAGGGTCACACAGCTACTAAGTGTCTGAAGCTAGATTTGAACTCAGGTCTTCCTGATTCCAGGCCTGGAGCTCTCTTCACTACATCACCTAGATGCCCTTGCAAGTGCCCTAGATGGGTCAAAGTAAAAGCTGCTTTGAGACCCAGCCTGGTACTAAAGAAAGAGCTTAGAGTCAGAAGGTCATTGATAAGAAGAAAGTTTCAATATAGACCAAAATATGTATAGCAGGATGTATGGTGCTGGCAAAGAACTGGAAATGAAGTAGGTGTTCATCACTCAGGGCATGGCTAAACAGGGTGTGGTACATGGATGTCATGCAATATGAGTATGCTGTGAGACATGATGAATGTGATGGATACAGAGAAGTTTGGACAGATCCACATGAACTGATGCAGAATGAAATAAGCAGAGCCCAGAAAACAACATACACAATAAATGCAATAACGTAAATAATAATAAAATAATAAAGGACCAAAAAAATAAAAAAGAAATGTTGCAAAATTACAAAGAACAAGGATGGCCCCAAAGAAGAGATGTCCCCACTCCTTTGTAGAGGTAGGAGATCCACAGGTGTGGAGCATTGCACATATTTTCAGAGTTTTTAAATGTATTGATTGGTTTTTCTGATATTTTTTTCCTCTTCCTCTTTTTTTTTCTTAAAAAAATATTCTTTGTTGCATGAGCTGGCTCTCTGGGAGGGAAAGGGAGGTACTGAGAGACATCCTGGTAAGGCTTAAAACAAAAGATATCAATAAGAATAATTTAACAAAAAAAAGTGCTTAGTCGTGAAGAATGGGTTTGAAACCTGCCTCTGACATTTACTAACGTCTGACACAGAACAAATTGCTCAGTCTCTCTGAGATGGCTTCCTCTTGTGTAAAATGAGGATAATAATAACTGCACTCTCTACCTCATGGAACTATAGTGATAAAAGTGCTTTGTAAATCTTAGAGGTTTGGGGAAAGGGGAGCCGTTGTTATTTGGGGTGGAGTGTGTATGGGTGTGTATGTTTCTCTGTGTGTGTGTGTGTGTATGGAGGGGCATTTCAGGCTACACTCCCTCACCTCTGCTTCTTCATCTCCACATAATTCACTCTATCCTTCTTTTCACCCTTTCCTCCATTCTCAAAAAAAAAAAATGTCTTTAGCTTCCTCTCCCAGGTTAATATTTCTAGGTGTGCACCAAATCCCATTCCTCTTGTCTCCTGAGTTCTCACTCCCTGGCTCATCCATCCCTGTCTTCTCCAGTCTTCTCCATCTTCTTTCCCTTGGTCTACACAAAGTCCCCCTTTGACCCTCCTACCTCTTCTAGCCACCATCCTAGTTTTTTTCTTCTTTCACTGTCAAACATCTCAAAGGAGGCTTCTACCACCACTGCCTCCCAGTGCTCAGCACTAAGCTTATCACAGGGCCTAGCATACCATAGGTGCTTAATGAATGTTTATTGACTGCCTGACCTAGTCCCTCCTTATACACCTCTGCTGGCTTCCATTCCCACTCCACTGAAGCCACTTTGAGGTCTGGCCAAACCCAGAGTCATTTTTCAATCTTTAACCTCCTTGCCTTCTCTGTGGTTTGGGGCACTGTGGACCAGTCCCTCCTTCTAGAAACTCAGTTCCTTTGGTTTCTCTGATACTGTACTTCCTTGGTCCCTCTCCTGCCCTTCTAATCGTTCTTTCTCTTTTTCCTTTGTTGTGTCCTTTTGTTCCTCTGGCCCCTCACTATGGGCATTCTCCAAAGCTCAGTCCTGCTGGCCCAATGACCTTCTCTTTCTCTGCCTTCTGCCTCTGTGAGCTGACCTTGCATTGTGACTGCTAGCACTGTCTCTGTTATGTGACTTTTAGGTGAACAAGGGACCCGTGGATTATGCTATATGAGGTTTAGATGAAAGGACAGGGGATTCTGAGCATCTAGAATAGAAGCCTTCATGGGTACATAGTCTGTTCAGTTGGGTCCAAATCTGTAACCCCATTCTGGGTTTTCTGGGCAGAGATACTGGAGTGGTTTACCATTTCCTTCTCCAGCTCATTTTACAGTTAAGGAAACTCAGGCAAACAGGGGTGAATGACTCATCCCAGAGTCTCACAGTTAGTAAGTGTCTGAGGTCAGATTTGAACCCAGGAAGATGAGTCTTCCTGACCCTAGGCCTGGAGCCCTATACACTGTACCACCTAGTTGCCCTCAAGAATGCAGTCACTGGGGGTGGCTAGGTGGTGCAGTGAATAGAACACTGGCCCTGGAGTCAGGAGGACCTGAGTTCAAATCTAGCCTCAGACACTTGACACACTTACTAGCTGTGTGACTTTGGGCAAGTCACTTAACCCCAAATTGCCCTCCAAAAAGCAAAAAAAAGAATGCAATCACTATCTTTCAATATTTGAAGAGATATCATAGGGAAAGGGAGCTTGGAGTTGCTTTAATTTACCCCAGAATGTAGAAATAGAAACAATGGGAAGAAATATTAGAGAGACATAAAGATACAAGGGAAAACTTCCTTATGACTAGAGCTAAATAAGGTGCTTATCCACGGGAGAGGCCTGAAAGCCCCAGGAGATGGTGAGTTCATTATGCCTAGGGGTCTTCAAGCCAAGGGTGAATAGATTTATTTGGAATGTCACAGAGAGGATACCTGACCAGGTAAGAGTTAGACACTAGGTCCTCCCTGGTTCTGAGGTCCTCTGATGCCCATTTTCTATAACGTCCAACTTTGTAACCTGGCATTCAAGGCCCTCCACCTTCTAGTTCCAACCCACATTTGCAATCTTTCCCCCTGCTTAGGATGACCTTTCTACTCCTTCAAAGCCTGCCTCTTCGGTGACACCTTCCTCAACTACTTCAGCTCACATAGATCAGAGTTTTAGTGATGGAAAGGATCTTAAAAATTATCTAGTTCAAGCTCATTTTATAGATGAGGAAACAGGCAGAGTAAGATGAAGGGTGACTTAGTGACCATTATACAGTGATTAAATGTTAAAGGCAAGACTTGAACCCAGTTCCATTTCTAGCATTCTTCCCAGCTGCCTCTAGGGGTGAAGCTCTTTTCTTCAATATCCCATCCTTGACACCAAACAGGCACTTACTAATCTAAATTTTTTTGTTGACTTGAGCAGATCTAAATAGAATTCTGTTAGTGCCCTGCTAGTGTCTCCCATTTCTTCTGTATTCCCTCTGAACCCAGCACGGGACTTGGGCAGATGATCTGATTGACAGGACTTTGGGGGCGCAGAGCCTGTGGGCCCCTGTACCTGGAAGAGTGTCCAAGACGAGTCTCTGGGCCGATACAGAACTCACAAGCTTCTCCAGATCTAGAGTCCGCTTCTCGCCTGACTGTAGGGGCACAGGGTCAGGGGTTGGGAGAGATCAGGGCTCCCTCAAGGGTGGCCTCCTACAGGGGGTCCTCCTGGATGCCCACAGGTGCTGGTGCCCTCCCCACCCCAACTCTTATCAGAAATTTTTTTTTCATTTTTAAATCTAGACCTGTGATTTAAACACCTACCTAGGTTGGGAGGGGAGGGAGCTGTAAGTATCAAATGAGATAATATCTGTAAAGGGCTTAGAAGGGTGCCAGGCATATAGTAGGTGCTTAATAAATGCTTGTTCCCTCCTCCCTTCCCTAATCACTAGAGGAAACTCTACCAATATAGGTCTGAAACGGTTTTTATAATTTGTAGCTTAAAGGAGTTTCCCCGAGATTTAGGTGATCTGTCCAGGGTCACACAGCCAATATGTCAGGGATGAGACGTGCAATCAGGCCACCCCGACTCTGAAGCTGGTGTTCTGGCCAGCAGAGCTCACAGCTTGTCTGCTTGGCTTTTACTCTGTGTTGATTTTGTATTCACTTATCTCAGCACTAGGTGTGTGCCCCACTCCTTTTATAGTGTTGGTTCTTAAGGGCAGGCATGGCTTTGAGGTTTTTTTTATCTCTTCATTCCTAGTGCCAAGGACATAGGAGGCATAATAAGTAAACACCTATTGAACTGAATTACTCTTCTGTACAGATTTCCTCCCTTAGTAGCCCACTCATCTCCTCTCTCTCTGTGTTTCTGTCTCTCTGTCTCTGTCTCTGTGTCTTTCTCTCTGTGTCTCTCTCTGTCTCTCTGTCTCTCCCTCTCCCTACCCCTTCCCACCCTCTCCCCTGAAGCCCTTGTCTATCTTGGCCCCAGAATCCTTACTCCTCCCTCCCTGCTCCTAGGCCAGTGAAAGATAGGGTGCAATGCCCCAGATGAGGGCTGAGCCAATGCAAGCACAGGGATGTATGTGTGTGTGTGTGTGTGTGTGTGTGTGTGTATTGTTATGGGGGGGTGTGACCTCACCACATGTACTGATATCTGCTGCAGGCTCAGGCCGTGTTTTCCCAGGATGGGTAGCAGGGCTTCCTTCAGGCGCTTGGAAGATTTGCTTGTGATCCTGACCACTTTGCCCAGAGGTGTGATCTCTAGCCTAGAGCATAGAATGTCACAGATGGAAGGGACCTCAGTTTCTCTTCCAAACTCCTCCTTTGACAAAGGAGGAAACTGAGACCCAGAAAGGTTAGGTGACATGTCCCAGGTCACAGCTAGTCAATAGCAGGGTCAGGCCTTGAATTCAGGTGTTCTGCTCTTTGGAAGGATGGGAAAGGGTTTCTTTGTCTCTGTCCCTTTTGTCTCTCTGCTTCCTCTAGTCTTTCCGTATCTGTTTCTCTGTCTCTGCCTCCGTCCCCCCACCCATAAACACATATAATCCTTACCCTCATCCTACCCCCTCAAACCCCAAATACCTATTGCCTCTAGTCTTGTGTGGCAGGGAAAGGGGAAACAATGGAGACCCTTGGGCTCTGCCTGCATGGGAGAAGGGAAGAGCACTCACTCAAAGTTTATCCTGTTCTCCAGCTTCACCTCCTGGTCAGCCAGAACCGTGCAGTCCTGATCCAGGACCAGGGCCTTCTGTGGATACAGCCGCACGGGCTCAGTAAAGACACTGGAAGTCCCCTACCCAGGCCCTGGAGAACCCAAAGGAAGAAACCTGCCCCCCCCCAACATGCACACACACAGCCCAAATTCCAGAAATAACTGCTAAAAGGCCAGAGTGCTTGGGAAAACTTAAAATCCTGGTGTCAGGGTCTGATATTGTGAACCTTCTGATACCTTCCAGGACAGTCTAGGGGCTCTGAGCCCTGAAGGGAGGGAGTTAGTGTTAGGAACAAGTAGAAGAACAGAGACAAGGCTAGGAATGGAGTGAGAAGCATGGAAAAAGGTTGGCATTATTTCCACTAATCCCTGAAGTTTTATGGATTCTTCATTTCTGCCTCTCCCACAATCCATCCCATCTCTTCCCATTTATAATCACACCTTTAATCCTTCCTTCATCCGGTGCCACCATCTCCTGAGGCCCCAGTCCTCTTTCCCCCACCCATTTGGCATTGAGCCTAGCTGGCCTTGTATTATCAGCTATGTCTTTTGTCATTGCCCTGCCTGTGACCCCTGACAGATTATAAACTCCTGGAAGGCAGGGCAGTTAAGTCTTATGACCATAGAATGTTGGATCTGGAAGACCCCCTCGGACACTATCTTGTCCAGTCTTTCCATTTTAAAGATGAATAAAAGGACCGTGCCCAGGGTCACCTACACAGTAAGAAAGAGACAAAATCCTGACTTTCAGGCTAGGGCTCTTTATCTCTATTGTAGACAAGATCAGTGGCAGGGACATGACTGGGGTTACAGTCAACGTTAAGGTCAGAGTTAGGGTTAGGATTGTGCTTTGGGGGGACAGGTGTTTTGACTGATATTTAGGGCTCAGTTCCTCCCTACCTGTTCGTTGCCCACCAGATAAACCTTGATATCGGGCAGGGACAGGCCTCGTTTCTCACAGATGCTGGCCAGCATAGAGCGGATGGTTAAGCCAGGGCGGACCAGGGCCAAGGACGCTGTGCCATCTGGTAGATAAACGCAGCAGTAGCGTCCAACCCGAGCCTCACCTTCACCCTCCGTGCCCCCCAGGCTCTTCCGGTGACTCTGAGTCTGGGCAGATGACAAACACACACGTGCACAGACATATATAGATACACTGTGAGTATGAGGAAAGGGCATAGGAATATACCATAGAGAGGAGAGGATCTGTTTACCAAGGGGAAGAGAGAGGAGAAATCCCTGGGGAAGGGGAGGGCTTAAGTCACTAGGGTAGAGAAGCAGGGAGGGGAGTTTGGAGGAGAAAGCTGCAGGCCCCAGGCTGTTGCGGTTGGGGGGAGTGGGAGGAGAGAGAGACCCTCACCTCAGATTTGCTACTGACAAATGCCAGGAAACCAAGGTCAAGGCTGGCAGAAGAGTTGAGGGAGCCCTGGGACTCTCGGCGAAGAGCTGGGTTCCCATTGGTGGTGCCTAACTCTGAGGGGAAGAGATATGATCTTTAAGACTACCCCCCACTTCCCAGGCTGCCCCCTCATATGTAGCAGCTTCCTGTGGCTTCTTTTCCAGTTCTGTTCAGAGAAGCAGGCCAAGATGCAATGACAGGTTGGAATTATTCAAGAAAACACACACATACACATACATAAAACACACACACATATGCACATACATACATACATACAAACATCTCTGCATCTTAGAACCAGACCTTGGAATCCCTTAGAGGTGACTTTTTTTTCCAGGAAATTGTAGTTAAGTGACTTGCCCAGGGTTACACAGTTAGTATCTGAGGTTGGACTTGAACTCAGATCCTCCTGACCCCAGGCTGGTGTTCTATGCACTGCACAACATAACTGTCCCTCAGAGGTGACATCTGAGAGAACCTAAGAGTCACCTTGAGGTATTATAGTACCCTGAGTAGGAAAAGTACTGAGAGGCTATTTCACACCTGGACTCTTGCCAGCTGGAGGACTTCCCTGATTTCTCCAGAATATTGGGTGGTCACTCTATGGTGAACTTATGGGAGAGCACAGACAAGCGTACTGCGGGATGGGCAAGAGTAGAGGGGTGGCCATCTGCGTCATTGGAGGGGGTTGTCCCTGGTTGGTGGGATCCCCCATCCGTCTGAGCACTGGGGGCTCTGGCTAACAGCCTGCACTCTGGTCCTGCGATGACTTGGTCCAGGGTTCTGGCAGGTAGGCCCTAGCCTGCTTCAAGCACCAGCTGCAAACGGGCCTGTGTGTCTGGCCTCTGAGGATCACTTTGGCTAGGACCATAGATGCGGAAGAGAAGTTCCCACAACTCTCTATGGCAGACCTCTATCTGTGGAGGGATTTGAGGTCGCAGGAGCTGGCATTTCCATAGCACCCCAAGCTTTGTAAAGCCCTTTACAGATCTTATTTCATTTGAACCTCATGACCACTCTGGGAGGTGGGTACTATTATTATTCCCCTTTTGCAGATGAGGAAACAGAGGCAGCAGAGGTTAAGTGACAGGTCCAGGGTCACATAGCTAGTAAGTGCCTGAGGCCAGCTTTGAACACTTGGATCCTGCTAGCTCCAGGTCTAGCACAGATCTATTTATTGAAACTCAGAATGTGGGAGCTAGAAGAGACCTTTAAAATCACTGCTCCACCCCCCCCCCCGCCCAATCCCTCTCCCCGTTGTCCCTGCCTGTCCAGGCTCTCCTTTGCTCACCCCTTCGGAAGGACTTCCTGGGCCCCCGGCCCCCAAGACCCTCAGCATGTGGCAGCTGGCCCAGTTCCTCCACTCCCAGGGGCAGCGACTTTCCAGGCTTCAGCTTTGGCTTCTGAGGGAGAACCTGGTATTCAGGACCCTTCCCCCAACCCATTCCCAACTCCCCAACTCCCTTCCAGAGGGTTGGGGGACTAGGCAGGGGCCAACCCTGCCTGTTTTTCCAGGCTGGTCCATCCAGACACTCAGAGCTGGGGCTGGAGGTTGGTGCATTTCTGTGCCCTCAGGAAAGATGTAAGCTGCCTGAAAAGGAGACTGAACTGGGGCCAGGTCTAGGCCTCTGCCCTATTCCAGTTGGTTTTTCATATTTAAATGTTTTCAGAGGGGTGTGTGTGTGTGTGAGACAGTCAGATTAGGGACTCAGGCTCTGGGCATACTTGGATGACAATGGATATTCATCTTCAGCACCCAGACCCTCCCTTCCCACATGGGCACCTTCCGGAATGTGGCATTGGGACTGCCAGGGTCCGAGGTGCCTGGCTCACAGAGGGGCCTCCCTTCTGCTTCTGCCAGGAGACACTCCCGGTACATAGGGGACTTGACAAATCGAGCATAGCTGTCAAACTTCATGAGGTTGAAGATCTGAGGGGAGGAGAGAAAGAACAAAGAGTAGCAGTATAAAGGGAGAAGAATGAGAAAGGGATGAGGGGGAGGGCAGCAGCATAGGATCCAAGGCTTGCAGGCAATTTAGAACTTATTAAGTGCAAGGATTCTCACCCTGGGGGTCTACCAATCCCCAAGAGGCCAAGGAAGCCTGAAGGCTCTTGGGGAGAGGGTGGGCTCCATTGATGGTGCCCAGCTCTGGAATCATGCAGGCCAGGGCCTCTTAATCTGGGGTTTATAGACCCCTACAAATTCTGTGGATAGATTTCCAAGGGTCAAGGAAATTGGATGAGGACAAATTACATCTTTATTTTCACTAATCTCTTAAATGAAATTTGGCTTTTCCTTTAATTATTCAAAAGCATTATTCTAAGAGGTCCATAGAACTCCCCCTCTGGTCCAACCCTTTCATTGTCATAAAAAAGGGAAATGGAGCCCCCCCAACCTTTCTGGCTTTGGATCACAAAGCTGATTAGGGAAAAGGAGGAAAGGGAAGATAAAGAACTGAGGGAGAGAGGGAAGGGGAGAGAGCCTCGCCCCATACCCAGGCCTCTCCCTAGGCCCATACCTGCAACTGCTGCACCCGGAACATGTCAGGGTTGGGGGTGGCCAGCACCTCCTCCCCAAGCCAGGCCTGTCGGTCAATATTCACAGGGCTCAGAGCCTGACTAGACAGGAACTCTTCATAGATGCTTCTAGCTTCCTGAGCCAACTGGATTAGGAAGAGTGGAAGTGGCAGGGCCATTGCCAGGAGCAAGCTACCGGTCCTGCCCCTCCATCCTTCCCTTCTTCCACCCCTCATCTTGCCCCTCTCCCTCCTTGCTCACCACTTCTATTTCCCCAGGCCCCCAGCTTCCAACCTGTTTGGTGTCACTGGCTGGAATCTGCTGGAATTGCTCACAAGCTTTCCAGAAGGACAGATTTTCCGCACTGAATTCCTTCTTCAAGAACTCCTAGAAACAGGGACAGGGTCCAAGACAAAGGAACAGAGAGGTAGACAGGAAAAGAGAAGTGGCCACCATAGCCACAGGCCCCTCCTCACTTGCCCCAGCCCTGGCACTCACCGTGAAGTAAGCAAGTCCCAGCGGATCCTGAAGTAGCCTCTCAAAAGACAGTGCCCAGCTGGCCACAGGCTGTTCCTCAGAGGTGAAGGGACTGCTGGGGCCACTGGGCAGGCTGTGGACACTGAGGCTGCTTCCCCGGCCCTCCCCGGCTCCCTCTGGCCCCACCACACTGCTCAGCTCTGGGGATGAAGAAGGAGGGGAGAGAAACACATCAAATGTAGGATCCATTAAGCCAGGAAGAAGCCCCCTCATTGTACTTGCATGCATTCATTCAATGAACATTTATTATTCTCAGGGGCAGCTAGATGGTGCAATGAATAGAGCACTGGCTATGGAGTCAGGAGGACCTGTGTTCAAATCAGGCCTCACAAACTTAACACTTACTAGCTGTGTGACCTTGGGCAAGTCACTTAACCCCAATTGCCCTGCCTTCCCCCCTCCAAAAAGCAAAAAGACAAAAACACAACAAATAAACATTTATTATTCTCTACCCACCATAGTCAGACCTCTAGTTTTCCCCTCAGCCATGCCTCTAATTTTACACACACACACACACACACACACACACACACACACACTCGCTCTCTCTCTCTCTCTCTCTCTCTCTCTCTCTCTCTCTCTCTCTCTCTCTCTCTCTCTCTCTCTCTCTCTCTCCCTAACCCAAACATGGGATCTGAGCCCTTGCTCTTTAACCAGGATCCAGGCTGGGTCCCTTCCTCCAACTCACCTCCATCAGAGACAGCCAGGACCTACAAAACAGAAGAGGGAAGAAGCTGGAGAAGGGCCCAGGCTAGGAGAGGTACGTCCAGAACCTCAGGTTAGTCAGTGTCTGTTGTTGGTCAGCCATGTCCGATTCTTTGTGACCCCATTTGGGGTTTCCTTGGCAGAGATCCTGGAGTAGTTTGCCATTTCCTTATGTAGTTCATTTTATAGATGAGGAAATTGAGGCAAACCGGGTAAAGTGATTTATTCAAGGTCATACAGCTAGGAAGTATCTGAGACCACATTTGAACTCAGGTCCTCCTGACTCCAGGGTTAGCGCTCTATCCATTGCACCACCTAGCTGCCCATTTAGCTAGTGTACCCAGGGCACAAAACCACTGAATGCCTGGTCACTGATGGAAGGAGTGGGATAGAATGGGGAGAGATGGAAATGGATTTGGGGATGGACTTGGCTCAAGTCTTGACCTTCCTTGACCTCTGACATTGACATTTATCCCATGCACTCTCTCCTGTCTTCAGCTATACTCCAGTGCCAGGAATCTCTAAACTCTTGAGCTGAAGACAAACTCTTTGGATCTCCTGATAGCTTTTCCACCCAAAGTGACTTCTCTCAGCCACACCTACATCCTGATGAAAAAGCCCAAGGCTCAGTAGTGACTGTCTCTTGTTCTGACCCTTCCCTAATCCATGACGTGACCATTGTGGTCTTCCATTAACTTCTTCCATCCCCACCCTGGCCACAGGACTCAAGACTTTTGTTTAAGAGAAATGATTCCTCACCACCAAAGTTTGGGGGCCCCTGCCCATGCTATCTTGGCTTTCCTCCTAGCTCTCTGACCACTCCTGTATCTCATTCACTGGTTTCCATCCTTCTTGACTTCTAAGTATGGGTCCTCCCTGACCTTCTGCCCTCTCTTCTTTCCTCTGACCTCTGGGTGTCATCTGCTCCTTCTACATGCAGAGGATTCCTTGGATCTTTCCCCTATCTCCAGTCCCTCTCCTGAGCTCCTATCCCCAAATTCCATCTTCTTATTGGATCTCTCCAGCACAGCCAATTTAACATGTCTACAACCGTAATGCATAGAGGAAAGAATGCTAGATTAGAATCAGAGAGCCAGTCTTTGAATCTCAGGTCTGAGTCTTAGTGGCCATGTTATCTTGAGCAAGGAACATAGCTCTCTGAGCCTCAGTTTTTTCCTTTGTTAAATGGTGGCATAAAAATATTATTAAATTATATATATATTTGCCTTTTGGAGGGCAATTGGGGTTAAGTAACTTGCCCAAGGTTACACAGCTAGTATTTTTGTGTGGGTGTTGTGTCTCAGGCTGGAACTGGACTCAAGTCCTCCCGACTCCAGGGCCAGCGCTTTACTCACTGAGCCACCTAGCCGCCCCAATTAAATAATATTTAAGTGGACATAGCAGGTAACACATGTCTCCCAGGATAGTTGTGAGGAAAGTACATTGTAAACATTAAAGCACTTTGAAATGTGACATGTTTCTTTGTTTTTAAATCTCTGGCATTGTCATAGAGGACCCCAGATGAGAAACTCCCTCTACCAATGCAGGTAATTAATGTCTGTCAAATTGAATTGGATAAAAATTGGGATAAGGTGGAGATAAGGAAAGAGGAAGGTAGCAATGCAGGTGAGTAGGAAGGAGGGATCAGCACAAAGACTGTAAAGGAATATAATGAATTATGAAGTCCAGTGTTTCACTGACTTTGAACTTCCCAAGTCATCTTCCCTTAGAGATGCATTCCCAACAATATACTTGTCCCTATGCATCCAAGACCTCAGGAGCTGCCCTCTATGGCCTCCTGTTGCTGCGGAAGTGAGGGCTGAAGAGACCTTTCTCCACCCTACCCAGGAGGGGAGGAGAAATGTGCATGGAGAGAAAGGGGAAGGAAGAGTCAGTTGGAAGGTTTGTGGCTGCAGGACCCTTCCCCCACCCTCACCCCACCTCCATACACCGCTGGGCCTCAGTTTCCCCATATCCAAGAGAAGAGAATGATAGTTCTTTCCTACCTGAGGCAAGTTCTACAAGAACACTGGACCCCCAGGGCACAGATAGCAATGTGGTGGTGACAACTATTTTGAGTGAAACTATTGGTGATGATCTATGGAGGCTTCCTAAGCTGCCCACTGTCTCTTGATTGTAATCTAAACTCATTAACTGGCATTAAAGTCCTCCCAAGTCTGATCCTTACTACCTCATACATATCCAGAACCTCCTAGAGATGCTTACAGTCTCTTTGGATGCCTGACCCAGGCAATGCCAGTGCCAACTCCATCTCGGCACCATTTCATTTTACAAGGTTGAGGCAACAGGAGTTAGAGTATCTTGGTTTACATCCCGGTTCTTCTGTTTACTCTCTATGGAATCTTTGATCTCTCTGGGCCTCAGTTTCCTTATTTATAAAATGAGTGGGTTGTGTTAGATTGCTTCCAACATCCTCTCCAGCTTCCCAATCTAGGACCCCGTGACCCTCTCAGCATCCCTGCAGTGTGATATTTTAAGCAGGGTGGGGAGCAGATATTGGTGGAGGTAAATGTCACTGATCACTGGGAAACACAGGAAAGTCCCAATATGCCTAGAACAAAAATTGGTGACCCTGGCTGGACTCTCACCCCTGAAACATGCAGGTGCTGGTCATGGCAGGACTTGGATCGTGGGGCCATCTCTCTGGACCTGGGACTGAGGCTCTAGTATGTTGGGAAGAGTGTTTGACCTTGACACATAAGAGTGACTGTTTCTGTGGGCTGTGACTCTGGGACTATCATTTTGAGACTGTGTCTGTGAGCCTGTCACTCTGGGTCTGTGACTGGGAGGCTATCTTTAGGAAACTGTTTCCTAAGTAACAAGTTTGGTTTTAGACTCTACTGACAATCAGGATAGCTCGAGGACAAACTGAGAAGATGAAGTCTCTTCATTTTGGGAATGAGACCAAAAGGGTCAGAAAAGACCTATAAAATCATGAAGGAAATCACAGAATGTCAGCATTAGAAACAATCTGACAGAGAAATCATCTACTCTAATACCAACATTTTAAGTAGCAATTAATAAGCATTATTTAAGCAATCAGGTGATGCTTTTTATTAAGCACCTACTATGTGCTAAGCATGTGCTAAGAACTGGGTAAACAAAAACAAAATACAGCTCCTTGAGTCAAGGGGCTCACATTCCAGCGGGAGAGACAACATGCAGAAAACTATGTACAAACAAGCCATATACAGGATAAATTGGAAATAATCAATACAGGGAAGGCACTAGAATTAAGAGGGATTGGAAAGACTTCCTTCAGAGCTGGGATCATAGCTGAGACTTGAAGCCAAGAGGCCAAGAAGAGGAGGGAGAGCACCTACTATGTGCTGGGTGCTGGGGATTGGAAGTTAAAAGTGAAATGGTCCCTACCCTCAAGAAGCTTACATTCTATCATGGAAACAACATGTAGATGTTTATATATAAGTACATAAGCAGATATACAAATTAAATATGATTTCCAAGTGGCACTAACAGTTTGGGGAGCAGGGAAGCTTTCATGTAGGTGACCCCGGGACTTAGCTTTGAAGAAAGTTATGAGATTCTAAGAGGTAAAGGTGAGGAAAAATTTAAGAAATGGGGGAGAGCCAGTAGCAAGGCATACAGAAGGGAGGTGGAATTTCTTAAGTGAAAAACAAGGACAGGCCCAAAGAGTGTGTTGTGAAATAAGCATGGAAAGAGAGGTTGGAGGCAGGTTGGAAAGGTCTTTAAATGAAGAACAGAGGAGCTTTCATTTGATGGTCAAGCTCCCAGAGTTAACTGAGCAAGGAGAGAGACAAGGTCAGACCAATGCTTGAGAAATATTATTCTGACTGCTGTGTGGAGAGGAGGGGAGAGCTATGACAGATGTTGTCATGTTAGTATCAAGACTTGGCAGCTGCCTGGTCATGTGGAATGAGGGAAGGTGAGGAGTAGAGGATGCCTCCAAGGTTGCAAGATTGGGTGGCCATGAAGACAAGGAAGATGGATGGGTATCTGGGGAAAGATAGCACTTTCTGTCTTGGACGTGTTAGGTGTGAGATGTCCACCAAAGACATTCAGTTTGAGATTATCCCCATTTTATAGCTGAGAAAACTTAGGCCAAGAGAGATGAGTGACTTATCCAGGGTCACACAGCCACTAAGTATCTAAGGTCAGATTTGACCTCAGGTCTTCCTGATGCCAGGCCCAGTGCTCTACTCCCCTGTACCACCTAGCTGCCTTTGAAGAGAGCTGATGAGGTTGGTACATGAAAAGTATTGAGAAAAGAAGTTCCAGGACAGAACTTTGACAGAGAACACTTATGACTCAGGATATTTATGATGATCCCAAAGAAGGACTGAGACAGAGAAGTCAGACAGGTAGATGGAG
>NW_027187393.1:2072475-2078554 GCF_028583685.1 Petaurus breviceps papuanus
AAGGAGTCAGACAATCAAACAACAACAACCTTGCACAAGTCACTTAACCTTGTTAGCCTCAGTTACCTCATTTGTAAAATGGGCTGGAGAACAAAATGGCAAATCAATCCAGTATCTCTCCAATAAAACCCAAAATGGGGTCATGGAGAGTCAGACGTGACTGAAATAATTGAACAAAAGCAACAACAAGAACAAGAAAAGAGGTTCAAGGAAGATGTTATTAGATTCACTGGTGGAAGTCACTAAGAACACATGGAATGTTAGGCAGGATTGCCAGGGATCCCCCAAACCACTTCTGGGTGACCCAATCAGAAACATAATCTTGGGATGCAGGGACCATGCAGTTGATCCCAGAGGGCACAATCACTATGACTATGAATAGGCCCTTGGGCCTGGGCCTCAGTTTCCTCCTTTGTAAGATGAGAGGGTCACCGTTCCCTGCCCAGTGCAAACTTTACAGTGTGCACAGCCAGGGCCAGGCAGGACAAAGGGGGGAGGGTGGCAGCAGGAGTACTCTCTGCCATGACTTTTTTTTTAGAAAGACACATGGAAAGCTAGAAAAACCCACAGGGCTCTTAGGCATTTATTTTTCATAAGCATTAGACTAGAGGCTCACATTTCTGGATAGACAATAACAGACCTGCTTTTTTAAGAGGTGGCAAAAGTGCGTTTAAACTTTTTGGGGGTGGATATTTGGGAATCCTGCCCAGGGTACAAATGTGTCTTGAGCTTGCTTTGGTCACATATGTAGTACATATAGACTGTGCAATGTGTGTGAAAGCTGGGCATGTGTGGAGGTCATACAGTGTTTAATAATGATGATAGCCAGAATTAATGAAGAGCTAAGGTTTGCAAATTGTTTCATGTACATTATCTTGTTTGATCATCATAGCAACCCTATGAGGCAAAGGCTACAATTCTTCTCATTTTGCAGACGGGTGGGTTGGCTGGTTGGTTGTTTTCCTTCGTTCATGAAGAGGACCAAAATGACATCACTATGTTAGAGACAAGTTACAGTGTATCTGACTGTGACTGATCAGACCAATATGAGCTTGGAATGCTCTACCACAGGTTGGGTACAAATAGTCTGTGTGATTTCTCTAAATTTGTGCATCTCAAAGATGGATAAACAGAGACTGACATAGGTTAAGTGACTTGTCCAGGGTCCCACAGAGAGTAATGGGTTACATAGCATTCCTAAGGTATACAAGATATATAGTGTCCACAGTGGAGGGTGGAAAATGTGCATTGTATATAACATATACAACTTCTGGGAGTGGTGTATCATGTCCTGATTAAACAGGGTTACTGAGGATAAGGGTTGAGCAGTGATCAGAGCATTAGAGGTGTATGTAGGCTGTGGCATGTGTTCAAGGCATTCAGTGCATTTTGTGTGGGTTGTGCTGTGCATCCAGGTGTAGAATACACCTGTGTGTGTGTGTACTGGGTGTGTTATGTAGCATCCCCCTCATTGTGCTGGGGGCATGGGCCATGTATGCAGGGGACACAATCTGTGTACACTTTGTGAGAACTGTATAGCATACAGAGGGCAAAGAATACCACGCAGTGAACACAGGAAAGGAAGTGGGGCCTGTTTTGGCAGGGCTGTTCTGGGGTAGAGAGACTTGTTATGATATGGTAGCTTTTCTTTGGGCTGTTACTGCATGTTTGTTTGAGGGATCTGTGGCTTAAAAGGGGTTAACCAGGGGTCTCCAGAGCCCAGAGAGGGAGTTCCAAGGTAGGTGTGCAGGAGGGGGTAACTGGGGTAGAAAGAGATGTGTTAAAGGGGTCTTCCTTACTTTGCAAGAGGATGCCCTGCCACAGAGGAAGGCCCCACCCATGTCAAGAGGTCACCTGCCCCTCTCTGAGGACCACGCTCACACCTTCCAGGTCCCTGACCCCTTCTCTAATCCTCTCCCCAAACTAAAGGACCTTAGAGGAGGCTGAATGTCCATTGCCTAGTTTTCTTTAGTGAAAAGTTGGTTTCCTTTTATTTGACTCCTTGCTTGTTCAAATGGCCTGACTGCCTGAACCCAGAAGCTAAGGACCCAAGTGACTCCCTGATGAGCCCTGCAGGCCCTGCCCTGACTCTGGGTGGGGAGGGGCATACTAACGCCAAAGCAGCTTTTCTTCTTAGCATCTTTTCTCCCACACATCTCAAGCCAAAAGGCCCGAGAAGTGGAGGCTATTCAAAGGGTCTGGGATAAGGGGCAGGGGCTGGGACTGAGACAGGGATAGGGCAAGGGCAAGGGCTCAGTAAAGGACAGCAGCAGAGAGAGCCTAGGACAAGGATCATGAGATAGTAGGATCAGAGAATCTTAGGATAATAGATTTAGAGCTAGAAGGAATCTTTGAGGCTATCTATTACAAATGAGGAAACTAAGGCACAAAGCAGTTAAGAGACTTGCCCAAGGTTACACAGAAGAGGCAGAGGGAAGGAGAGAGGTAGGGACAAAGGAAGTTCATTTTCTGGCTTCTGCCCTCCCGTACATTGCACTTAATAGGAGAGATAGTGTTGGAGTCCACATTTCAGCACAGACATGTACTAGCTGGATGACCTTGGGCAAGTCACTTGCGCTCTTTGGGCCTCACCTTGTTCATCTCTAAAATAAGGGGGTTGAGTACCATCAGGAGCATTCTGGTAAATATTGAACAACTGCCCTGGGGGCTGAGTGTGAGGACACATTTTTAAAGTTTAATCTACATTATTATCATTTTCTACATCACTTTCTTAAATCTAGACAATCCATACAACAACTCAAGTCCTAATTTGGGCCATTTGCCAATTTAGGAAGTGTAAATGTTCACACTGAAAATTTAACAATTGGCTCTCCCCAGTCTCAGGACCTGGCTCCAGCATCTTCCTAGGCACTATGTATTCTAAGGCCCCTCCCTTCTAGCTCTGCCATTCTGTGCTTTATGTTCTACGGCCCCTTGCAGCTCAGTTGTTCTTCAGCTCTAATGTTCACCTGGACCTAACCCTCAGTAACAAACTGGTCCACTTTGTTCTTAAACATTTCCATGCATACACAGACTCCCCAGGTGGTTCACAGTCTCCACCAGGCAAGGCTGATTCTCCCCTTCTCTCTTCTGTCCCTAAGCCCCCAAGCAAAGGGTGGGCTACCAGAGTCCTTGCTAACTTCCTTGACTCAGCCTGCTTGCTGCGATTTGCCAGCACTGCCCCAGCTGCCAGCTCCCATCCCCTACTGTTACACCAGGTGCTGACATTCTGTAGGAACAAATCTCTCTGAACCCAGTGTGTTCTCTCTTTTTCTGAGTGTTGGATGGTGGTTTGGGGGGGGGGGAGCAGGGAGGAATGCTTGGCTTCGTTAGTGAACTTTGAAAGTTTGATAGAGGTGGCTTCAGTTAGATTTCGGAGGCATAGTACAGTACTCTCTGTCACATTCCGTTCCCTTTCCTTCTCCCCCACTCCCAAACATGTCTCTCAGGGAACCATCCTAGGGGATTTTCCCCCACACCTAACCTAGAAGAGGAAGGGGCATGGGGAGAGAGGAGAGAAGAGGCTAAGTCAATAGGGATGAGAGGTAGGGCTAGAGTCAAGGTTATACCTCCTCAGAAAGGATTCAGAACCAGGGGCAGGGGGTCAGGATGGGGCTCATTAGGCTGGTGGGGAAGGATGCATAGCTCCTTCCTTCTTAATTCCAGGTATGGTCCTCTGGAGGTGAGATATCTGCTGGTCAGGGCTGAATTAAGGACCAAACAATGGGGTCAAGGTAGATGGGGGTTGTGTGGGAGTTGTGTGAAGCACAATGGACAGAGCTCCAGGTTTGAGAAGGTATGCTCTCTCTCTAAGGGGGAATCAGGACAGATGGTGAGAAATTGGTCTGGGAGAGTAGTTCTATTCTCAAGTCAAACACTTGAGTGATCTGCTGGAACAGACTTCCCAGCTCCTGTCTCTGCTCTTGCTGATTCTTTTTAGCCCCATTTGGCAGATGGAAAAATCGAGGCTGGGAGTGAGATGAGACCAGATTGAGGATAGAGAATAGCTGAAGGCATCATGCAGGAATAGGCACCTGGCCATGGTGAAATGTTCCTGCCAATGGGACATTGTGTCTACGACCCGCCTCCTGGCACAGCTAGCAAGAGAAGAAGGAGCTATACCAGCCCCTACCCCAGCCAGGCCTGTGGACATCCCCTTCTGCCTTCTCTCTCGTCCTCTAGTTTGGATGCCCCAGACTTAGAGAGCTCCTTCTTCTCCTTCCCTCTCCTGATGCTCTACAAACCCATCCCTCATAGCTGCCTGTCTAGGACACTGTCCCTAGAGAATCACAGGCCTAAACCTGGAAGGGACCTGAGAATCCACATAGCCCAGACCTCTCATTTTACAGATGAGCAAACAAGGGGATAAAGCACTGGGCCTGGAGGCAGGAAGACTCATCTCCATGAGTTCAAATCCAGCCTCAGACACTTACTGGCTGTGTGACCCTGGGCAAGTCACTTCACTCTGTTTGTCTCAGTTTCCTCATCTGTAAAATGAGCTGGAGAAGAAAATGGCAAACCACTCCAGTACCTCTGGAAAACCCCAAATGAAATGGCAGTATCTCTGGAAAACCCTCAAGAAAACCTCAAATGGGATCACAGAGACTCACATGTGACTGAAAATGACTGAACAACAACAATGAATTAAAGCTTAAGGAAATTAAATGACTTGACCAAAGTCACAGAGTTAGGCATTAGAGATGGGATTTGAACCCATCTGACTGACATTGAACCCTCTGACTCCAGAACCTTTTCCCTCCCAAAGCCAGGTAGCCCTGACTTTGTAGAAACCATGGCAATCAAACTGAGAAGGAAGCTTAGAAATCACCCAAAAGGGATCAAGTGAGTTAACTTATGTGAAGGCCATTGCAAACCTCAAATTGCTATCAAAATGTATGTAGTGATTTTCAATCCAATCCTACCCCCAAATTCCTACATTTTACAGATGAAAAGCTGAAGGGCAATGACGAATTAAAGGTCCCACAGGTAACAAGTGGCAGGATAGAGATTCAACTCCTTCTGACGCCTAACTCTACACTTGGATCATCCAGGCTAAGTGTCCCATTCTACAAAGAGGGAAACTGAGGCCAAGAGATATTTGGATAACAAAGTTAGGAAGTAGCAGAAGCAGATTTAAACCCGTCTCTTGACTTCAAATCTATTGCTCACTGATCTAGTCCAATAAAACCCAAGCTAACAAGCTTTATCAAGTACCTCCTACATTTGAGGTACTGCCTTTGATGCTGGATATACAGATACAAAACTTCATACAATGCCATCCTAAGGAGTCTGAGCACATTTTCATGAGTTCATTCCCCCCAACCCCAACCCTGGAGGATCAGTGGAGCAGAGCAGAGGCATAAGTCATTGAATGGAGTTCAAGGGACACAAGAGAGGACCCAGTTAGTTCAGGACAGTGACCCTTCAGGGTCCTCAGACTTCTGTTCTCTCCCAGGCTCTTCCTTGACTTCCTTCTAGGAGTCTGGAGACAGGAGAGGGAGGAGGTGCCTTCCCCCTGGTGCTATGGTGAGGTGGGCGGGGGGCACCAGGGCTCCTGGTGCGCATGGCAGCCAGGCAGGCAGATCCTGATAACAAAGGGGGAGGAGAGGAATGAACATCAGGTATCAGAGCAACAAGATGGCATCTTGGGCATTTAGGCAAGGTGACATTTGAGGTGAGGGTACAGCAGTGTTGTGAGGATAGCAAGATAACACTTTAAGGGGTGTTCAGGGAACAGGGAGACATCCTGGATGGTACCCTGACCTATGAGGGGCACTCCCACTGAAGGGGTAGGAGGGAGGTGAATCCCTGTGCCTACTCACCCAGGGGGTACCCACTGGTGGGAAGGGGGGAGAGAGAGAGAGAGAGAGAGAGAGAGAGAGAGAGAGAGAGAGAGAGAGAGAGAGAGGGAGAGAGAGAGAGAGAGAGAGAGAGAGAGAGAGAGAGAGAGAGAGAGAGAGAGAGAGAGAGAGAGAGAGAGAGACAGAGAGAGAGAGAGAGAGACAGAGAGAGAGAGAGAGAGAGAGAGAGAGAGAGAGAGAGAGACAGAGAGAGAGACAGAGAGAGAGACAGAGAGAGA
>NW_027187393.1:2078654-2122218 GCF_028583685.1 Petaurus breviceps papuanus
GAGAGAGAGAGAGAGAGAGAGAGAGAGAGAGAGAAGGGCGGTGGCTGTCTCCCCCTGGATCCCCAGGCATCCAGGGCTGACAGTTTCTGGGCTAAACAGTGATACTGGACTGTGCCAGCTAATACAGAAGGAGTTGCTCTAGGCTCTCTGAGAAGGGATGCCAACCTTCTTGCCAGCCAATGCCACCTATTAGCTTCTCAGACCCTAAAGAGAAGCCGGGCACTGTTTCTGCTGGTCCTGAATCCCTGGGCCAAGTGGCTCAGCTTAGTCCTCTAGTCAGGACCAGGTCCCTCCCTGGGTGTGTCTCAGCCCTTCCCTCCCACAGGCTGCTGGCCCCAGAGGCCATGTGGTCACTCACCATGCGCCCGTTGGGGACGCCCAGGTGCTTGGCTTTTCCTGGCATCCCTCCTGTCCTGGGGCCCCGACGATGAGGGCAGAGACCATGGGTCCCTGGAGGGGGAGCTGGCAGAGCCAAAAGGGGGAGCACGGCAGGCGCGGGGCAGCTCTGCTCCGAATCTCTCACATCCTGAAACAGCACTCACTACCTCTTTTCTTTGCCACAGGAAGTGTATCTATGGAGACGAAAACCACAGAAAGAAGTAGGCTCTGAAGAGAATGCCTCTTCCTACACACACACACACACACACACACACACACACACACACACACACACTCATACTTACTCAGATCAATCCCCCTTCTGTGTTCATGGGCACATACTCAGGCAAGCCCTACTCCCCCTTCCCACACATATACACATTTAGTAACTTCTACCAAACCCAAACCTCACCGTACCCGAGAGAGAACTCCATGCCCTTCCCGAGCTCAATGACCCCTCCCCCAGCTCTGTCTGCACCTCCCCAGATTCGCGTGCAGACACACAAGTGTGCACATCCCAGACAGGGACAGACACAGGGAGGTTTCCTGGATACTTCATGGGACTTGGAACTAATCTTAGGGAGTATCCAGGCCAGCCCTCTCATTATTCTGATGAAACAGACACATAGAGGTCAAGGGATTTGTTCAAGGTCATTAAGGAAGTGGCAGAACTCGGGATTTGAAGCCAGATCTTTTTTTTTTTTTTTAAGCAATAAGGGTTAAGTAACTTGCTCAAGGTTACACGGCCAGTTATTCCTGGGTGTGGTGCTGAGTATCTGAGCCCGGATTTGATCCAGGTCATCCTGACACTGGAGCCAGTGCTCTTACTCGCTGAGCCACCTGGCCGCCCCTAAGCAATTGGGGTTAAGTAACTTGCTCAAGGTTACACAGCCAGGTGTTTCTGGGTGGGTGCTAAGTGTCTGAGCCCAGGATTCGATCTCCAGGTCTTCTCAACACTGGAGCCAGTGCTCTTACGAAGCCAGATCTTCTAATACTCTCTCCACCATAGCACATGCACATGTACCCATACAAGTGGGCATGCACAAACAGTGGCACATAGTGCCACATGGAAACACTCACATATGCACACACATTCAAAGAAAAAAATTTATGGCTCAAGTGGACACTTCACCCCCAGGGGAATAAAGCCTCCCACCCCCAGGAAGCCTGGACCAGGTTCTCAGCTCTTAGCCTCTCCTTTCCATCCCCACCCCACCCCCCAGCAGTTTCCTGGTTTTTGACCTGTACCACAGCCAGGAAACAACATCCTGCTCAGTCCCCCAGGCCTCCTGCCTTTCCATGGTGGTCCAAAGCCTGCCTGGAGTCTGTGAGACAGCCTGTGTGAGAGAGTGGCTCACAGTCACCTGGCCCAGGGCAGACTCTCCCTTTCCCTTTCCTCTGGCCTCTTCTACAGCCTTGGAAAACATTTTACATAAAGCACCCCTCCCCCTCTATTGCTGGAAAATCCATCCCATTAGGAGAGTGTTGTTGCTAGGCCCTCAGTACTGCTGGGCCTGCCTTCTACTCTATCTTCTTAGATGGAGGGATAGGGACTTGTCTTAAAATGTCATTGATGTTAGGAATTCCCAGGTGAGGAAACTCCTTATTAATAATTCAAATCAGGGGTGTCTAGGTGGCACAGTGAATAGAGCACTGGCCCTGGAGTCCGGAGGACCTGAGTTCAAATCCTACCTCAGTCACTTAACACTAGCTGTGTGACCTTGGGCAAGTCACTTAACCCCAATTGCCCTGCCCTCCCCCTCCAAAAAAGCAAAATAATAATAATAATAATAATAATAATAATAATAATAATAATAATTCAAGGCAGTACCTTCTGCAAACTTATAGAGCAGAGAGGAGTTAAGTGACTTACCCAGGGTCACACAGTCAGTATGTGTCAAAGGTGGTTTAAGGTAAGCTCTCTACTTACTACATTATTCTACCACAATGTTTTTGCCATCACCACCCCCTTTTTAAAAATCAGCTCCTTATCTCATTTCCCATAGTAACTATCCCAAACCTTTTTCTTCTCTTCCCTCCTCATTAACTATACCCACAACCCCCATATTTATAGCAAATGACTTATAATCCTACTTCACTGAGAAAAGGCTTTCCAACTTGAATTCCCTTAATTTCCTACTTTCAATCCTCAAGCCTTCTCTACATTATCACTCATTTGTTCATCCTTCCAGCATAGTGTTGATCTTTCCAGCATACTACAGAGAAGAGACGTTACTGCTTCCCTGGGGCCAATCCCTCTTAATGGGATCTTGATCCTCTAGAGAACCTCATTGTAGAAGTCAACCCATTTCTCTTTGGCGTCTTCAAACTCTCTCACCACTGACTCATTCTTATCTATCTTCAAGTAAACATGCTCAGGTTCCCTAAATCCCAACAATGCCTTCCCTTGACCCAGCTCCTTCCATCATTCTACACTATCCTCTTTCTCCTTCCCTTTACTGATAAACTAGCTGACAAAAAATCCATCTACACACAATGCCTCCACTTCCTCCAGACTCACTCTCTCAATTCCTTGTCACCTCTCCCAATACAACTGAAATAACTCTCTACAGAAATAGCTCTCTTGAAAGCCACAAATGAAAATGACTTTCTAATGGATAAATCCAATGCCTTTTTTTTCCCTTCAAATTTCTTTCTTCTTGGAACTTTCTGCAGCTTTTGACAGTGGACCATCTCGACCTACTGAATATTCTCTTCTCCCTTGGCTTCACGATACTTACACAGTTCTTGTATTTCTCCAAACAAGTCTTCAGTTTCCTTCCCTGGCTCATCATTCTTTTCCTTATCCCTTAAAGTGGACAGTCCCCAGGGATCTGTCCTTGGTCCTCTTCTCCTCCCTATCCACAGTTATTATGTGCTTTAAAATGCTTGTTGGCTGAATCACTGACCACACCCCTTTCCTCAGAAATCTCCCTCAAACCCATAGCTTCAACCCATGACTTCTTGTCAAGGAACATCTAAATCTCTTGTCTCTAGGTCTATCTTCTCTAGAGCTCTGAACTTCAGGGGCCTCTGAACTTAGGTGTGCCACTTGCCCTTCAAATCCAATGTGTTTAAAACAAGCCACCCTTTCCCCCCAAAAAAAATCTGCTCTTCTTTCTGACTTTCCTTTTTTCTTCAGTGCCACCATTCACCTATCTTCCATATTCTTAACCTTGGGGTTATCTTTTTCTCTCCCTGCTCCACTTTTCATGTGCCTGAAATACATGTCCAAGTCCTTTTGATTTTCCTTTGCAACTTTTTTTAAACCTGTCCCCTTCTTCTCTGTTCCAGACACCAGGATCCTTTTATGAGGCCCTCATTTCCACCCACCTAAAACTATTGCAATAGTTTCTTTATAGGTCTTCCCATCTTTACCCTCCTCCTTCCCCACTCCAAATGTAGTCTTCATAATACTCATAGAATAATCTTCCTGATGTATAGATTTGGTCTTGTTACTCTGCTTACAAAAATCTTCACTGGCTTACTGAATTATTTCAAATTGCTTGTTGGTATTTAAGGACCTCTCTGTATTAGGGCTCTACCCTACCTTTCCAATCTATTTTATCTTACTCCCTGCATGCCTTCTGTACTTCAGTCAAACAGTATGAGTCTTTGATCTCTGAACACATCTTAGACTCTCACATTTTTGTAACTTTGTTGAAATTGCTCACTATACCTGGAATGCCCTCCCTCTTGCTCCTGGTCTATTGAATTATTGCCTATATTTTAATGTCTAATTCAAATACCATCTCCTAATCCAAGCAGCCTTCCTTGATTCTCCCAGTCAATAATGACCTTCTCCTGCAGATTGTATCCAATATTTTTTAAATATAATTCTCTACCACAATTAAGAAGTAGCAAGGTAGTGCAGTGGATAGAGGCTGGACCTGTAGTCAAGAAGATGAATTCAAATCCAGCCTTAGGCTTGTGTGAATCTGGCCAAGTCACTCAATCTCTGTCTGTTTCAGTAGGGTTGTTGAGAGGATCAAATGAGATAATATTTATAGAGTGCTTTGATAGCTATTAAGTTATCATGCTGCATTGCATATTATATGAATCTGTGTTGCTCTCTTATTCCCCATACACTACTATAAACTAAGCCATAAGCTTACTGTAAGCTCTTTGAGAGTAGGGCTTGTGTCTTTATCTAAGCTTTAAATCTTCCCCAGCACCTAGGATGATGCTCTGCTCCTAATTTTTATCATATCATACGGGACTCACTAAGCAACTCCATTCTTCCTTTGAAACAGATTTGATTGATGCTCTTTTAAACATCACTTTCACTTCCCAATCACTTACCACCACTCTCCTTTATAACAAAGTAATACTACTAAGCAAAACAAACCAACCTGTTTGCTATGACTGAAAATGTATGCCTCATTCTTCACCGTCTGTCCTCTAAAACTGGGATTTGTTGAGACATTTCAGTTGTGTTCAACTCTTTGTGAGAGTTTTCTTGACAAATTACTGGAGTGGTTTGCCATTTTCTTCTCCAGCTTATTATACATACGAGGAAACAGAAGCAAACAAGATTAAGTGATTTGCCCAGAGTCACACAGCTAGTAAGTATCTGAGGCCAAATTTGAACTCAAGGCCTCCTGACTCAAGCTCTATCCACTGGGCCACCTAGCTGCCCAAAGTCAGGATTATTCAATTGCATTGACCAGACTTCTGAAGTCTTTCAAAATTGCTTTCCTTAATACCATTATGATTATCATGTAAATTGCTGGTTCTGTTCACTTAGCTTTCTATTAGTTCATACAAATCTTTTCCAGTGTCTCTGATTTCTTCATATTCATCATCTCAGTCCTCATTCTGTTTAACCTCTCTGCAGCCTTTGACACTGTTGATCACTCTCTTCTTCTTGGTATTCTCTTCTCTCTAGGTCTTTTGGACACCTCTATCTCATGGTTCTCCTCCTACTTATCTGATCACTCCTCTGTCTGTTTTGCTGGGTCCTCTCCCAAATTACTTCTTCTAACCCTAGGTGTACCTCAGGGCTCTGTCCTGGACCCTCTTCTCTTCACTCTCTGTATGACTTCACTTGATGATCTCATCAGATCCCATGGATTTAATTACCATTTCTCTGCTGATGATTCTTAAATCTACCTATCCTGCCTTAATCTCTCTGCTGACCTCCAGTCTTCCATTTCCAACTGCTTTTAAGACATATTGAATTAGATATCCAGTAGAATCTTAAAACATGTCCAAAACTGAACTCATTATCAACCCCCCCCATCACCTTATTTTTAATCGTAAAGACAGTACCATCCTCCCAGCCCCTCAGGCTTGAAACCTAGGAGTTGTTCTGGATTCTTCATTATCTCTCACCCCCATATTCAACTCTATTCAAAGCCTGTCTGTTTCACCTTTGGAACATCTCTCAATACACCCCCTTCTTTCCCATGACACTGCAGTCACTCTAGTGCAGGCCCTCATCACCTCAGGGCTGGATTACTGCTGTAGCCTATTAGTGGGTCTACCTGCCTCAATCTTTCCCCACTCTAATCCTTCCTCCATTCAGCCACCAATGTGATTTTTATTAAAGCACAGGTCTAACCATGTCACCCCCACCCCTCACCCCCTACAGCTCTCTAATTGCCTCCAGGATGAAATATACAATTCTCTATTGGGTGTTCAAAGCCCTTCCCCTCCTACTTTTCCAATCTTTTTATACCTTGCTCTCCACGTTCTATTCTTCAATCCAGGGACACTGGCCCCTGGCTGTTCCATGAACAAAACACTCCATCTCTAAGCTCTAGGCATTCTATCATGCTGCCTCCATGCCTGAATGCTCCCCATTTAGGTCTACTAACTCTCCTGCTTTTGTCTTTACTAAAATCCCATCTTCTACAGGAAGCCTCTTCCAACCCCTCTTAATTCTAGTAACTTCTCTCTTTTATGTCCTGTTTATCCTGTATGTAGTTTTTCTGTACTTATACGCTTGCTGTCTCCTCCATTAGATTGTGAACTCCTTGAGGGCAGGCATTGTCTTTGGCCTCTTTTTGCTTCCCTAGCTTTTAGTATAGTGCCTGGTACATAGGACATATTAAATGCTTAATAAATGTTTATTGACTGACTGACTTACAAATTGTATTTATATACCACAATTTGTTCAGCCATTCTCCAGCTTATACGGGCACACATTTCCCTTTGGCAGTACAAAAACTGTTGCTAAATTTTTTTTTTAATGCATTAATTCCCTTTTCTGCCTTCTCTACTAAGTCATTAGCCCGGCTTCTACATTCTCGCAGCATTAAGGGACTGGCAAAAGAAACTATTAAAGGAGAGAGTGATGGAGGGATGCTAAGGGCTCATTAGAGGATCAGTGATGAGGAAGGTGAGTGGGCGGGTGGGGAAGGTGTTAGGTGAGTTTGGTGCTGGAGGGAGGAAGGAAAGAACTCAGAAGAGCATCATCGAGGCTGGAAAGGGGCGGGACCTAGATTAGGGGCGGGGCTAGGGAGGAACGGACAACGTTTGAGGTGGTGGAGGAGGAGCTGGAGAGGGCCAGACTACGGAGGTGGGGCTAGAGGCAAGGCTAAAGAATAACTAAGGCGATGAAGCTAGGGGCGGTACTAAAAGGAGTCAAAGCAAGGGGTGGAGCAGGGGGCGGGACTAAGGAGCCAAAGGCGGGGCAGGGGATGGGTGCAAAGCACAGGGGTTGGGCAGGGGGCGGTGTTGGAGCACTGATGGGACTGGGATGAGAATAGGGATTTCATTTGACTGGCTCCTCTCGGATGCTGGACAGCTCAGAGAAGCGATCTTATTCAGCCCTCGAGATAGAGGGGGCAGACTGAGGTTCGGCGGAGTCGTAAGTTAATTGGTGAATGTATCCTCTTCCTGCTGCTCCGCGAGAGAACGCCGCTCACTTGGACTACTAGTCCCTAAATGCCCCACTCCGCGCGCTGCCTGCTGGGAGAAAGAGTCCCGTGTAGTCCGGAACCTAATGTTCCAGCGACTCTGAAGATACGCCTTCTGCTTCTTTATTGGATTCGCCACCAAACGTGCTCCTCCATGATTGGCTAAGGCCTTTGTCTTGTTGAGGTTCTTCCCCCACCCCCTCAAGAAGCCGGCAAGGCCAGATTTCCAAACTTTTCTGGGAAAGGAAGGAAACTATAGGCGTCACAGAAATTCATCCGGCCAGGTTTTTAGCTTGTAGCTGCGGAACTCGCCTATTCTCTTTTCCAGCAGCACCTCTTCCTTTTGTTTCCGGCCGGAAGTTATTGGAGAATGCTCCCGGAAGGCGGAAGTAAAGCTGACGGAAGTTAGGGAGAGGCGAGGAGGATGGCGGCTGGGGCAGCAGCCAGGCTTGGTACAGTTTGGGGCTGGCGCTGGGAATGCCATAGTTCGCAGATGGGGGGGAGCCTGAGCCTTTTCCCCCCGGTTCTCCTGTTGCTGCTACTTTTATTGGTCGCACCCGCTCCCCAACCCGCGGCTTCTGATATCACCAACGGTAACAATGAGCACTTGAAGCGCGAGCACTCACTGATTAAACCCTACCAGGGTAAGTAAGGGGAGAGGGAACGGGGGCGTGGTTCGAGGTGGGGGAGGGGGAGGAAGGGAGACCCTGGCGTCTCCGGAACTGATCTTGGAGCTTGGTGGAGGGCCTTGGTCCCAGTATGGCTGAGAAAGTTCCCCTGGCCCTCAAAACTTCCTCGGGCCAGTACTCTCCTGGCCGGCCCCTCTCTAGGTTTCCCCTAGAACTTTTAGCCATCATTCTGTCTTCAGTCTTGTCCTTTGAGAGAGACCTGGACCACCAGGATCCTCTCCCCGCCCACACTCCCAGATTCTCCAAATTTGGTATCTCTCAACCTACTCTTTGTCCACTCTGTAGGGGTTGGATCCAGCTCCATGCCCCTCTGGGATTTCCAAGGCAGCACCATGCTTACCAGCCAGTACATCCGCCTGACCCCTGATGAGCCTAGCAAAGAAGGCTCTATCTGGAACCACCAGGTAATTTTCAACACCAGGTTGTGGATAGGGAGCTAATGGGTTTTACTTTTGACGTCGAGAAATTTCCACGGATTAGGGAAAGTACTTTCTTCCTTTTTCCCCTTTCTGGGTTATCCAAGAGACATTATTCATAAAGGAGGAGTTCTCTGACTGTGGGTAGCTTGTACATTGTGGAAATCCCTTAGGAAGAAGGACAAAGTCAAGAAAATGAGTGGTCTTCCTGTTAGGGATGCATTGCTTAAAGAAAGGATGCCAAATATATGCCAGTTTGTGATGATGAGTGTTTGGCTTTGCATGTATCTCTTTTATAATAGTGATACCATACCTTGGTAACACGTGGTTATATTTCTGACGTTTATTTGTCAGGGTAAAACCTCACAATGAGCATTCATAAGCACGGCTTTGAGGAAACTAGAGAGTGAAAGGAGAACTTTGTGGCAGGGCAGTGTTTGTCTGGGGCCTTACTTTGAGAAGTGCTAACTCTTCCTAGGCCTTTGATCACTATACTGGAACTTTGGCTACCTGCCCAGTTTCCTCCCTCTGCTTCATCTACCTCTTCTCCACTGAGTTCAAATGTAACCATGAGTACCCTGCTGTCACTATCTCTCCATGCCTTCAGTTACAACTCATCTCATTCATCCCTTTCACATCCAGGTTTCCTGTAGGACATTTATAATAGCTTCCGCACTTGAAGCTTTCATGTAGTCACAAAACGTTAGAATGTAGAATGTCAGAGTTATAAAGGAGTTTTAGGTATCAGCTAGTCTAATCTCACAACAGAGTAGGAGGCTGATCGGCTTACTTAAGGTCATCTCCCATTGATCTGCTCTGTTTCCCACACTTTGAACTCCAGAGATAGTGTCACTTAGGAAGAGAACCTCTTTCCTCAACTTCTAGTGACTAGTGACAGATGTATTAAACACCTACTAAGTTCCAGGTACTAAGGATATAGTAAAGATAAAAATAAGACAATTCCTTTTTATAGTTTACTGGGGAAAGCAACATGTTCACAATACATGTAATATATATACTAAGAAAATGCAGAGTAATGGGAGAGTACTGACAAGATCAAGAAAGGTGGTATATAGAAAGTAACACCCGTGCTCAATCACAAAGGGAACCGGGAATTCTGAGAAATGAAATTGAGAAGGGAGAGCATTCCAAACCTGCCAGCCAGCTTGTACAAAGGAATAGAGGTGGGAGATAGCATGTTACCTTTGGAGCAGCAGATAGGCCAATTTGACTAATGAAATTGGGTAGGTATAAGTGGGAAGGATGGGGCGGTTAGGTGACGCAGTGAATAGAGCACCGGCCCTAGAGTCAGGAGGACCTGGGTTCAAATCCAACCTCAGACACTTAACAATAGTGTGGGACCTTGGGCAATTAATTTAACCCCAATTGCCTTGCTCCCCCCTCAAAAAAAAAAAAAAAAAAATATAAGTGGGAGGGATATGTCAGTTGTAAAATTTTAATTTGAGGCCAGAAGATGGGGGGGTCTAAAATACCAAATAAAGGAGTTTGTATTTTATCCTAGAATCAATACTGAAGCTTTTTGAGCTTTGACTTGTGCTTTAGGAATATCAGTTGGCTGCTGTATGGATGGATAGACCAGAAAGAGAACAAACTGCAGGTAGAGAGGGCTCTTGTGGTAGTCCAGGCAAAAGGTGTTCAGCACCTAAATTGAAGTGATGACTCTATGAGTGTAGAGAGGGAAGTGGATTCCAGAAGTATTGTGAAGGTTGAAGCAACATGAATTAGCAGCCATGGCTTTAGGAGCAGAGGATAGTAGAGAAGTGAGCATGAGTCTTGGGAAGGGTGGTGGGTCCCTTTTGACATGGTGAATCTGAGATACCTGTGGTAATCTGGATCTTACTCAGTAAGAGTTTGGTGATGTGGGAATGGAGCTCAGTGGAGAAATGAAGGCTACAGAGAGATGATAGTTGATCTTGTGGGAGGGGATGATGATGGAAAAGAGGAAGGGAGTAGGGTGGGGATAGGGGGCCAGGGGAAGACACAGGGGAACACATCCAGCTCCTTGAGGAAAACAGGAGGACAGAGGCACTTTCCCCCCACATCATGTTTTATTTACAGTGGGTGTTAAACTACATATCTGATCTACACATGGTAAAGTCATCAGTTTGTAAGTTTCCTTCGATCCCTCTTCTAGGCCCTCTACCCCATTTACCTTGTCCACCTTCTCCCTTCCCTAAGAAAGAAATTTAGTTTATCTTCGACTCTTTTTTTTGGGGGGGGGGGGGCGCATTACCTCATGTATGAGAGGCAGCAAAGTATAATGGGAAAGGCACTGGGTAGGCAGTATAAGCCTCTGAGGCTCAGCCCTGACTCTGATTAGCTATAAGCCCTTTGCCAAGTCACATGCTCTTTATGGGACACAATTTGTTTCTCTGTGTGATGAAAATGTTGGACTAGGTGATTTCTTACATGCCCTCTAGCTCTGGAATTCTAGTCTAGGTTACTGTTAAGGCTTGTCTGTTCCTTGAATGCTTGAATGCTCAGCCATATTAATTTTTCTTTCCCAGTAGTGCCTCAATGTTTTTTTGTTTAGTTGAGCCTGACTCTTTGTGACCCCTATTATGGGATTTTCTTGGCAAAGATACTGGAGTGGTGTGTCATTTCCTTCTCCAGTGGATTAAGGCAAGCAGAGGTTAAGTGCCTTGCCCAGGGTCACACAGCTAGTGAGTGTCTGAGGCTGGATTTGAACTCGGGTCTTCCAAGTGCAGGCCAGTTGTTCTATAGGATTGTGGGAGCCATTAGATGACAGACACCTAAGCTGTTAAAGAGTATCAGTTCATTGCTTTGTAATTGGACCTCAGTTTATTCCTCTGTGTGTTTACAATTGTAGGTATATCTATGTGTTGCCACATGGGTTTCAGTATGCAATTTCCTGACAGCTAGAGAGGACTTTTAACTATTTCCCAGCACATTTCTATATGCCTATGGGTTCGGCTTTACTTAACAGGTGTGTAAACTGAGCAGGGCTTTGTAACCCTGTATCAGCAATGCCATATTCACAATGCCTATAGAGATTACAAATATGCTGATATAATTATCCATTACAAAGACCTTTTAAACCCCAAATTTCTTTTGGATAGAATGTACTGTCTCTTGTGAGCTCCTTGGCACATAGATGACATAACTTGGTCCTTGTGTGCAAGTGTTCACACCCAGAATCCCAAACCTTAGAATAAGAAGAGGCCTCAGAAGTCAAAATTCCACTGACCCCTTTTTTTATAGATGAAAAACCTTGGAGTTTAAAGCTGAGTGAAACCTAAAATTTAGGGATATCTAATCTAACCCCCTGATTATTTTACTGCTAGGAAAACTAAGGCGCATAGAGGGAAAGTGACTGGCCTAAGGATACATAGCCAGTAACCTGCAGGGCTGGGAGTCACATTCAGGTCTTCTGACTCTAATTCCAATGCTTTTTGCACAATATCATGCTCTATTGTTCTCTATGACTGTATCATATCATATTTTGTGGGGATAGAAGCAGAGTTGCTGTGAGGCCCAATTCTGATTTGGTGTTATGGTTCAGAAACATCAGTGTATACAAAATGTCTTTGGGATCATGAATACTAGATCTGCTGAACAACAAAGTTATTGCAGTAGTTAAAAATAGTTAAAAAACATAGAGAGTAGAAATCCCTGGCCCCCGGCCCTTAGGTAGTGAAGATAACACAGAGCCCAGTGGTTTATAGGACTGTGGCCAGCACTGACTGTCTCTGTTCTCTACCAGCCATGCTTCCTCAAGGATTGGGAGATGCACGTCCATTTCAAAGTCCATGGCCTTGGGAAGAAGAGCCTCCATGGAGATGGCTTTGCTCTGTGGTACACCAGAGACCGCCTTATGCCAGGTGGGGTTAAGATGATCAGGACCCTCCCCCCAGTTGTAGCAGTCATTTCATTCTTTAACCTTTGGCCCCCCGGGGAATGGTAGTCCTCTCTGGATAAGCCCACAGCTTATAGCCACGCACTCTTTTGCATCAGTAGAGGCCAGTTCAGTATACTGGGCCAGCATCATCTTTCTTGGAGGAATGAAAAGGGTGACATGGAAAAGGGTTTGTTGGTAACTGAAGAGTCTATTCCTTGCTGGTTGGGGAGCATAGAAAATAATAGGGTCATCTCTGTACTCTGCTAGTGGCTTCTGTTCTTGGGGAATAAGGAATCCTTTTGAACTATGGGACTGGAACTCTCCTTTCTGCCTACTCTAGGTCCTGTGTTTGGAAGCAAGGACAACTTCCATGGACTGGCCATCTTCCTGGACACATACCCCAATGATGAAGCTACTGAGGTGTGATTCTGGATATACTTGATGGTAGAGTTAGGATATGGTGTGGGAGAGCCAGGCCCCAAATCAGTCAGTCCAGACCTACCTAATCTCTTAAGTAGAATTTTAATTTGCTATTGAATCACAGGATTTTAAACTAGAAGGGACCTTAGAAATGCATTTGGTCCAGTCTTATAGAGGCTTCTAGCTATAGGGCTGAAGGGAATCCTCTTCATTTTGTAGATGAGGAAACTGAGGCTCAGAGAGATAAAATGACTTGACTTACAGTGGTGCTAAGTGTTAGAGTGGGTATTTCAATCCATGTGCTTTGTGAATCCAGTGTTCTTTCCACTATCTCATGCTGTTGCCTTGACTTTGGGTTGAACTCTTATTTCCTTTTTGGGTAGGGAACCAGTGGCTCAGGCATTGGAATGACAGGTGTCTCTGTCTCTGCCTCCAGCGTGTATTTCCATATATATCAGTGATGGTGAACAATGGCTCCCTGACATATGATCACAGTAAGGATGGAAGATGGACAGAGCTGGCTGGCTGCACAGCTGACTTCCGCAACCAGAATCATGATACTTTCTTGGCAGTGCGCTACTCTCGAGGACGACTGACGGTGAGCAGGACGTACTCTCGTGGACTTCCTTTTAGGAACTAGGCATTGGCAACTTGAGTCTAGAGCTGGTATTAGAAAACTGAGGGAGGGCTGTGATAAAATGACAGCCAGCTTTCTCCTTGTCTTTCATCTCTACACTAGGTGATGACAGATGTGGAAGATAAGAATGAGTGGAAGAACTGTATCGACATTTCTGGGGTGCAGCTACCCACTGGCTACTACTTTGGTGCCTCAGCTGGCACGGGTGACCTTTCTGGTGAGAACCTTGGGGACTAAGTGGACTGAGAGGTGTTTGTGAGAATGTCTTCCAATGAGGCATGGAGTAATTTGGTGCAGCTTCAGTGTCTCGTTCCATTTTGTGTGTGTGTGTGTGTGTGTATTGGGGGAGGGTGTTGGGGAAGGGGGGGGTGACTTTGGTCAACATAAAGTATCATAAAGAAGCAATGATGAGCTTCCAGACTGGAAGATTCCTAGCTTTTTTACCAAGTACAGGATAGGGGAGGCACAAGCTAGACATTCATTTATGTGAAAAAGATTTGGGAATTTTAGTGCCAGCTGAAGCTAGCTCCATGTGAGTCAGCAGGGTGTCAGCTTTTCTGATTCCTTACTTAGCTTTGATCAAGACAAGCATAGTACCTAGAACATAGGAGGACCACTGTGCTCTGAGTTGGTGAAAACACATTTGGAGCATTGTGGTTAGTTCTGGTTGCCATAGTTTAAGAAGGACATCAGTTGCAAAGTTGTGGTAGGCTTCAAGAATCAGTTGACGGAACTAGGGCTGTTTAACCTAGAGGAGAGAAGAATTAGGAGAGGGCATGACTGCTGTCTTCAGTCACATTAGATTCTTCCTGGACCCAAATGAACAATGGATGGAAGTTGGAGAGAGGTGAATTTGCACTTGATTTAAGGAAAAACTTGCTGACAGAGCTTTTCAAAAATGGAATGGGATGCCTTGGGCCTTGGTGAGTTTTGAGATCTGGGATTCCATGTTCCATTAAGGTCATCTTCAGTCTTGCTAAGGCTACTAGACAGTTGGACCAGTGAGATGCCATAGACCTAGGACACCTGTATTTCATCAGTGTTTGAGAAAGTGTCCTATGGTAAATATGTCCTTGTGTTAACAGGGTCAAAATTGTGAACTGAATAATAAATTGATTCAGGACCAGTTGAAAGACTAGACCCAAAGAGTGATGAATATTGGGCTGATGTCAGTCTGGAAGGACATTGAGTGGCAATTGCAGGGCTCTACCCTCCCTTCTGTTCTGTTTGGACATCTTTATCAATGATTTGGATGAAGGAGTATATGGAATGTTTACCACATTTACAGATGACATATCTTGGATATGTTTAGACAACCCAGAAAGATCATCCAAATCTGCTGAGATGAGATTTATTGGGGCTGAATGTGTAGTCCTATTCTTCTGCAGTTAATTTTCTTTTTTTACTTTATTTACTTTTAGTTTACAACATTCGGTTCCACAAGCTTTTTGAGTTCCAAATTTTCTACTCCTCCCTCTCCTTCCCCCTTCCCCCCATGGTGTCATGCAATCTGATATAGGTTCTACAAATATCTTCACATTAAACATTAGTCAAGTTATAAAGAAGGATTATGACCAATGGAATGAACGAGAAAGAAGGAACAAAACAAAAGAGAGAGAGCAAGTAGTTCGCTTCAATCTGCATTCAGACCATAGTTCTTTCTCTGGATGTGGATAGCCTTCCATCATGAGTCTTTTGGGGTTGTCTTATGACTTTGTATTGCTGAGATGAGCCCAGTCTATTAAAGTTAGTCATCACAGATACAGTGTATCTGTAATTGTGTACAATATTCTGGTTCTGATCCCCTCACTCAGCATCACTTTATGTAAGTCTCTCTGATCATTATGAAGTCCATCTGCTCCTCATTTATTATAGCCCAATAGTGTTCCATTACATTCCAATGCCACAACTTGTTTAGCTGTTTCCCCAAACAGTTGGCATCCCTTCAGTTTCCAGTTCTTTGCCACAAGTATTTTTGTACGTTCAGGTCCTCTTCCCGCTTGTATGATCTCTTTGGGATACAGCCCTAGAAGTGGTAAGGTGATTTTCCTGATAGCAAGTTTGGGCTGTGGAAGAATGTGCTCAGCAGTAACTTGTGCGAGAAAGTTTGGGAGGTTTCAGTGGATTGTAAGCAGGCTTAGTTTGTGCCAAAACTGTGGCACAGCTGCATTACAGAGAAGACAAGTGTTGACAATATGGTGATTGGCCTTCCCACTGTACTCTTGTTAGCTGAAGGTCTAATGGACAGATTAGACTTGTTCTACTTGATCCCAGAGAGCAAAAGCAGTACCAGTAAGGAGAGTAACAGGGAGGCAAATTTCAGCTTTGCACATAGAATGACTTTCTATTAGGACTGTCAAAACCCCCCACAAAATTTGCTCCTTAGGAAGGTAGTAAGTTCTTAGGCAGTGAAATTATCGGAGCAGAAGCTAGATATGCTGTCATCAGAGGTGCTGTAGACCAGATTCATTCTTGTAGATAAGGCTTGTACGAGATGACCTCTAAGATCCCTTCTAGCTGTGAGATTCAGTTGGGGGAATCTGCTTCAATTCTGGAATTTCTATGCTGAGAGAAAGAATGAAGGCTTCCGGGGCTAGGCTGCAGGAGAACTTAACAGATGACATTTGAATTGGGTTGTCAAAGATAGGTAGAAATTCCAAAAGGTGAAGAGGAGAATGACTGACGTTTCAGGGATGGGGAACTATTAATAAAGGCAGGAACATTGCAGAATGTGTTCTCATGAGTTGAGGGCAGTTGAGGCCAGAGTCTGCTGGTCCTCTGAGATGGGAAGAGGGAGGGAGGTACATTTACAGGAAGGAGCTTCAGACTGGATCACTGTATGCCCTTCTCCTATAGACAATCATGATATCATCTCAATGAAGTTATTCCAGCTGATGGTGGAACACACTCCGGAGGAGGATAACATCGACTGGACCAAGATTGAGCCCAGTGTCAGTTTCCTCAAGTCTCCCAAAGGTGCGTTTCCAGCCTGGTCTAGGAGACCTCAGCTGGGACCTTTAGCTAAAAAACTGTGGCTCTGGCTAGAACAGTAGTAACTACAGTGTCATCCTGGGGGAGCCTGGGGCTATAGTTAGATGCCATGGATTCTGGCAGAGAGAGAGAGTTCAAGAGGTGATAGAGAGAACCCTACATTTGGAATCAGAGGGTCTTGGTTCGATTCTTTTCTCTGCTGCTTATGTACTACCTGTGTGAACTTGGGTGAACCACTCTGTGAGCCTCAGTTTCCTTATCTGTAAAATGAGAAGGTTGCTGTAGAGAGCCTCTGAGGTCCCTTCTAGCTCTAAATCTATGATTTTGTCATGAATTTTTGAAGAGTCCATGACCATATCTGTGGGGGTGCTCCCTCACTGACATAGGATCCCGCCTCCTCTTCCCATTCGACCTAGCCTTAGTAAATGAGTTGAATTGGTTTGGTAAGAAAAATTTATCCCATCATAGCCAGCCCTTTGGTAACGAGCCTGTCCACATTTATGTAGGATCATTCTTGAGTGACAGCACAATCCATCACTGGGGCTATCCTTGAAACCTTCCTAACTTTGTAGGACCTTTCAGAGATTGTCTTCCATTGGCATGTATAGCCTTCAGTAATTCAAGGTCATGTCTGTGCCTGAAGGGAAAACTAGAGGAAGGTTCGGCTACTCTTGTGCCCCCGGAAGACCCAGTCCCAGTCTCCAGCTGTGTGATTTGGCTCAGCTCAGCTTTCCAGGGAATACATTGCATCTGGGAGGGGGCTGGGGAATGGTGTCCTCTTGGTGCCCTGCTCTCACTCTCTCCTCTGCTTCCTCAGACAACGTCGACGACCCCACGGGGAACTTCCGCAGTGGCCCCCTAACAGGTTGGAAAGTGTTCCTGCTTCTGCTCTGTGCCCTGTTGGGGATCATCGTCTGTGCTGTGGTGGGAGCTGTGGTGTTTCAGAAGCGACAGGAGAGGAACAAGCGTTTCTACTGATTTGGTGTGGGGAAAAAATGATTGGGTGAGGGAGAAGGGAAGCCTGCCCCAGGGGTTCAGGCAGTAATGTGAACTTTTCTACTTGGGAATTGTACAAAAAACAAAAACCCAACAACCTTATTTCTTAACCTATTTGAAAGAAATAATTTTAAAGTATTTTCATACATTTCATTTCTAGCCCAACTTGGGGCAAGTGACAAGAACTTGGGGACTATGGCCTGGAGTCAACTCAGCCTAGAGAAGGGAGTAGAGGGAGGGAAGGAGAAAAGCCTGGCTTATCTGGTCTGTGACTGGGCCTTAGTTGCTGTCTCCTGCCCATGGATAAGGCCTCCCCATCCCAGCCCTGAGCCCCACAGCAGTGAAAGGAACATGTTTATTGCATGCTCATCCCTGCTTTTGTCCTCTGCTTGGGCTTGGGGCAGTAGGGGCTCTCAGAGGAGATATATAAATGCTGCTGACTTGTCTCCACTTGTAGGACCTAGTAGCAGAGTAGGATCTGTGTGCCAGCAGGGATTTCTGGTTCTGAGATGGCCTTTCCATCTACCTCTTGAACCAGGCCCAGCACCAAGGGAAGGTAGTCAGGGCTGCAGCCTGGGAAATGAAACAGTGCAGTGAGTGAGGCTGCCACTCTGGAAAGCAAAGGACTGTGAAGTTTTGCATAATAAAGTGAATAACCAAACTCACATGCTTGTTGAAAAGGTCTTTCTTCCTCTGTGTTATGTCATTATGGCACCATCTCCTCATTTTATTGAGCAGACACTTATCTACTTACCATGTACAGAACATTGTCTTTGGGCCTGAGGGAGTTACAATTGAGATGGGCTTTTCCCTCTTGGAGTTCATTGTATAATGGGGAAAAATGCATACACCCAACTGGGGTAATACATTCACTGCTTTTAAAACAATCCAAAGGAGAAGGTTATTCCTTATAGGCAATAACAGCAAGCTTCCTACAAGGGAAGATGACATTTGAATTGGACTATTGAAGATAGGTATAGAAATTGCAGCAGTGAAAAGGGAAAAGAGTTACATTTCAGTGATGTGGAACTATTGCATGGCAGTAACATCACAAAATGTTTTCTGGTGAGTTGAACACAAAACAGTCCAGTTTGGTTGGAAGTGGGGAGAAGTAATGGGACAATCCAGTTGAAAAGGTAGAGTAGCCCACAGTGGGGGCCTGTTTGGTCTTTACTCAATAAGCAAGGGAGCTATCCAAGATCTTGGAGAGAAGGAAGATTTAGTGAGATTGATAGTTTGGAGAGAAGAGAGTGTGGAGAAGAAATGCTTGGTCCAGAACTATTATTTCATTAATGTAGGAAACTAATGCTGGAAAAATCCCCTCTACTAATTCAGCTCAGCAATTGCTTTTAGTTTAGCACACCTTTTAGCCTAGTACAGCTGTCCACAGTGGGGAACTGAAAACAGCCAGATCCTTTGGTATTATCAAGTATGATTGAAATAAAGTTGCAGGCCCTCAGCATTTCAGGAAACTTCAAATTACTCATTTCCAGTAACCCGTAGCTAGTGTATTTGTGAAGCATTTTAATTTTACAAAGTATTTGCACATCTGTTAATTCACTACATCCTCATGATTAGTATAGCAGAGTGGGGAGAGAGCAGTCCTTGAGTCAAAAAGACCTGTTGAGTCTTCTCTGATACTGTGTAATCACTGTTAAGTTATGCAAGACTAGGTTATAAAAAGTCCTCTGGGTATTTTCATGTCAGGAGTTTCCAACACTATCAAATCAAGTCCAGACAAAATAAATTATGTGATCCTTGACATTCATGAAAAAGCAGCAAGGTGGGGGGAGGGAGGGGCCAAGGTTGTGTCTGGCCCCAGGATCACTGTGCAGAGCTCCTTTGCTCCTTCATTGGATTTCAGGGTCTCTGAGATCTTTCTTATGTGCTTTTCCTTGTATGTGATTCCAATAACCATAGCAATAGTCAAATTTCCACATTTCTTTGCCCTCCCAAGTCATCCAAAGCTGTTATACTCTCAATGTTGGAAAGGACCTCAAAAGTCACTTAGTTCCAACCCAAAAATAAATTCTTGAATCCATAGGAAAGCAGCAATCCCCTCTACATTGTAGTCTACAGCATCTGGCCTCAGCTTGAAAATACAGTGATTTTCTAACATCACCAGTGTTTCTAGTGAAGCAGCTTATCCACTTTTGGAGAGTTTCTGTCAGAAAAATTTTTATTGACCTGAAATCTGAGTGATTACTATTTCCCTGTGGGGCCAGGTGAAATAAATAAAATCCTTCAAAACACCTACAATGGTTTGCCTTTAAATTCACTCTTCTCTTTGGTAAACATCACCAGTTCTTCCATATGATCCCCAGTTGGCATGAATTCAGGTCTCGTTACCATCCTGGTGCAACTTCTCTGGACCCAGTATTCCAGGTGTGTCTGGCTGATCTGAGGGCGGTCATTTTTTTTCCCCCCTCCATGGTAAAACTGAGGTGAGCTAAATTGTGGGGGCTGTGTGGGTACAGAATGATACCCTCCCGGTGTGCGTCAATCTGGCTTTCATATTCATTACAAACCTTACTCTCAGCCCCTTGAGGCAGTAGTTAGAGATAATTACCTCCATTTTACAAACGAGGATGCTAGGGTTGAGAGCTTTCGGAACTGAGTTTATAATCCCAGTTTCCAGAAACCTAATCTAGTGCCTCAGACTGCGCCCTATCCCTCCCCCCAACCTAGCAGTCCCACAAGAAGCCTACATCCTCCAGCCCCGACGATTAACTTGATCTTCGGAGAGCGAAGACTGGATTCCAAACACCTAGAGTCCCGGAAATGGTCCTAAAGGGGGCGTTGCCCGGAGAATCCAAGCGCCAGGCCTCTCGGGAGTTGTAGTCCTGAGCCGCGAAACTCGCCGTCCCACAAGGCTTCGCGGCGGCGCGAGGACAGGACGTGGCAGAGCGGCCGGCTGGTAGGGGAAGATGGCGGCAGAGGGGAGAGGGCTCTGTGACAGAGCCGGGGTCTGGATCGGGGTGAGAGGCGGAAGCCGGCGCGGGCCGGCCCGCTTGTTCGTGCTGTTGCTTCTGGTCGGGTTGGCAGCCCCTGGCTCCGCTCTCTACTTCCACATCGGGGAGACGGAGAAGAAATGCTTTATTGAGGAGATCCCAGATGAGACCATGGTCATAGGTACGAGGGGAGGGGGAGTGTTGAAGAGGAGCTACCGGGAGTGGGTGGGGTCACGTGACCCTGCTGGAAAAGTGGAGGTAGAAACGCTGGTGGGAGCGGGAGCTGGGGGCGACTGGTGTGGGAAAGGGGCGGTGACCCCGCTTCCCCATCGGTGCCCCTCTTCTCCTTCCCGCAGGGAACTACCGGACCCAGCTGTATGACAAGCAACGGGAGGAGTACCAGCCTGCCACCCCTGGCCTGGGCATGTTCGTGGAAGTTAAAGACCCGGATGACAAGGTGAGAAGCCCGCGGGCTCCCGGGGCGGAAGCCCCACCCAGCACCAGTGTTTGGAATCTGCGGAATGGGCAGGGGCGTAAGAGTGCTCTCGAAGGGCTTGCACTCCTGCTCCGGTCCCCCACCCTCCCCATCCCACTTGTGTTTGTAGATCTGTGCCTTCTTATTTGGATTGAGTCCCTCACTGGGGCAGGATCACCCAGATGCATGAGTTTGGAAAAGTCACTTCTCCTCCCGACTTCACTTTGCTCATTTGTAAAATGAGAAAGGTAGACCACTTGGTCTCTTAATTCAGGCATTTCATGATTTTAACCCTTTGGGAAGTAGGCATCTTGGATGTCTTAGACTCCCATGCACAGCTACAGGTCTAAAATCTCAAACTGCCTTTTCCAAACTTCCCTATTCCCACCTGTGAGATGGGCTATGAATAGCAGCCATTTTAGCAAGATTCCCAAGAACAAGGTGACACTACAGCATATTAAGAAGTTTCTAGTCAAGTTTCCAGCAGTCCTTGTTACAACAAAGGCCCTTTTCCCCCTCCAGGTTATTCTTTCCAGGCAATATGGCTCAGAGGGCAGATTCACTTTCACTTCTCACACTCCTGGAGAGCACCAGATCTGCCTGCACTCCAATTCCACCAAGTTTTCCCTCTTTGCTGGAGGCATGCTGGTAAGTGTTAGGAAAGGTTAGTTGGCAAAAAGGAAAGGGTGAAAAATATGGGCAGTCAAGGAAAGAGTACACAGGGCTGGGAGTAAGGAGGCTCAAATTCTAACCCTGGTTTTATCACTGCTCTTGGGTAAATTGCTTTCTAGGCCTGTTTCCATATTTGTAAATAAGGCACTTAGCTCATTTCTTAAGCAAGTTCACCATCAGCTCTGATACTGTATGATTCAAAGTCATTTTCCCTTTTCGATGCTCATTTTTTTCCTTTATAAAATGAAGACCTTGGACTAGATGATCGTCTGATATTATATAGTTCTAGAATCTCTGTACTCCTAGAACAGGTATCTGGTGGTTTCTGTGTGGGTGAAGGAATCAGGGTAGAGTGAGGTAGTTTTCAGAAGGTAATATGACATAAAAGACTAACTGGGGAGTGAACAGTTTTAGGGCAGTTGGAGATTACATGTCCTGGACCAGATTTGCATCTTGTCTTCAGTGAATGGAGCTGTATACCTTGACTTTTATACTTGTTTCCTTTTGCTTCCCCCCCACCTAGAGGGTTCACCTGGACATTCAGGTAGGTGAACATGCCAACGACTATGCAGAGATTGCTGCCAAAGACAAGTTGAGTGAGCTGCAGCTTCGGGTACGGCAGCTAGTGGAGCAAGTAGAACAGATCCAGAAGGAGCAGAATTACCAGAGGGTAAGGGATTGACATGGGATGAGAGATGGGGCTTCTGGGTGGAAAGTACTAAGTACTCAGTGGAAAGGAGGGCTGTTACTTTTTCGTGGCTGGCTTACTTGTATCATTATTGGCCTCTGGGATCTAGATTAGTTCCAAAGACCCTGGTCCTCTGGGATATAGATATGAGATACTTTGAAAATTACTATTAGCTTAAGTCCTTTTCACTTTCCCACAGTGGCGAGAAGAGCGGTTTCGCCAGACCAGTGAAAGCACAAATCAGCGAGTTCTGTGGTGGTCCATTGTCCAGACTCTCATCCTTGTGGCCATTGGTGTTTGGCAGATGAGGCACCTCAAGAGTTTCTTCGAAGCCAAGAAGCTGGTGTGAAGGGCCTGGGACACGGGCAAGTGAGAGTTTCTTCCCAGATTGCAGGACTAATGGGACTGTCTTTGGCTTATCCTGCCCCTACATCCAGCCACAGCTGATCCCCCTCTGCTGGCTCTGATGGGAAGTGAAAAGCCTGGGATATCTTCCTGCCTTCCAGGGCAGCTCCCTTGCTCCCATTTAAAGTAACAGGGCTTGGGGATTGGTTTCTTTCTGTCAATGCAGGGAAGAGGATGAGTTTCCAACCAAAAGGAAACTCATTCTCCTCCCTGGCTAACTTTGCCTCTGCCTTTGACTGACTCTTTGGAGAGAGTCAGAAGGCAGCTGGTATCCTCACCCTGGAGGATGCTTGCAAATAGCTTTATTGTCTTGCTGAGTGGCGCCTGGACTTGGGCTAGCCCTTCGAACTGGGGCTCTTTGCAGTAATGCCCCTGGGGAATGGGCCTAGGAGAAATCACTGCTGGTGAAAGGGACTACAGGCCTTCAGCACTTCACAAACACCAGTGTTAACTTTTCAGGGATTGAAAGTTGGCTTTTGATTTCCTTTTGTCTTCCTTTGTTGGCTTGAGTCTTTGAAATTGGGCAGGACCTCAGACAGCTTGGGGTCTTTCTTATTCTCTCACCTTGTCCTGTTGGGTCTGGGCTCTCCCTAGTGGGATATCCCTCAGGTAGAGTTTGACCCCAGTGAAATGCATAATGGGGAAATGGAACTGTGGCATGAGTGAATTAATTTCATTCAGCTCCTTTCAGAATGTATTTTGTCCTCTCTGGGTTTGGAGCCAGAGGGAATGGAATCGGGCAAAGTGGCTTTAAGCACTGGGTAGAAGGGGATGGGGTTACAGGAATTTTAGTTACAGGTTTCATTGTGAATACCTCTTGGTTTGTTACATGTGCCCAATAAAAACATTTTTGGCCTGGTGTCCTGTCTTAATCCAGTTATTTACTAAGGTCTACTAAGGTTTGGAACACCCTGTGCTGTGCTCAGTTAGCTGTGGGGTAGTGAAAATAGATATGAACTAGTAGGATTTCAAGGAACTTCTTTTTGGAGAAACAAGAACTCGTTAACAGTAATTACAAATACATACCTATAGAACTTTCTATGTGTCTGTATACGTGTGTTGTCTGTAACATGCACACATAATGTCTGTTTAGGATTTTTGAATTGCAAATGTTTCTGGAAAGGAATTGACCTAGCTTTCTGGAAATATATCAAAAGCTGTAACTCCTTAAAGCAAAGGCTCTTTTGACTTTTTATCAAACATGCCTCAAGGTCATTCCTTGGCTTAGGTCAAACTAGTTAGAGACAAATACTCCTAAGGTACTTGGATTGTTTTTCCTTTGTGTAGTTTCATGCTATATCTCTTATGTTCCTAAACTTTGGGGAAGATCTTGTTTTCAAAATTGTGTTGGTGCTTAGTCCAAATGAAGCTTTTATGTCCCAACTTAAACTGCTTCAAAACCCCTTGATCCTCCCAGTTTCCCAGTTCAGCATTATCCTCAACTCTTACCCTTCCTGTCAATTGCAACTCTCAAGTGGTACCCCTTCTCTTCTCACTTAGCTTCTACCTTCATTTAAATCCAACAGCATAGACAATAAAACCTCCTAAATGTCCCTAATTTAAATCTCACTTCAGTGGTCCATCCTACAGGTTGCTGCTAAAGTTACTTTCCTTAAATGCAATTCTGATCGTATGACTCCCCTTCTCAGTCAACTGCCATGGTTCCCTGTTGCCACAAGGGTAAAATATAAACTTGTTTAGTTTTTAAAGCCCTTCACAACCCAGCCAGCTTTACTGGACAGTTGCCCCTCCTGTTCACAGCAATCAAACTGGCCTCTTTCATATGACACTACCTCCTATCCCTGACTTTGCATAAGTAATATTCCTGACCTTATAGAATGCCCCATATCCTTCAAGCTGTCCTCAGCTCAAGCACTACCTTATGAAGCCTTTTCTTATGCCCTCAACTGCTAGAGCCCTCCCTATCTTATATTTAAACTGTTGTATTCATTTATTCTGGATATAATTACATATGTACTTGTCTTCCCTATTATAGTGTAAGCTCATATTGAGTAGGGATTGTTACATTTATTGTATCTATATCCCCAGTGCCAGGTACATATGAAGTCCTTAATAGTTACTGATTAATTTTCTTTATTCTAAGGAGAGATGAGGATGAGTTTGATCAATGCTTTTAATTATATTCAGTGAATCACTCACATAGAAACACCAGGAACTAAAAAATGGAAATATTCCTAATGTGTGTCAGGGATGGGACCTTTTTTGTACAAACAGAGAGGTTGTACACCCCTGCTGGTGTACTCCATCCCATCCCTTGTGCTAACACCTGGGGCTGACCTGGGTCCTGGGACCATCTTCACTCCTTCCCCACACTAGCTGATCTGAGAGTGCAGGCCTCTGTACTGCTCAGGTGGAATCCCAACTTGAGAGAAGCCTGAGTATCCTATCTCATCTTCAGCCTTAAGACTTACCAGCTGTGAAGAATATCCTTAAGGATTGTATTATCTATTGCATTGTAATCCCCAGTGCTGAGCATACATCTGGTATATCAGGCCCTTGATAAACACTTGTTGATTGATAGGTAAGCCTTAAAATTCCTAAGTATGTGTCCTGTGTCTTCCCTGGTTTACCACAAAATCACTCAAGAGGAAAATTGCTGCTAAAGGTAAGAATATGAGTAAGAGAATCTGAACAGTTCCCCTTCTCAACTTTCTACAAATCTCAAAAGTAACCCTAATTCATTGGGAAAAGTTGAGTGAGGCACTAATGCACATATATAGGATGGGAGAAATGTCTGATCTACTAATAGTGCCACTGTTACCCCAGTGACCTAGTCATTCTCTCAACTTCGATGTCATCGATGACTCTTGTCCCTCTTCAGTCATCAAGCCCTGCCCCTTCAGTCTACAATATTGCTAATAACATCTTGGACCAGCAGAGAACCACGGACTTTCTCCTCTTTCACTCTAACCCGTTGCCCAATTCCCAGCAGGTCCTGGACATCAATTCTCAGCTGGCTGCTGAGATTCCCATTCCTACTTCTGCAGGCGACCCCTGACCCTAGAATCCACTCTTATTGTTTGGGATCATCTTACCCTACCATTATTCCTCAAGATCCCTTGGACTTTGCTATTGGCTCTTGTGATAGTAATGGCAATTAAAGATTCCCCTGTATTGGCTTGGTTTTCAAATTGATTGTGTTGAAACCCAGAGTTTGTTAATCCCACCTGTGGGATGGGCTTGTTGATGTGAAAAGAAAGTCCTGAACTGGGAGGAGCTGGTGACGTAGATTTTTGGAGAGACAAGAGAGAGGCGGATGATCTTTTTTGGAAGCAGCACCTCGTGGAGAGAGAGAGACTAAGAGAATTGCTGGTGGCCGCTTTGAATTGCCCTGGACTTTTGAGACCTGCCCCCTGAGCTGCCAAGGACTGAGGAGACATGGCTGTTTTGCTGGTACTTTGTCTGTCTGTTTTGATGTTGTTTTGCCAGATTTGTCCACTGGTGAAAGACAGTCCTTTTGTTGAAGAAGTCCTGGAACCTGGCTGTTCGCTAAGAAGCCCTGAGACTGTCCTGCAGACAGAGAGTGAATACTGTCCACTGGTGAGGGACAGTGCTGTTGTTGCAGGGGTCTGGAGACTGTCCTGCAGACAGAATGAATACTGTCCACTGGTGAAGGACAGTGCTGTTGTTGTAGGGGTCTGGGAGCCTTTCTGTTGGTTCAGAAGCCCTGAAGAAGGATTTTCTTGTTGTATGTTTACAGAAATCCTGGGAGAGGGCTTTGCTAATGTGTTCAGGGGTTCTAGGACTGTTCTACATACAGAGGATAAATTCATGAAGGGACTGGCAATGTATCTTATGGCCTTGCTAAGCCTTGTCTCCCCAGGAACTAAGATTGCTGAGAACTTGCCTCTTGTCAAGATGAAGAAAAGACCTCCATTTGGGTATTAAGTGCTGTGTTTAAACTTGATGTAACTCTGGGGTAGATTCAATTGTGATCCAGGGGTGGGGAACTTTTGACCTTATGTTTGGTAACTAATCTCCATTTGAGAAGAGGGGCTTTGTGGTGGACCAAATGAAGGTATAGCCTAGGGGTGGAGAAGTATTTAGAACAGAGACTTTGTAATTGATTGAATGCTTGGAAGGTCCTGGGGTGGGGTAGTACTTGGAGATTATTTAATCACACTTAGTAAATGCTGTATTTTGAATGATGTCATGTTTTGATCTTCTCTGTTCTTGGTTTGTCACTGAATAAAATAGAGAGCACCTATGCTGGTATTTTGAACCTGGGAAGATGCCTTTCTTTTGGCATTACATTACAGCTCTCCTATTTTGCCTGCCAGAAACTCTTTATCATGGCCTTTTCATCTGCCATGAGGTGACATATCATATGTTTATATCATCTCACCCAATTAGAATGTGAGCTCCTTGAGAGCAGACAGTCTTGACTTTTCTATTTGTATTTCTCTCCTTAGCACAGAACTTGGAACACTGAACATGCTTAATAAATGCTTTTCCATTCCTACTATCTGACTTATTGCAACAGAATCATAACTAAAGTCTACCTACAGTCCTCATCCAACCTGTCCCACATGGTGCAGTGGAAATGCACAGAACTTGAATCCCAGCTCTGTCATTTTATATTTATGACCCTGGGTAATTCATTTAACCTTTATGGGCTTCAATTTCTTCATTTGTAAAATAAGATCTGCTGAGATGACTTATAAGGTCCATTCCAACTCTAAATCTATGGCCTTGTGATCTTCCTAAAATAGGTGCCTCATTCACCTCAGAAATTTCCAATGGTTCCCCCTTGCAGGAAAGTCAAAATGCCTTTGAATGGTATTCTAGGCCCTCCACGACTGTCTCAAACTACCTTACCAGCTTCCTCTCTCATTGCCCTCCTCTTCGCAAGTTAGGCTACCACAAAACTGGGCTCTGCACCACACTTCTTTTCATTTCCTCTCCTTGGAATGCCTCTTCCCCCTTCTGCCTTCTCAGATTAATTCAATAAGCATTTATTAAGCATCTACAATATGCCAAGCATCATGTCTAAGGAGGTGCTGGAGATACAAGGACATGGAGCTACATTCTACTGGAAAGATGCTACAAGTAACCACCACTGAGGCCCCCCTGAGAGGTGCTCCCTGGAAGTCCTTGACCCAGCCTATAAACATTTACACAGCGATGAAAACATAACTAATTTACGGAGGCAGACTAGGCAACTTTCTGCTCCCCAAATATCTCGCGTGTGAGTATGTCTGATTAGGAGCTGCCCTGAGTAGTGTAAGGGGGGAGGGAGGGCTTATACTCGCTGGTAACCTTTGTTAGTGTCTAGATCCCTCCCTCCCAAATCTCTTTGTCTGTTGCAAATCCTACCCATCTTTTACTTCATAACTCCCATGCTGCTTTCTCCCATGACTCTTGTCGCCACTAACCAAGTTCCCCCCTTCTCTTTAGATGTCCTTATGATATCCCACGGGGTAAGTTAGTTTGGGTCTCATTCCCCTACTGAGCTGCAGAACGGTGGGCACCAGGCTTTCTCTAAGGTCGTTTAGCCCAAGCTCACCGAATGAACGAAAGAATGAATGAATGGCCTGGGGCTGCAGTTTTCAGCCCCGGGAGCCGGCCTGTAGTGAGCGGCTCCGCGCGGGGGGAGGGCCGAGGGGGAGGGTCCGGACGAGCGAAGTCCACGTGGCTCCCCGGGCCCACTTCCGGGCGGAACCTTTATGCTGGTGCCGGGGGAGTGGGGGTAGCCGGCGAGAGCGGACAAACGGACAGAGGAGGCCGGGGGCGGGGCAGCCGCGGAGGCTGCGGCGGCGGCGGCGGCGAGGAGGGCGGGCGCTGGAGGGGCCGGGCCAGGCCGGGGCGGGAAGAGGAGACCCGTGGCCTCCGGCCCTCCCTCCCTCCTAGCGCCACGGCTGCCCAGGATGTTCCCCTCCCGGAGGAAAGCGGCCCAGCTCCCCTGGGGGGACAGTAGGTGAGCGCCCGGAACCCTCCCCTCCCTCGGTCAGGCTCGGCTTGGGGTGACTGCCCGATCGCCGCCGGCAGAGTCCGCGTGTCTCGCTGCTGCTTCTCCTGGGCGTCCGTGCCTCCGAACCTCCTTCCTTCTCTCGGGGGTCTGTGGGATCGCGGCTCTGTGGTCTCTCCGTTAATCCCGTCTCCGCGCCTCCGCACCTCCTAGTCTCTGCGGGCTCTTTCTCTGTCTCGCTCCCTGTCTCGTCTCTTCTTGTCTGTCTCTGGCTTTTTGTATCTAATTCTCTCTCCTCTCTCTTCCCCTCATTTTTCTCCCCCTTCCTCCGTGTTTTTGTGTGTCACTCTTTTCTGCCTCAGTTTCTTTTTTCTCTATTTCTGTCTGCCTCTCTCTTTGTTGACTTTTTTGGTGCTTCTCTCTCCGTTTTTATTTATCTCTGTTTTATTTAGTCTTAGCTCCCCCCCCCCCCCCATTTTAATGGCAGGCTCAGGCCTAGAACTTGGTTCTTTTGGCTTGGTCAGTACATCCAATAATCGTACTGCATCGTCATACTCAGGGAATAATCTGTGAGGATTCTCACCTTCCTTTGGGTATAACTGAGACCATATTCACCTGTAACTTTAGTTGGATTTGTTTTTCCCTGAATACCTCACTTACCCTTTGCCTTCATTAAAGGTGGGAACTTTGTGAAGGTCAACATGTAGGCGATTAAAGCACCTATCAGCACACAGCATTTTATCTGGGTGAGAGAATTGGGGTTTAGGAATCTGGCCACCATGGTGGAGCCCCATGGAGCATGAGTCCTTACTTGGTCCTACCTTGATCTCATCTCAAGCAAATGGGGCTGCTGGCATCCCTGTGGAAGGAAGTCAGTAGGACCAAAGTGTCTTCAGGAGATGGAGGAACATAGAGATGTTTTACTTGTTCTTTTCCCTTCCCACTTCTCTGTAGTTGCAGGAAAGACTGCACATTTTGGGTCTGCCAAGAGGCTGGAACAGTTTGCTCTTGGCCATAGACTCTGGTAATTGAGGAACTTGTCAGTTTTTTCACCAGCAAAATGAGAGGGTTAGACTAGATGATTTCTGGTGGCTTTCATAGTTCTCACAGTCTCTGAAGCTTTGTGTTTTTCTGAACTTGAGCCCTTAGTTAGGGAAGTACCAGGAGGTTTATGGCCCTAGAACAGGGGATCTAGTAGGATGGATAGCTGAGCAGTGTTTTAGCTTGCATGGTTCCCTCAGGCACCGGGATAAGTGAGCTGTGTTCTGTATAACAGCTGCTTGCTTTTTTCTGCCCAAAGGTGGGGAAGGTTTCTATGTTCCTCTCCTCTCCCCCCTCCCTGCCCCCAGAAAGAGCCTCAAGTGCTGAGATTCTCTAGAATTTCCAACCTTCCTAGGCAACATTCAGGACCTGCATATGCTCCTCCCTATTGGAGGCCAGCTCAGCCTGATAACAGGGGGTAAGTCAGTGCCTCTTCCAAGGGGCCATTGCTTGGCCTTTCCCTAGATTGCATGTGGTGAAGCCTCACTCTTTGCTTTGGGGACTACAGGTTTCCATTTAGTCGGCTGTGCCTGTAGGGAAGACTTACAGTTGATTTGGCTTGTAGGGGAGGAGGCACCTAGTTAAAACCAGCATTGTATTGGCTTATCTTATAGGTGACTGGCATTGTGGTTAGATCCTTGAACTTAGTCAGAAAAGCCTGGGTTCACATCATCTCTGGTCCTTATTAGCTGTGTAAATCTGGATAAGTCTCATAACCTCTCTAACCTTCAGCTCTTCATCTTTAAACAGGGGTGGTGATAGTATCTACCTTATAGGGTTGTTTTGAGAATCAAATGAGATAATGTATGTAAAGTACATTACAAACTTTAAAGCATTATATAAATATGAGATATTTAATTATGTATTAAAGTGGGAGTAGCAGGGAGAACCACCTCTGTCCTTGAAAGATCTGTCAATCACCAAATCTTAATATTAAATCTTAATTATATATGTATTACTATTCTAGGTACCTAATAGGATAAGTATAGGGATGGAAAAAAGAATAAGGCACTGTAGTACAGTGGGAAGAACATACAATTTGGAGGCAAGAAGACCTAAGTTTGGGGGGGGGGTTTTTGCTTTTTTTTTTTTCTTTTTGGAGGGGGGAGGGCAGGGCATTTGGGATTAAGTGACTTTCCCAAAATCATAGGGCTAGTAAGTGTTAAGTGTCTGAGGCCTGATTTGAACTCAGGTCCTCCTGACTCCAGGGCTGGTGCTCTATTCACTTCGCCACCTAGCCATCCCAAGAAGACCTAGCTTTGAAATCTAGCTCTTCTACTTGCTGTCTGTATGACCTTGGGCAAGTCCCTTTCCCTACTCTGGGCCTCAGTTTCCTTATTTATAAGATCCTTTCCAGCTCTAAATTTTATGACACAGTCTCTGACAATTTATAATCTGTCTAGGAAGAGAGACACAGGAAACAATAAGAAAATTATTAGGAGCTAAACTGTGTGCTCCTAATCCTACAATGGGAATTTAATTAAGTAGAGCAAATAATTGAATCCCTAACAGAATCCTAGAATCTTAGGGTTGAAAGGGAATCTCTTTTCTAGGCTAAATATTGTCAATTCCTTCAACCAGACTTCTTGTTATATATAAGATTCCTTTACCATCTTGATTGCCCTCCTCTGGACACTCTTCAGTTTGTCAGCATCCTTCCTAAAATGGAGCACCTTGAACTGAACACAGCGATCTAGATGTGGCCAGGACTGGGTCTTACAGGACCAGTACCTCCCTTGTCCTGGAGATTGTGCTTTTTAAATAGAGCCTAAGGTCCCAAATGCTTTTTTTGGTTTCTGTGTCACACACCAGGGACTCACACTGGCATTGTTGTCCACTAAGACCTCCAGATCTGTTTCAGGTCAGAACTTCTTCCTTGCCACAGTTTCCCTGTTTTGCTTTTGGGAAGTAATTTTTTGAATCTAAGTATAATATTTTACATTTATCCTTACTAGAGTTTGTCTTAAGACCATAGGGTTAGTGATAGAAGGGAACATTTTAGGTCATCAAATCCAGCTTCCTTATTAGATTTGTCCTAGGGTTCTAGTTTGTAGAAATTTCTTTTGGATTCTAACTTGTGTTAGCTAACTTGACTACCTGGGATCTATGCCTCAATCCAAGTCATTGATTAGAATGTTAAACACCACAGGGACAAAGACAGGTTCCTAGAGTATTCCCTTAGAGACCTTCCATGTTGACATCAAACCATTAATAACAACTCTTTGGCTCTTGCCATCCAGCTACTTCTGGATCCATCTAATTGTACTGTTATTTAGCCCACATTTACCTATTTTGTCCACAAGGATACCAAAAGAGATTTTGTCAAGCCCTTTGTTAAGGTCTAGGTCAACTGAATCTATAGTATTTTATTGAACTGCCAATCTAGCAAACTTGTCAAAAAGGATGTGAGGTTATAGTCCGGGATGGCCTATTCTTGATGAAGCCATTCTGGCTTTTTGTGAGGAGTTTCCTTTTCTACATATCTATTAATTAATCTCTTTGATAATAAATTGTATAATTTTTCCAGGAATCTTCCCATAGTTTGCAGACCACATTTTTTCCCCTTTTTTGAAAAATTGAGATGTTTATTCTTTTATTTTTTTTTATTATTATTTTTTTAAGCAATTGAGGTTAAGTAACTTGCTCAAGTTACACGGCCAGGTGTTTCTGGGTGAGTGCTAAGTGTTTGAGCCCGGATTCGATCCCAGATTATCCTGAATCTAGGGCCAGTGCTCTTACTGTGCTACTTGGCTGCCATGAGATGTTTATTCTTCTACAATCCTGCCACATCTCTACTGTCTGTATGAGCTTTCAGAGATCGTTTACAGTGATACAGTGAATCAGCAATCATATTTAAGAGTTTTGTTTTTTTCTGTATGCTAATATATTTGTCAAGGCCTGGTGACTTAAACTGAAGGGAAGTTAAGTACCTTCTTATTATCTTCTTACTTATCTTGAGTTTCAGCTCCCTATTAGACATTTCTCTTTTGACCCTTATAATCCAAAAATTATTTTCTTTGGAAAAGAAGACAAAAGTTGAATAACTATCTTCTCTCTGTTGTTCATTATTATCCCATTAATCCCCCCCCCCCCCAAGCAGTGATCTGACACCTTCCTTGTCTATAGTGTTCTCTGCTGGCCTTAGCTTATTTTGAACTCTTGATAATATTCTTATAGAACCTTGCTAACATTTTTGTTTTCATATTTCACCTTGTCTTTCCTCTTTTTTGTCTTTATACAAAAATTCCTTGTGTATCTACAGTGTAGCTTTTAGAACTATGTAAATGTAGCACCTGTACATCAGTGGATCCCCCTGACTCTTACCCTCTGGGCTAGATTATTCACCCCAACCTGCCCTCTTATTGGTAGTTCTGGAGTTCCCACAGATGGGCCCACCATTCCACCATTTGCTATTTTCCTTCTCGTCTTTGCTGCTCTCCTACTGAACACATCCACTCCTCTTCTACTCTTGGCAGTGACAAGTAATTCACAATAACCCTTAACAGGGGGCTAGGAAAAGAGTATACTATTATAGTGATGAGTATTTCCCTTAAGCTGGAGAACTGCCAGGATTCTCAGATCTTCAAATTGTAGGGAATTTTGCTTTGTCCAGGAACCTCCCAGTCTTTTCATCCAGCAAAACAGCAGGCATCTAGTGGCTCAGTGGATAGTGCACTGGTTCTGGAGTTAGGATGCCCTGAGTTCAAATTCACCCTTGCACTTATTAGCTATGTGACCCTGAGCAAATCACTTAACCTCTGTTTGCTTCAGTTTCTTCAACTGTAACCTGGGATGATAACAGCACCTACTATGTAAGGTTGTTGTGAGGATCAAATGAGATTATATTTGTAAAAAAAAAACCAATGCCTTGTACATAGTAGGCACTATATGAATGCTTATTCCCTTTCCTCCCTCAAAGCAGAGCTCACAGAAAAACTTCTCAGATTGGCTCTCTGGACAATGCAGAAAAACGCAGCAGTCTTCATTCAACAAGACTCTCTGTGTTTCATTCAGCTTTCAGCTAATCAAGCCTATTCTCACTGCAAATCATTCTTTGCCTCTCTCTTTCACCCTCTCAAATCAGAGCTGGTGATAGAGGGCAACCAGGCACCTCTACAGTTTCACCTTTTTCAAGCTGTAGATGGTGAGGGCAATAGCTCAAATTGGAACATATCTCAACTCTTTCACTCTGCCCTCCCCCAGCATTTACTTTAGCAAAGCCACAGAACAATGCCTCTCTTCCAATCTGTAGACTCCCAGTAAGGCAGCTGAAGCCTTCCTGTAGGTCGATTCTGCCTAGCTTCTTAGGTCAGCTTCTTATAGCTAGTTTCTTTCAATACTTGTACAGATTTCTTAACTGCCTTTAATGGTTCAAATCAGAACCTCCAGGTAGTCAGTGACTCCTCTTTCCCTTAGGAGATAAAACATGAAATCTGCCTTTCTGTCCATTCTGAACCCAATAGTTCTTCTTTAATCATGCCATAGTCTCCAAATAGTCATTTGACTTACTACTTTGTGAGTTAGGACCTTCCAGACTTTAAAAACAGCCACATGTCAATGAGCTGAAGGATCATAGTGCCCTGTGACCTCAGGCATTTCTCTGCCCTCAGGTACAGCCATCTGAGCCTATCTATTCCCCAGAACACTCTGTCTCTCCTTCGTGTTTGTCTTAAAACTATTTTTCTTCAGATTTGGATTTGTTCAGTTTTTAATACACAAAAGTTCTCTTTTTGTCCTTTTCAGCATCCAAACTGTTCACCTATGAAAGAAGTACTGAAATAATGATGATGGTTTCTGTCTCTTCCATCAAATTAGTCATAATTATGTGTTTGTGGTAAGGGAAAAATAAGACACGGATCCATGACAGAATTGAGTAGTTTAATTCAATGCACATCTAATAAGTGCTCATTCAATTCAGCAAAAATTTATTAATTGCCAACTATGTGCCAAGCACTGTTTTGAGCACTGGGGACACAAAAAGGGGCAAAAAAAACCCAGTTCCTGTTCTTAAGGAGCTTACAACCTAATGGGGGAGGGGACATATACCAGATAAATAGGAAATAATTAACAGAAGGCACTAGAATTAAGAGGGGTTGATGAAGGCTTTCTGTAGAAGGTAGGATTTCAGTTGGGACTTAACAGGAAGTCAGGGAGGTCAGAGTGAAAGAAGAAGATCATTCCAGGCATGGAGGACAGCCAGAGAGAATGTCCAGAGCCAAGAGATGGAACAGCTAGGAGACCAGTGTCACTGGTAAGGGGATAAGGTGTAAGAAGACTGGAAAGGCAGGAGGGGGCTATGTTAAGAAGTGCTTTGAATGCCAAACAGAGCATTTTGTATTTGCTCCTGGAGACAATAGGAAGTCACTGGAGTTTATTGGGTAGATGATGATCAGACCTGCACTTTAGGAAAATTGAGTTAGTGGCTGAATAGAGGATGGGTTGGAGTGAGGAGGGACCTGAGGTTGACAGACCCCCAGCAGGCTATTACAGTAATCAAGGTGTGAAGGCCTATGCCAGAGTGGTGACAGAGTCAAGAGTAGGGAAAGGACCATATTTGGGAGATGATGCAAAGGTGAAATTAATAATCCTTGGCAACAGCTGGGATGTGGGGGGTGGAGGTGGTCAGAGATAATGAGGAATCCAGGGTGAATCCTAGGTTGAAAGCTTAAGGAATTGGGAAGATGGTGTTTCCCTGTGCAGAAACAGGGAAGGTAAGAAGGGTGGGATGGGAATTTAGAGGGAAAGACAATGAATTCTCTTTTGGATGTAATTAAATTTAAGATGTATATCGGACATCCAGTTCAAAATGTCTGAAAGGCAGTTGGAGATATGAAGTTGGAGGTCAGCTGAACGATTGATGCAGGAAAGGTATATCTGAGAATCATCAGCATAAAGATGGTAATTAAATCCTTGGGAGCTGTTGAGATTACCAAGTGAAGAGAAAGAAGAGAGGAGGACCCAGGATAGTACGAAGAGGGACACCTACAGCTTGAGGGTGTGATCTGATGGAGGATTCAGCAAAGGAGATGGAGGAGGAGTGGACAAATAGGTAGGAGGAAAACCAGGAAAGAGAGTGTCCTGAAAACCTAGAGAAAAAAAGAGTACCTAGAAGGAGAGAGTGATCAAGTGTCAAAGGTCACAGACAGGTCAAGGAGAATGAGGATGGAGAAAAGTCTTTTGGATTTGGCAACTAGGAGATCATTAGTAACTTTGGATAGAGCCTGCTGTACAAAGCACTGTCCTGGACACCTAGGATTTAAGATAAATGCAACACAGACCCTTGCTTTCAAGTTACAATGGTAAAGGGGAAAGATACCCAAATAACAGCAACATACAAGAGAGATCCAAGCACAGTGGTCTGAAGAATTTAAGGAGAGAGAGATCACTTTTAACTGGCATCAGGGAAAATTTTATGGAGGATGTGATACCTGAACAGGACCTTGAAGAAAGGCATTTTAACAGAGGGATCTTGAGCAAAAGCACAGAGATGGAAGAATTTGGGATAAGAAGTAGTAGTGGTGAGAAACAAATCATTTTCCTGATCAGCTAGAACTTAAAGAACCTAGAATTTATGTGTAGAGGAGCAGGAGTATGATACAAGACTGGAAGACTAGAACAAGAATGTGGAAGGCTAGAATGCCCTGTTTATATTTTATTTGGTAGACAATGGGAAGCTACCTCAGGGTTTGAAATTGATTGGTGACATTATTAAGGAGTGCTTTAAGAAGCTGGGATTGGAGAGGGAATTCATAGTAGGCCAGGAGAACAATCTGGAGGCTCTTCTCACAGTAGTCTAAGAGAGAGATGATGAGGTCTTGAACTAGGATAGTTGCTATGAGATCAGAAAGGAGGAGCCAGATATGAGAGTTGTTTTGGTGGTAGAATCAATTAGACTTGCCAACTAATTAGATATATGGGATTGGGAAGAGTTAAACATGACTAAAACTTTTTCAAGTTAACTTATTTATTTTTAGTTTTCAACATTTGCTTCCATAAGTTTTAAATTCCCCCCCCCATCTTTTCCCCCTCCCTGAGACAGCATGCAATCTGATATAGGCTCTACATATATGTTCCTATTAAATATTCTTATTTTCCCATTAGAACATGACTAAACTTTTTAAACTGCATGACAGAGGAAACCATAAGAAATTGAAGGATGGGAAAGTTTTTTGGGGAAAAAAAAGAATTCGTTTTGTATTGAGTTGTACTCAGTTTCTGCTGAATTTGAGGTGCCCAAAGGAATTCCAGATAAGTGTCAGAAGAGATGTCCCTACGCTATGGGATTTCAGAGAACAAATGGCAAGATCATTTCTAGCTGCAGAAAAACAGGGAAGATCTCACTGAGAAAGGTGCATCTGAACCAGGCTCTGAAAGAAGGGATGTATTTTGACAAGTGGAAGAGTAGTCTAGTGGAAGTTATACCAAATGCCCTTTGGAAGTGAGAGAGTATGTGGGTGGGATAGTGGGATACAATAATGGAAAGGTAAATTGAGACCAGTTCTTGGGGAGATTTGAATCCTAATTTGAAGTTTGTCTCTTGCACATTTGGGATTACCGAAGGATTTTCAGCAGGTGAATGACAGTTAAGATTGTAGATGGAGAAGATGACTGGCATCATGTACAGAATAGAGTGGAGGAAGAAAGACTAGGAGGTGATTAGGGGGCTATCATAATCCTCTAAGCAAGACACAATAAGGGCCTGGACCATTTGGGGAGCCATGGGAAAAGATGGGCTAGATTTGAGAGCCATTGTTGAGGTGGAGTCTGGTCTAAGAGGAGGTCAGAGAAGAGAGAGCTCTTCATGAGTTGGGGTGTTCAGAGAAGATGTATGAAGGAGGTAATCCTTGAGGGGTTGTGTCTTAAAGGATAGGCAGGATTCACATGGGTGTTCTGGGCTGGGGGAAGAGCATGAACAAAAGTATTTGAAGCTGTTTTGCACTAACCTTCCAAAGCCTCCTGAGCAAGCATGTGTTACTAAGGGGAGCTGGAGGCATCTTCCTGCACTTGGTACCCATAGGGCAGGAAAGCTGGCAGTGCTAGTGCTGACATCCTGATGCATGAGGCTCGAGGCTCAGTGGCTGTCCATCCCCGCCGCTGGAGCCCTGATTCCTCTGCTCAGCCACGTCTTCCCTGATTTCAGTCTTTACTTCTCACCCCAGATCTCTCCTGCCTCGGAAGTACAGTGTGTTCCAGCTCTTCTTTGCCTGTCTCTTCCTGGCTTTCCTTTCCTTGCTCTGGCTGCAGCTCAGTTGCTCAGGTGACATGAGCCAGGCAGCTCAGGGCCAGGAGCTTGTCAGTCCTCCCAAGGCCTGTCCCTATGAGCCTCCAGTCTCTTTGGAGGAGGACCCCTCTTGGGCACCCCACCGCCTCGCAGTGCTAGTGCCATTCCGTGAACGATTCGAGGAACTCCTGGTTTTTGTGCCCCACATGCACCACTTTCTGAACAAGAAGAAGATCCGACATCACATCTTTGTGCTCAACCAAGTGGATCACTTCAGGTAGGATGACGAGGCTGGTCCCTCTCTCCTATGGTGGGGAAGGTTTGTGAAGAGGGAAAGGGAGACAAAAGTAGAGGAAAGAACTTTCCAGACTGACTTAGCAGTTGCCTTCTGTTTCTGGCTACAGTGGTCTTCATTTCCCCATCCATTTTCCTTGTATCTTTCTCTGGGTTTATTCTGCTCTCCAGGTCCTACCTGGGCTAGCTCCCCAGTGCTGACCAGCTCCAGGAACCATTCAGAGGCTCAAAGACGGAGATGAGAGAGGCTGTTATCCTAGGAAGACCAGGAGGCAGGAGAACTGAGTGCTAGTCCTAGCTCTGCTGGTGTAGTGGGAAAAAATTAGATGTGGAGTTAGGAGACTGGGAATTAAATCCTGGTTCTGTAACTTGATAATTTTTTAGCCTTGGACAAGTTCCCTAACCTTCTGGGACTCAGTTTCTTCATCTATAAAATGAATGGATTGGACTAGATAGTCTCACAGTTCCCTTCCTGGCATCAGTGTTCTCTGGTTGGGTCCTTAAGGCCCCTTATAGCTCTAAAGCCTATGATCCTATTAACTTAATGATTATGTGACCTTGGGCAAGTCACTAACCTCCTTCAGTTGGTTTCTTCATCAGCTTAAATAAGAATAATAAACCCTGTCTCACCTCTCTGTCAGAAGGATTAAATGAAATAATGAATGTGAAGGCACCCTGAAAACTGTGAAGTACCCTTGTGGCCCCCCAAGACACCTTCCTCCCACAGTGAGTGCCCACTTTGTAGCCGCTCACATGACCTCCTGTCCCCTGGAAGGTTTAACCGGGCATCACTGATCAATGTGGGCTTCCTGGAGAGTGGTAACAGCACTGACTACATAGCCATGCATGACGTGGACCTGCTGCCCCTCAATGAGGAGCTGGACTACAGCTTTCCTGAGGCAGGGCCCTTCCATGTGGCCTCCCCCGAGCTGCATCCCCTCTATCACTACAAGACCTACGTGGGTGGCATTCTGCTTCTCACCAAGCAGCATTACCAGTTGGTGAGGCCTGGGCCCTTCCCTGGGGGAGGCAGGTGGAGAGACAAGAGTCATTCCCCCAACAGAACCTGGCTATGATACAGAGGGACCTGGGAGGTGGGGACCCCAGCAGGCAACTTGGAAATTCCCAGTGGACAGGGTTTTAAGTACTCCTCACTAGCTTGGGGGGGGGGGGAGACCAGGGCTGTGGTCAGGAAAGCAAGGAAGATCAAACTGAGTGAGATCATTTTGTTTTCTGCCAGTGCAACGGGATGTCCAATCGCTTCTGGGGCTGGGGCCGGGAAGATGATGAGTTTTACAGGCGCATTAAAGGAGCTGGTCTCCAGGTAATATTGCCCAAGTCCAGGCTTTCTTATTCTCTGATTCATATCCTCAGCAAAGTACTGCTGGCTTGAAGGATTGTTTCTGCCCTCATCTAGCACGCCCCTTATTTCCTTGGAGATATCTTCATGGTAAAAAAAAAAACCAAAAACTGGGGCCTAGGAGTCACTCATAGCTGTGTGATCTTGGACTAATCACATATGCTCCTGGGTCTCAGTTGAACTAGATGACCTCTAAGATCCTTCTTGGTTTCAGTGTTCTCTTGTTCTTTGGTGGGGGTCCCTTCCTTGCCCCTCCTGTGGACTTTTGCCCAGTTGATCTAGTGAAATATTGTTTATGAAAGCAAACTGATATAATAATCATAACAATAACTCCCATATAATTTTTCTCACAATAATCCTGGGAGGTAGCCAGTACTTGGATATTTCCATCCATAGGGGCTCCATGGAGGTTAGTTGAGTTGTCCAGGAGCACCTCCCTAGCAAGCAGTAGAGCTGTACCTTGACTGCTATGATCACAAGATCATAGGATTCACAGTTGGGAAGGACCTACTGCAGCCACACTAATTTTAGAGACGAGAGAACCAAACTTCAGGCCAGGCCATGATTGCCCAAGGTCACTCACCTTCTCTGACTGTCCACACTGAGGGCTCTTTCTCCTCCACTACGTTGTCTGCCTCCATATCCATTGATCTTCCTATGACACTGAAGTCATGTCCATCGTCAAGGACAGGGTTTCAGGAAGGGAACTGTACAGGAGTGGGAGAGGGACCGAATTTGAAAGTGCTCTGTCTTGGTCTTCTCAGCTTTTCCGTCCCTCAGGAATCAAAACTGGATATAAAACATTCCGCCACCTACATGATCCTGCCTGGCGGAAGAGAGACCAGAAACGCATTGCAGCTCAGAAGCAGGTATTCTGGGTTCCTGAAGAGGGGAGATGCTGTCAGGGTGGGGGCCTTGGGTAGGGGAGGCAGCTGCCTGGAAGAGACCCCCCCACACACACACAACCCAAGAGGGGCCCAGGTGACTTTCTCTACCTTTTGCTTCTCACATATAGCATGTAGGCTCTTAGAGCTGAAAGAGGTCTTAGGGATCATCTTGTCCAACCTCCTTCCTCTTCATTTTACAGATGAGAAACAGACCCCAAAAGATCATATGACTTTTGAAGGTTTCACAGACAGTAAATAGCAGCACTAGTTCTTAATCTGAGTCCACTGATTCCAAATCTGGTATTTTCCCATTATACTGCTTCCAAAGCAGAGCTAATTTTCCCCTCTCTTGCCCATAAAACCTGGACCCTCTTGACCCCAAGGAAGGAAACAGGTCCTTCCCCAGAGACCCCTGTTGCTATCTTTTTCAGCTCTTGCTGGTCTCAGGGAATTGAATGCCACCTTGCATGACTCCAGTGTCTCAAAACCCTTGGGACACTGGGAGAGTCCTGGGAGGACTACTGTGATCTAGGTTAGGAATGTGAGCAGTTCTTCTTTTTCCCCAGGAACAGTTCAAGCTGGACCGGGAAGGGGGGCTGAACAGTGTACGTTACCACCTTGATTCTCGTACCCTGGTATCAGTAGCTGGAGCGCCCTGCACAGTTCTCAACATTGCACTAGACTGTGACGCAGCTGACACACCCTGGTGTGCTTTTGACTGAGAAGGACATGGCTAGCACCATCTCAGTCAGCTTGGCTGGTGGCTGGCCCCAAGAGAGCTTTGTTGCTGCTGGAGGGAGACCTTCAGTGGTTGGGGCTGAAGCTAAGCTATGCTTAGGACCCAGCACCCACTTAGATGTGGCCCGGCTTCAAGTAATAGAAGGAGATCTGAGCCACCTCAGCTCAGCAATGTGGCTGTGCTTCTGGAGACTGCTGCAGCCTGACGTAAAGGTCCGTAAGGACTCTTGGACCAAACACTAAGTTGTTATCCCTGCCCTATGGGCAGTAAAAAGAGACTGGAGATTGGAAAGAGGCTGGGGTGCAGAATCTTTGACTCTTTAGTTCCATGGGCTTGTTATACCTGGCCTCCTTCCCTAGCAGGAGGCTCTTTCTGCCTTTTGGCTTCTTCTGCCCTTGTGCCCAGTACAGGTACGTGCACATGATAGGTGCTTAATAAACATTTGAGTTTGGGATTTTCAGCCTCACTTTCCTATTAACTCAGTATTGCTCCTGCTGGGGCCGTCCACAGGCTCCTCTTGACTCCATACCACTACCTAGTTCTGGGAGACCCTTGTCGTGTCTTCCATGGTAAAAAGCAAGACTGAGGGAGTGAAAGCATACATTGTGTTGAGGGGATTTAGGTTACCAGAGTCAGGATATCCCCTCAAGTCAGCCTGGCCTTCACTCTTCACCCTTCTTGGACCCAGCATGAAGCTTCCAAAGCCATCCTGGAGACCAACGTTGTCCTGTGCCTGGGGGAAGAAGGATTCAAATGAAAAGTGCTCTTACTCTTCTCTCTAAAGGTTGTCACCTTGTTAAGATGGGATGGTAGGCTGGAGGTGGTTTCTGGCCTTGGGGAAATTTCTTAAGAAAGAGGAGAGTTGACTGGCAGCCCGGCATCATAAAAGCAGATGGTTCACACTGCTCAGACCTTCGTGGGCCAACTTGAACTGTTCCTGGAAAGAAAGAAGAATTGTCCAAGTCTTATCTCTGGGGTCAGAAGACCCTGTCCGGGAGGTTTCCATGATCCTAAGAGGGATGAGAGCCTGGCACCATCAGTGCCCCAGCCTACCAACCTGGTGCCAACCAGGATGCTTAGAATCCTTTGAGTGTGAATCCATGCTCTGCCATTCATTAGCTCTTTGAGCCGGGGCAAATCACTTAACCTCTCTGAGACTCAGTTTTCTCATCTGTGAAATGAGAGTGATAATATTTGCTCTGCCTACCTCACAAGGTTTTTGTGGGGAAAAAAAAGCACTTTATTAAATCTTAAAGAATAGTTATTATTACTATGTAGGTCCTGTCTCTTATACTCTCAAAGACTTCTACATTACACTCTCAGCATCAGTTAGCACTTGTATGATAAAGTATTTGAGGGAATCTGTTTTATTGTTTTCTAGAAGTGGGGGGACTAAGACTCAGGATGGGAGAAGTGGATTGCCCAGGATCCAGATTTCAGGTCATCAGATAGCATTTATCCATCAGTTTGTGGTGGATACAAAAACTAGAAGACATTGTCTACCCTGTGGGTACTTCCTCAGGGAAACCAGGCTAACGTGGTAAACGGTGAAGGCCCAGCCCCAGGAAGAACATGAGCATGTGCTAGGGAGTGAAGTGATAGGGTAGAATGGAGGGGGTGAGACTGGAAGGATTAGAAATTCAATTCTATACAACAACCAAATATGGTAAAGGTTCTTGGGGAGGGTACAAAAATAAGTAGGATCTATGGCTTACCCTACAGGAGCTCTGTTGTTTAGTGGGCTACTAATAATAACAACTAACATTTCTGTAACATTTATAGCATTTACTGTATGTCAGGCACTGTACCAAGCACTTTACAATTATTTTATCCTCACAATATCCTTGGGAGATAGGTGCTATTATTATCCCCATTTTACAGATGAAGAAACTGAGGCAAGCAGAGGTTAAGTGATTTGCCCCCAGGTCACACAGCTAGTGTCTGATAAAAACAATTGTAATACAAAAGAAGAGGCCATTCTAGGCAAGGTGGGTGTGACCAGAAGTGAGCATGGCATTTTGGGGGGACAGTAAGGAGACTTGTTAGAATCATGCTGGATAGTTTGACAATGGAGGGAGGTGCCTGGAAGTAGGGAAACCTTTCAAGAGACTTGCAGATGTGATGCTAAGTCCCGAACTAGAGTGGAGGCCCTGGGGATGGGAAGGAGGGAGTGGATCCAAGAGACATCACAAGTTAAAAATGGACAGGACTTAAGGACAGATTGGCATTTACAGGATGAAGGAGAAAGAGAACTCAGAGACAACATGCCTGGGGAGAGGAGGGTGGGCTGCAGTTGGGCATGGGAAGAGGACTAGGCACTAAAGGGCACAAAGACTCTTGGAAGTAGTTCAAGAGGGAAGAAGAGGAGGGAGCAATGTCATAATGGAGGCCAAGGGAGCAAAGGAGAGGGCTGGTCAGTGGTGTCAGCTGCTGTGAAAACAGGGAAGATGAGGACTGGGAAAAGGCCATTGGCCTTGTCTATTTAAGAGGTCATACATGAGAGCAGTTACAGATGGGTAGTGGAGGCAGAGATCAGATCAGAGGAAATAAAGAGGAAGTGCCTGGTGGAATCAAAACACTCATTCGGGGGCAGCCAGGTGGCTCAGCGAGTAGGAGCACTGGCTCCAGTGTC